>NC_060125.1:289909241-290243741 GCF_021461395.2 Schistocerca americana
TCAATGTAGTCTTTTCATCGATCTGCTCTCTCCTCTGCAGTCAACAGTGGAAATCTCATTGCACTCTTATTAAAGTTACCGCCTTGTCTTTTAATTCACCGAAGGTTGTTTCGATTTGTCTACATGCTGAGTCAATCATTCCGACAATCAATACTTTTTCGAATTCTTCACAATTTTCACGTAGTCAATTCACCTTATCTTCACTGCGCTTCCTATTTATTTCGTTCCTAAGTGACTTGTGTTTCTGTATTTTGAAATTCTGTGAACATTTTTGTACTTCTTTCTGTCATCGAACACTTAACGTATTTCTTCTGAAACCCATGATTTCTTCGTAGTTACCTTCCTTGTACCTAAGTGTTTCTCTCTTCTGATATGTTTCTCTCCAACTTCTGCGTTTGTCCTTTCTAGAGGGGTCCATTCGGTTTCAACTGAAGTGCCAGATGAAGTATTCATTTCTGCACTATGTACAGCCTCAGAGAAATCCCGGAGAATCTCTTCATTCCTTAGTACTTCCGTATCCCACTTCTTTGGTCATTGATTCCTCCTGACTAGTCTCTTAAACTTCAGTCTACTCTTCATCATTACCAAATTGTGATCTGTGTTGACATCTGCTTATGGTTACGCCTCACAACCCAGTATCTGATTTCAGACTGCCTGCTTGACAATGATGCAATCTAGCTAAAATCTGCGTGTATTTCCCAGCCATTTCGAAGTATACGTGCTCCTCTTGTTGTTCTAGAAGAGAGTACTTGCTATTACCACCTAAAATGTATTGCACAACCCTAATTAGTATTTTTCTTCCTTCATTCTTACCAAAGACTGTGTTTTATCGGCAGATAGAAAATGCAACACATCTCCTAAAGAGACTTCCAAAACCATGACTGTCCATCATCGCGTTATGGGGCTCATGGAGGACAACGAAGAAGTTCAAAGAGGGGAAGGTCGTTACGTGTTATCGTGTTTAGGAGACAGAGTGTCATAGATATGATAAGCGATTTGGCGTTTCTCGCTGGGGTGACAATATTTCGAGAAATTTCAATTTGCAATTGCTTCCTTCAAACGAGAAAACATTTCGTTGACTCTCACCTACGTAGATAGAAATGAGCATAATAATGAAACAGGTGATATCAGACTTTGCACGATGGTCCTCAGGTGTTTGTTTTCTCCACGTGTTACTCGAGAGTGGAAAGATGGAAAAATATTCTCAGAGCATCTCGTGAACCTTCTGCTAAGCAACTATGTGTGAAGTGCATACTAGTTTATACGTATAGATGCAGATGCCAGAAAAGAAGAAAGCTAAAGCAAGTTAGCGATTTCATAAAGTTTCAGAGCTATTTTAATAAAATGAATATATTGATTACTGTGCGACTTATCAGTTCGGCAGAAACTCTTGCAACAAAGGCGAGCATAAATAAAATAATCTTCAATTGTAGAAATTTGATCAATAGGTGTCTAATATAAAGCGTAAAAACTAAAATAATGTACATTTCGTACGATGCATTTAAATACAGTGAAGAAACTGAAGAAAACCGTCAAATTCAGAGTCAGTTTACGCCCTTTCCTTTTCCTGGGTCGACTGCCTACAAGCGAAACAGTGAAGAACACATAGAAAGTGCCAAATAAAAACTAAAAGGGAAAGAAAATCCTACGCATCACAAAGGAATTATTAAAAAAGTCGGTAGATGTGATTTAGATGTGTAGACAAACGATTACAATTTCAGAAAAATTGGATAATTTGTTCATGAGAAAAAGCTTCACAAATTGAGAAAGTCTATAACACATTGGTCCTCCTCTGGCCTTACGCAATCAGTTATTCGGCTTCGCGTTGACTGATAGAGTTAATGGATGTTGTGCTGAGAGGTACCGTGGCAAGTTGTCCAATTACAGCGCTAGATCGTTAAAATTCCAAGCTAGTTGGAGGATCCTCCCTATAATGCTCCAAACGTTCCCAGTTGTGGAGAAATCTGGGGATCTTGGCGGCCAACGTAGGATTTGCGAGGCACCAAGACAAGCAGTAAAAACATTTCTTATCTTCTGGTAAAAACATTCCCTGTGAGTGGGCGGCAGGCCTTATCTTGCTGAACAGCATCCCAGTATAGCTTGTCTATATGGGCAACAAAACGGGGCGAAGAATATCGTTGACGCAACGATGTGCTATAAGGGTGCACGGATGACAACCATAAGTGTCCTGCTATGAAATGAAATGGCATCCAAGACAATCACTCCTAGTTGTCGGGCTATATAGCGGATAACAGTCAATTTGGTACCCCTCCGCTGTCTGAGGCATCTCCAGAGACATTTTCGGTCTGTAATATCATTGGCTTCAGTCTTGAGTCCCGCGTGAACTGTTCCCCAATGATCACCGAAAGGCCGGCCGTTGTGGCCGAGCGGTTTTAGGCGCTCAGTCCGGAACCGCGCGACTGCTACGGTCGCAGGTTCGAATCCTGCCTCTGGCATGGATGTGTGTGATGTCTTTATGTTAGTTAGGTTTAAGTAGTTCTAAGTTCTAGGGGACTGATGACCACAGCTGTTAAGTGCCATAGTGCTCAGAGCCATTTGAACCATTTTATTGAACCACCGAAAGCGTGTCTGGAGACGTCCCAGATGGTGGTTGGGTACCAACCTGTCACCCGCCATACGGTCCGACAGCCAAGAGTGATGGTTCGGCGTGCCATTTCTTTGGTACTCATCCGCGGTACCCTTACAGCACACCGATAGGCTGACGATGTTGTATGCCCCGTTTTGTTACCCTCAATGACAAGCCGTCCTGGACTTACATTTTAGAAAGATAATGCCTACCCGTGCGCGGTGAGAGTTTTCACTGCTTGTTTTAGCGCATGCAAAACCATACCTTGGCCATTAAGGTCTCCGGATCCCTCCACAATTACGAAACTTCGAGGCATTATGGGCAGAGCCCTCCAACCAGCTCGCGATTTTGACGATTTAACGCGTCAGTTGGACAGGATATGGCATGATATCTCTCAGAAGGACGTCCAACAACACTATGCCAAGCCGAATAAATGGTGGCACAAGGAGCAGAGGTAAAGAAACCTGTTACTGACTTGCTCAATTCGTGAAGCTCTTTGTCTTGACTAACTCATCCAATTTATCTAAATATATAACTATCTGTTTATCTGCACATGTACGTCGCTTCTACCGATATTCTTCCGATTAGGAATAGTTCCTTCATTCTACGAAGCTCTCTATTTTTTATTTTTATTTATCTGTTTATTTTTGGTTTTGGAGTGTATGCTGATACAAAACTGACGATTGTCTGACACGTATTAGACTTATCATTCCCAAAGTTTTCAGTCAGCAGAGCATCATTTCTGAATGTATGCCACATAAATTTGAAACGTCCCGTTAGAAAAATTAATGAGTTACTGTGCTGATAAACCTCTTACATTATTCGATTTTCAAACAGCTGAGCAGAACTGTACGTACTCAGACATTTCGCTCTTTACCAATTCTGATCAACACTAAACTGACACACAATATTTTTAGCGCAACGCAATCTGACTTTGAAAAATCCCTACAAAGGAATGGCCCTGACTAACATTAACCTATACCTTTCACAAATCACATACCTCACAAAAATCTTCGTTACTCGAACTACTGCAATACAGCGAGTGCCAATACTGACAGCTAAATAAAAGATTCTGACTACTGAAGGCACTAACTACTGATAGGCATAGTTAGCAAATGAAAGATTTTGATAGAGAACAAACAATGCATTTACCTTAATAGTGTTCAAAAGTCATTATATATACATATATATATATATATATATATATCAGTTCATCATATTCAGTATTAAAAATTTACTCTTTCTGATGGACACACGTCCAGATCATCCGCTCTCAAACCTCTGCCATCTCTCTCCCCACATCCACCACTGCTGGCGGCTCACCTTCAACTGCACAACGCTATGCGCTGTTAACAGCCAACTGCCCAACGCTACAATGGCGAGTATTACAAGAATGCCAACCAGCCACAGACTGCACACAGCACAGCCAGTGATTTTCATTCAGAGCGCTACGTGGCGTTACCAATATAAAAACCTAAACAGTCTACTTACAAACTGACTGACGAAAAGAAGATGATATCGATGGAAACTCTGTAGCAGCAGAGCGGTAGAGATTCATCGTCTAATCGACAGCTAGGTCTTTAGGTACAGAGTGCAATCTCTGGTTGGACAAAGATGGGGAAGGAAATCATTCTAGTCTTTTTAAAAACATAAGTTGCCGTCATTCACCTTTGTTGAAACTATGGGAAACCTTAATCAGGACGCTAATAATTTTTGACGTCACTATGGAGCACAGCGACGGTACTTGATATTCTAATAAAAGAACTGTCCAGATTTCAAAATGGAAAAAGTAAGTAATTTTAATTCTGGTTACCAGCATAGGTCTATACGACCATCCTCAAGCCAAGGCTCCAAATGGCGAGGAGCCACTCCAAGAAGCCGTTGTGTAGTACCGACTGGTACCAATGACATGCGGTGACTAGAAAAATAATTACGATCTGCACCAGTATTTTAATCCTGATATTCCCGAATTGTAGTCGAGAGCCACACATTGTGTCACCCTCAGTCGGTAACTGCTGGAGAAATTACTGACGCCTGTGGTACAGTTTCTTTCCCGTGAAATTACACACCTTCTATCGAGCACGCGATATAATATTCACAAATGTTTTTCTTGAAATTATCTTGATCACATTCCGTGACCATAACTATGATACTTTAATAAGGTGAATGGCTCTGTCGCTGACTGTTCAGTAATGAAACTGGCTGTTACAAACTTTTGTGATCAAGACACTTTCAACAAAAACATCTGAAATGTTTTATGTTATCGATCAAGACAAAGCATGAGATCCGATGTTCCCAGTTTGATCTAATTTAGCATGGGCAACCAATATGATCACTTCGCACGTACAGGACGGTTGTAATTTAACTCTCACTGCTTGACAAATCGTGAATGGAAAACTATTCACCGCATGGGCATCCAATTTCGTAGGAATGATGTTCAGACTCTATGATGCAGGCTTGCGATATTAATAGTGTTAATGTCATGACTTGCCGTTTTGCGTTGGTACTGGACAACTACTTTGGCGAAACTCGGATTACAAGAAACAACTACATGCAGCTAGAACAGCAAACGTTACTGCGATCTGATTCGCCCTACTCTATGGGAGAGAATTGCTTTGGACTCACATGTTTTCATCCATGACTGGGCTCCACTAACATTGGTCGTGAGGTGACTCAGCTACTCCGTAACACATCCGTAGAAAAGTGTATCTGGCCGATCGTGCCAACTGTGTTGCTACTAAGATTACCACATGTTAGTCCCTGTGATCTCTGTGTGTGGCGTTACTTGTAGGACACACGTTGCAGGTTGAAGATGAGCGTAGGAAGGTGTTTGCCCACCTTTCACCTGATGTATTTCTGGCAATACTAGAGCAACCCATCGTGGCTGCAGATGGTCGTCATATTGAGCAACGTTTGCAAGCAGGAGCGTAAGTTTGGTACGCAGTTAACAAAAGTTACTCTCTCGTGTGGTAATTGAAATGTATTTCTTTCTATGGTTTGTTCACTATTTCTATTCCACATGTTCTTACAATGTTTCATTGTCCTACAATCACTCGTTCTTCATAATGGCTCTACCAAGTAGCGAAAGTTCAATTATAGGTACTCTGCATGCCTCGTTTACCCAACGAACTGTGACTGTCATTGATTGTAATGGAAGATATCTATGACAGTTACCGAAATATATTTGCGGCCGATGGAGACTAGGCTGAAGGCAGATGAAGTTCTTTGATTTATACTTCTATTTGCTAAAATTTTGCAGCCGCACTGAATATGACTGAAAAACTGCAGTATTGAGAACGTGAGTATAAAACATAAACGGCATTTCATGTCACTAAATAGAAATTTGACGTAATGTGCAAAAAGAGTGAAATGGATCCAAGAGAGGTGAGCGAGTGAGCCTACTTTCAGTAGAAAAATTTCACGAATAAATTTTGACACAAACAGTTAACGTGAAGCACACAATGGTAACCTGAGTATATTTATTTATTCAATTAATCATTTACAAATGATTAATCATAGACGGTTGATGTTCCTCAGACTTATTGAGTCTCACCATAATCTACAATAATCATGTAGGTTGAAATAATGACTCAAAATTTTTTAAATGCCAGGATTCATGCTCAGATCTCCTGATTACTGAGCAGATGCGCAAATTTTTGCGTCACACTGCTACTACGGCTACCAGAGCTACGCGGATTACCCAAGTACGTCTCCCTCCATGATAGGTTATGCTGACGTTCTTCTCTGACCAACATGACCCCATCACCATTCAATTCACTTCCTGCATAACGGACAACAGTGAATGCCCAGCGTTACCCACAAACCTTGACCACTCTTCGCCAAGCGATCAAATCAAAACGACCAGACAATCTCAACCGTGGGGTCATTCTGCTCCATACGGCCAACACAGTCGCGGCACTCCTGCGGAAATTCAAGTGGGAGGTTATCGGCCACTCTCCATACGGCCCGGACCGCTCTCCCTGTGATTACGCTATTTTTGGTCCTCTTAAAAAGGCTCTGCGGGGCAAACGATCCACCTCGGACGACGACGTCCACCTGTACGTGCCGAACTGGGCAACATCGCAGCACCGGGAATTTTATGAGACAGCCATTCACCGCCTTATGTCATAGTGGGACATGTGTCTCAATAGCAATGGTCAATACTTCTATCATTCAGTTTCTGGTTTCTCTAATTATGCCTTCGGCTCGTTTATTTTTGAACACCCCTTATACTAACGATGTTTATGAGACATGGTGAGTCTCACCGTTATGTAGAATAACGACGTAGGCTAAAGCAATTAATCGAAACTTCTACCACTGCATGGATTTGAAGCCAGGTTTTATGCTCACTAGGCAGAGGTGCTTACTGTGGCGCTACATTGGCACCACAGGGGGATGTATTACTCTAGTATGTCTCCCTCCCCATTCCAGTTCACGCCTTAGCCGATTGCTATTCCCTTTCTAATTTTGAATTTGGACTGCAGAGACTCTCCAATATCGAAATAGCACCTTCGCAACGAGTGAAATGAGATTAATCCTGTCTGTATTTCAGTGTAGGTGACATATTAATCGTATGCACTTGTCATTCCTGAGATATACTGAGTCTCACCTTTGTCTAGAATAATGATCTAGGCTAAGTAACGAATTAAATTTTGTACCAGCACCATGATTCGAACCCAGGTTTCCGGCTTACTAGGCAGACGCATTAACCATGCACCGCAGTGGCACTACCATTCCAACAGCTACACTGATTACCACCCTATTATGTCTCCCTCCCTAATACAAATTCCAGTTCACCCCTCCTCCCGTTGTTATTCACCTTGTAAACGCACATCTGTACTGCAGAGGCTCTCCTGTATTGGAATAGGGCGATATACTAGGCTATTCTGGGCAGCTGTAATACCTCAAATGCCAGCCTGTTGCTACAGTTAGTGTACCTGCCTAACAAACAGGACAACCCAGTTTCGAAACCTAGTGTTCAAAAAAATTTTAACTCATTGCTTCAGCCTGCACCAATGTAAACATCTGATGGTGCAACAGTCAGAAAAATATTTAAATACAGAAATAATTAAAGCTTCAACATACCAACATTTTTTAAGCCTCCTTGATTAAAGCACACAATTTAACATGAAAGTCTATCACTCAACGCGGGGACGAAAAGCTGGTTGTGTAGGGGACAGAGGTGGATCAATGTGTTAATGACTTTTTCAATTTGTGAAGCTCTCTGTCTTGAATACATCATTAAATTTTTCTGAAATTGTAATCGTTTGTCTACTCATCTTAATCACATCTAACAACTTGTTTAATAGTTCCGTTGTGGCTTGTCCTATTTTCTTTCCCTTTTAGAGTGTATTTCACACTTGCTACATGTTCTCCACTGCTGCTCTTGCACGCAGTCGATACAGCAAAAGGAAAGGGCATCAACTGACTCTGAATTTGATGGTTCTCTGCAATTTTTTACTGAGTTTAAATGTCTTCTACGAACATTATTTTAGTTTTTACAGTTTACATGAGGCACCTATTGATCAATTTTCTAAAATTGAAGATCGTTTTATTTATCTTCGTCTTTGTCGCAAAACTATGGAGAGGCCTTAGGTGCTGGACTTATTACACACTATTTTGCCGACCCGATGTGTTGCACAATAATCAGTATATTAATTTTATTAAAATGAAGCAGAAACTTTATAAAATCGCCAACTTCTTTTCTGGCATCTGCATCTGTCGGTACACACTAGTACGCAGTTCACACATAGGTGCTTAGCAGTAGTTTCCCAGAAGTACTCTGAGACTATTTCACCATCATTCCACTCTCGAATAACACGTGGTGAAAACGAACACCTAAAGACCATCGTACGTGCTCTGACTTCCCTTGTTTTATTACTTGGTCGTTTCTCTCTACGTACGTGAGCGTCAACGAAAAGGTTTCTCATTTGAAGCAAGAAATTGAAAATTTTAATATCTTGAAATTATGTCTCCGCAACGAGAAACGCCAAATCGCTTATCATATCCTTGACGCTCTCTCTCCTAAACACGATAATTCAAAACGACCTGCCCGTCTTTGAACTTCTTCGTTGTCCTCGATGAACCACACATCGCGATGCAGTACTCCGATAGACGACGGACAGCCATGGTGTAGGAAGTCTCTTTAGGAGATCTGTTGTTTCTTCTAAGTGTTCTGCCGATAAAACGCAATATTTGGTTTGCCTCCCATACAATATTAGCTTTGAGTTGGTGTCAGTATAAGATTTTCGTAGCTACAATGCCTAGGTTTATGGTTGGTTCGACAGCCTTTAAATTTGTGTGATTTATGGTGTAGCCGTAATACAGCTAATTTTTTTAAATACTTCTGTGAATTTCTTACCTTTTATTGTTTGAGTTCACGTGTCACTTTCAGTTCCATACACCTCGTCTAAATAATCTTAGAATTGGTTTTGATAAGCTGGTGATTTTACTAGATTGTTATTCGCAGCTTCCTCTGCAAACTATCTAAGAGGCCGCTGAAACTGTCTCCTAAATCGTTAATAAAGATTAGAAGCGACAGAGGCGCTGTAATACCTCCTTGTGGAAAGTCACATATCACTTCTGTTTTGCTGTTCTGTTTCCATTCTTGTGTGTTGCTGTGACCTGTGCAACTCTCAGTTCCTCAGTTACGATCCATTCTTCGAGCGAGCGGTTGTATGTGATTGCTAAATATGGTTCTATTACATCTGCATATTCCAAAAGGAAACTAATTGGCTTACAACCTGGAGCAAAAGATTTATCTTTATTAAATGACTTAAGGTGCTTCGCACACTGAGGCGATCGTCTAAGTTACTCATGCAAGCAGTTGTTGACCGCAATTCTAAAATATTTGCTGCTACTCTGGTGTAAGAATTTCGAAAGACGGTGTTCAGTAATTCCACTTTAGTGCGCTGTCGTCGCTAACATTACCATTGCTGTGCTGCAGTGGAACTATTTGTCATGTTTTGCCACCGGTGTACTTTGAATATCGACGAGAGTCTCTTTGGATTTTCTGTCAGATTTCGAGACAGAGTTTCGCAGTGGAAACTATTAAAAGCTGTAAAAGATCGCCAGCCTCGAGGATTTTGTGTTCTTTTAAATCTGACATCCATTTTTAATTGCTTCTGTAACACTACACTGGCGTATTTTCTGTACTACGGAATATTGCCGCCCCAGAAACATTTAGCTGATCGAAAAGAAGCGGGCGTGACGAAAGCTAATGATCACTCAGCATATCTTGGACCTTGTGGTCTTGCAGATGCTGAGGATATTTTGGTGCTACATAGTTCTTTAATTGCAGTAAAAGTGCCACCATTTCATCTATTGCTACATTTTTTTTCTGTAAAGAAATTATATTACGGACCAACACAGTGGCATCTCTTCATATTTTTTGATAATACGTTGAGTTTCGTCACCATACCAGTTTGATAAACTTTTCTCAGTTTTTTTTGTATATCTTAATGTTGTTATGTGACTACTTTTGTGCATATAAATTGTCCTCTCACTAGTCAAGACAAACACACTGGACAGTATACTGCTTACCCCTAAGAAACATCACTAATCACGTGCACGCCGCCTCTAAAGTTGATAATGGACTCACTTCGACAAGGGAGAGGGTTTGCATGTTTCTTCATTTATACCGTATCAAGATTTCTTGTAAACAAACCACGTAGAATTACCAAATTGTGTGTATGCTGATACTGTATATAGCACTGAGAGCGTGTGAATTAGCTTTTTAGTCTAGGTGTGACGGGGTACCGGAGTGTTCGTCAGGTCAGGAATGTGCGCGTGTAGCACTGTACACGCAGCTGTTGTCACCTTGGCCATGTGGAGTGTCCACGACATGCTCACCATGAAGCTACAGGAGAAAGGGAAACCCGTGATCACAGAGAATGTTGAAATAAACATATTGATTCACCTTCACGTTAAAGTGAATGAGTGGACGTACATCATGGAGCAAAATACTCTCCCAAAACATGCGAGAGCCACCTCCACCCTGAACTCCAGTCGGATTCTGTGCTCTATCCCACAATGCATGTTGTTTGGCTACTGTGGGCAATTACGTTTTCTGGGATATCCGGCTTCAAATGTCCATTCTTTGCAGTTCCCTTTGTGTCCGCTCGGAAACTGCTTGAGATGGGCCGCATTCACTTACAGCAACAATTACAGTCAGGTGTGAAACAGACTCTCACTGACTAGGCATGTCATTTGTCCCCCGTCCCTGTACGTTAGGAACCTATTACGACTATGGTTCTCATGCTTTGAATAATGACTGAAAGTGGTACACGATTATCTGTATACACGTTGGAAAATCCGCCTTGGATTAGCAACAAATCAGACAACTTCATTCAGAAGCACGTTCAAACACGAGAGCTCAGTTCTGCCATTCTGTCATCTTCATGTCATCCCATCTTACTGTACTGATTCTCTAAGACACACTAACGCGTACACACCAATAGTACCACGACTTCGTCAGTGGTAGTGGGTCACGTGACCAGTTCTACGCCATTAAATCCGTCCGATGGCAGGTGGTTTCCAAATATTTATCACATGGTTTACAAGACTGGGACGGCAGGAAACGTTCCATTCCGCACTTACCGGAATAATTTACCAAACAACCATTTAACCATCTAATCAGTCCCTCCTATAATCTCCTTCACGAATTTCTCTTTCACTTATTCTATGGGATCTTTCTCATACTACTTCAGATGTCCCAACGGCTCTGGTCCAAAGTCGCCATGGTAGAGTTTACCACGACTTAGCTCTTTGTTGGTGTCATCGGTGGGATTACATTCACCCTGATTGATTGTTCTCTTGCTTGGTTGGTTTCAATTACACTGAGTGTACTTTTGCCAGTATTTAAGTTCTATCAGCATCTGAGTTTGTAACTTAGGTATTTGTCTGTAACTGTCGTGGCACACTCACATGGACGTTGCACGCTAATGTATTTCAACTATTTTTGGTCGTATACGTTCCAGTTACGTCTAAGTATAGCCAAGATGTGTGTGTTGCGTATGTGACAATAAAAAAAGTAAGCCAGGGCATGAAAAATACTGCTCTTGCATACCACGGGTCATGAAAAGCCAATATCGTCTCGATCAAATCAACAATCTTCTCGTCACTTTGATTAAGATAGTTTGCACGTACCAGGAGAACATTGAGCCAATAACAATGGCTACAGACACGGGACGGATGGGGAAAACGTTGACGAGAAAGACTCACGTGAAATAATCAGGCAACCCTTAACTCTTCACGATCAACTTTATTTGCGCAATCACTCACGTGAAAGGTTTGTTGTGAGACGTTACCATTACCTCCCCTGTACCATCAGCTTCGCCTCAGAGCAGCACTTACAATCATTGTCCTCAATTATTTGTTAGGTATGTTCCAGCCTCGGCCTTCACAAACAATTTTGTATCCTCCCGATATCCCTCAAGTGTCATGGAGAGTATCCCCTGTCCTTCTTGTCAATGTCTTCACATATTCCTGTTCTCGTCGATTCTGCGGAAAACGTCCTTTTTCCTCAGCTTATTGGTCCACAGAATTTTTAACGTTGTATAGCACCACACCTCAAACGCATCGACTGTTTTCCTCTCAGGGGCACTGTATGTTCCCTCTATCATGTATATATTTACACACACTGACGAGCCAGAGAAACATACACGTGCCGTATATCGTTTAGGACCTCCGCGAGCACGCAGAAATGCCGCAACACAACGTGGCATGGACTCGACTAATGTCTGAAGTAGTGCTGGAGGGAACAGACACCGTGAATTCTGCAGGGCTGTCCATAAATCCTTAAGAGTACGAGGGGGTGGAGATCTCTTCTGAGCAGTACGTTGTTAGGCATCCTCATAATGTTCATGTCCGGCCCGATAGCTGAGTGGGGAGCGTGACGGATTGCCGTCCTACGGGCTGCGGTTCGATTCCCGGCTGGGTCGGGGATTTTCTCCGCTCAGGGATTGGGTGTTGTGCTGCCTTCACCATCATTTCATCCCCATCTGGCGCGCAGGTCGCCCAATGTGGCGTTGAATGGAGTAAGACCTGCAACAAGGCGGCCGGACCTGCCCCGCAAGGGTCCCCCCGGCCACTGACGCCAAACGCTCATTTCCATTTTCATAATGTTCATGCCTATGGAGTCTGGTGGCCGGCGGAAGCATTTAATCTCATGAAAGTGTTTTTGGAGACACTCTGTAGAAATTTTGGACGTGTCGCGTGTCGCCTTGTCCTGCTAGAATTGCCTAAGTCAGTCGGAATCCTCAATGAACATGAATGGATGCAGGCGATCAAATAGGATGCTTATGTACGTATCACCTATCAGAACACGCCCTACGCCATTACAGTGACTCCACCAGTTTCAACAGTCCCCTGCTGACATGCAGGGTCCCTGGATTCATGAGGTTGTCTCCACACCCGTACACGTCTATCCGCTCGATACAACTGGAAACGATACTCGTCCGACCAAGCAACATGTTTCCTGACATCAACAGTCCAGTGTCGGACTTGACGGGCCCAGGCGAGGCGTAAAGCTTTGTGTAGTGCAGTCATTAAGGGTACACAAAAGGACCTTCGACTCCGAAAGCCCATATCGATGATGTCCCGTTGAATGGTTCGCACGCTGACACTCGTTGATTGTCCAGCACTAAAATCTGCAGCAATTTGCGGAGGGGTTGCATTTCTGTCACGCTGAACGATTCTCTTCAGTCGTCGTTGGTCTCGTTCTCGTATATCATTTTCCGGCAGCAGCGATGTCGGAGATTTGATGTTTTCCCGGATTCCTAATATTCACAGTATACTTATGAAATGGTCGTACGGAAAATTCCCCAATTCATCGCAACCTCGGAGATTCTGAATCCCATCGCTCGTGTGCAGACTATAATACCTGTTCAGACTCACTTAAATCTTGATAACCTGCCATTGTATCAACAGTAACCGATCTAAGAACTGTGCCAGACTCTTGTTGTCTTATACAGGCATTGCCGACCGCAGCGCCGTATTCTGCGTGTTTACATATCTCTATATTTAAAGACGCATGTCCATACCAGTTTCTTTGGCGCTTCAGTGTATTTTGGAATTTATTCGAACAATACAGTCATTTGAGAAAAGTAGGCTCGTATGGCTGACTACAATATGTCACTCACAAGTCCGTAACTCACTAGCTATTTCTCATCACTAGTTCCTCAAGAGTAATTAATGTGTTGCAGGTGATACCAAAAAACTCCGAGTGGATTAAAACTGTGCCGGACCGAGACTCGAACGGACGAAAATAAGCCTCAGAGGACAGGTGTGGGTGTGTCTGGGTAGTTTAGTTGGTAGAGCACTTGCCCTTTAACGGCAAATGTCCCGATTTTGAGTCTCGGCCTAGCATACAGTTTTAATCTGCCAGGAAGTTTCATACCAACACACACTCCGCTGCTGAGTGAAAAATTCATTGTGGAAGGAAATACCATTTACATCATCTTTTAGTAACACTGGTGCTGTGTGGGAGGAATTACAGAGCATTTCACGCCTGAGTCGAATTTGGATTAAGTGGAGGTTAATGCGGTAGTATTATATTTGTGATACCAACGACATTGCCCCAGTGGTAACACCGGATCCCTTCGAATCACCGAAGGTAAGTGGTGTCGGGCTGGATTAGCACTTGGATGGCTGACCATTACGTCTGCTGAGCGCTGTTGGCAAGCGGGGTGCACTCAGCGGTTATGAGATGAACTGACGAGGTACTTGATGGAGAAGTAGCGACTGTGGTGTCGTTAACTGACATACGACGGGGAGAGCGGTGCGCTGGCCACATGCCCCGGCATATCCGCATTCAGTGACGCCAGTGGGCTAACGATGACACGGCGGCCGGTCAGTACCATTGGTATTGTATTTGTGAACAACAGCACCACTTTCAGGTTCAATTTGATTGTAGGTAAGAAATTTCATTAGTGAGTAAAATTATTCAGTTGAACTGTTGTTAATATTCACAATTACTAAGGCAGATGTCTAAAAAAGGCTGTTAAGACCACACAAAATTCTAGTTGATTAGATTAGACTATTGTAAATGTTTTTTCCAATGTGAAAGATAAGCTCAAAACAATACTGTAAGAAATCTATGAATAAACACATGCCAATTTTCTTACATTTCCGAATCGTTTGTCCACAAATTTGGCATTTTTTCTGTTTCTAAATCCTAACGGTTTTTATACATCTGCTGTATGATTTTTGTATTGAATTATAAATTTTCAACAATGCATTAAGTTACGAGTACGACCTTACAACATTCTAAGCTGTTTGTTTTTTATTGTCGACATACTAAGTAAGTCAATGTTTTTAAATTTTTGTCTGTACGCAAACGGGTGGGTTGTGGTTTTTCAAACATTATCGCACTCTTATTAGTGGAAAGTCTTTAGAATTTTCATTATTTATTTCTTATTGAATACAGTTGTTCAATTTTATTATGCATACGTACATTTCGTCTCAAAAAATTGTGTTTATCTTGTATCAAAGAATCTCACAAACCTATGTACAATGTTGCATATGTTCACTGAAGATACGCTGCAGCTTTGTTGTTTAGTTTCGTGCATAGGGAACTAATAGGTCTACGGTGTCTTTGTACGCCTTGTTTCGTATGCCGTAATGTATGCATCTTCGTCATCTTTAATGGAAACGTCCTCTATACTTACAGGGTAAATATTGCTTCTCATATGCATCTGTCCCTCCATGTGTAGTTTATCGATCAGTTTTTTCTTCCTGTTAAAGCCAAATAGGGGAAATAGTCTGCTACTGTCTCCAGATTTAATAACAGATAATTATAATTTATTTCTGTATATTTATCAAATCAGGGAACATTTGAAACAGTAAACATTAAAGACTAGCACGTGAGCTTTCACACCATCCAGAGCTGCACGTCTTTGTATGATGCATTCCTTGACGATTCAGTAGAAATATGCTATATGCTATGAGAAGGCAGAGGAATTAAGACAAATAAAAAATTTAATTGATTTTTTTATTTAGGATGGACTGCCCACTGTTCTCTCAGGATCAAGGACAACTTTTATACGTTCTTCGTTACTGACGCCTTGCCATGTCTTTCGAAGGATACAGAACATTTTGTCACTGGAAGTACTCCATGGGTAACTCCTTGTTAGCGTAGATCTGAGCTAAAGTTTGCACTGAATCCTTCGCTGTCCTGGGACGCTCGGTATCATTGAAGTCGACCTGATACAGGCCGAATTTAATGCTGAAAAAGAAAACACGATTTATTTCCACTGGAATTAATTACATGATAGTTTATTGTTGCTCCATATTTATTCTGAATGGCAATAAACTTTGGAACAAAGAGTTAATAAGCTACCACTCCTCATATATTCTAAATGTACCTCATAGAAGTCGTTAACTTATATTATTTCGAGCAAATGAATATTTGTATTTCACCTCTGAAAACTGGCAGATGAATTTTACAACGAAGAAATTGTCACTAAAAGTTAACGTCACTGTTAAGGAAATGGCAAACTGCATTTTGTTCAGGTAATAATAGTTACCACACATTATTCAGGTAAACAGGAAAACGTAGACACAAGAGAAGTCAATAAATACCTCGGAAGTAATAGTTTGACACGAAAATGATGCTAGGATTACTGAATCTATCTTCTGAATCGTCTATAGGACCAGCAAGAGTCCTAGATTAGTAAACAGTTACCCAACAGCTAACATTTACCACTAAACTGATATTTCTTCCTTTTACGTCGTAGGAATTATTTGCCTAATCATACTTCTGTTCAACAGAAATGCAATGCAAATTTTTTTATACTGTGAAAAAGTCCAAAATAACCTGTGTACCAAAATTTTTTGATCGCTGAATCGCATTTCAAAGAATCATTCCAGTAGTGGCGTGCTGATTTGAAATAAAGGCGGATATGTATAGTTTAGTACAATGTGTGAGCCTGTAATTTCGTACGAATATGCATGCGTAAATGTTTGGGGTTAATCTTTACGTTTGTAATTATTTGGATGTAAAACTATCCAGTAACTTAAATCAACAGGAATATTGCAAAAAAAAATTTCATCAATATAATTCCGTTGTTCACCTTAGTACGAAAATTACATAACTGTACACTAATCAGTTTTCATACTTTCAACTAGCTACTAATTAGCTGCATTGCACAACTACTGCATGTTGATTTCTCTGAAACTTGACTATTATGAAGTACAGTAACAACTAAACTCATTGTCTAATCGCATTCGAACTACAGTGTGTGTGTGTGTGTGTGTGTGTGTGTGTGTGTGTGTGTGTGTGCGCTCGTCTTGTTACATTATCGTTGTTGTAGCCTCAGTATTCAGATTCTTTTGTTTGTCATTACGTTCTTTTGATTTGTAGCTTCAGCGCCGGAGATTCAGCTTCTGTTTTGTAGTGAATCTGAAGTGATGAGCGGCGTTATTAGCAATTCCACTTGATTTTGTATAACAAGTTCGGCTGTTGCGATTGAATAATTTTGGCTGAATTTTTCTGATGATTAGGTTGGTGACATTCTTGGCCTACTTACAGGTTATGCTGTAGGATGCTTAAGTCTTAAAATATCTGGATAGTGACAGTAAAAGTGGACTTTGGCCCTCCATTGCTTGTACACTGTTTGGGGCGCAGCAATGAAAACTATCACAACGATTTTGCTAATATTTTTATTAAAACACATACACACACACACACATACACACACACACACACACACACACACACACACACACACACAGCGGCGGAGATGAAAGTTGGAAACACACTTGCAAAAACAGAATTATAACTTTCGAGTGAAACGATCTTACACACGAAACTAAACATGTGTGGTGAGTAAAGCCGTTTGACGCTTCTGATATAGGAATGAGTCAGTTGATGATAAACTATCACATTCTCGTTTATAATTTTAGATTTCTTTCTTCTTGTCTTTCCCTCGGGACATGCCTCGTTCAGTTTTGCACATTAATTCCAGTGGAAAATGAAGTAGCTTGTTTGTGGTAAGGAAGATTATTTAATAACAGAATCAAATTTTCAAACACTCGTTGCAATGAGGCATGTTTAGTACAGTACTGAGTAAGTAGATGGCATGTAACTTTATGATTCTGCTTTGGTGCACGTCTATACCTAGGCAATGTTGCCGTATCAGTGCCCAGCTGGACGTGTAGTCCTGAGATACTTTATGTTTTAATAATCTTCGTGGTCTACATACAACTGTCTGTTGGATTAATGACCCTTGTAGTGTCAATGACTTTTCAGTGATGTAAGAGGCGAGCTGACAGTGGGGCAGAGGAATTCTCAATTGGAAAACCTCTCTAAGACCTTGGTCACAATAGGGAGGTGGCATATCTTTTACGTCAGTGTTAGTAAATTATGTTCCAGATAAAACAAAAATGCATGTCTAGTGCTTACGAAGCTGTATTTCCTCATGACTATACGGAGTAAAGTCGGTAACATGTCCTAAGTGTGCAGTGTATCTGACTATAACCAGCCCTGAGAGACAGGATGGCTGTTTTATTCTAACACGTGTGTCGTACATTTACAGGAGAGAATGATGTTGGTGCCTTGTACAACCTCACAACATAAATATTAGACGAAACTGGAAGCGTCCCTGCTGCAATCAACTAGTCTTCAGTAGGTAGTACACAAGGTTAAAAAGGAAAGACAGCAGAAATTAACACTGACATTGGTCACAGAGCATTGCTGTTATCTGCTGGCGTAGGGTTTCTGTAGAAGGCAAGTAACTCAGAACCAACCATTATATAAAATTAAGTTAAACAGAGTTACGAAACAATGAGAATGACATGTTGAGGCATCCGCTGAGTGTCGAAATTTATAATGACTTTGTTTTGTGGAGCCGTGTTGCCCTTTCATCATGTGTTAGGTTTTGTAAAGAGTTACGATTTTTACACTTCTCTTGGTCACCCAGTTCTTATCGGCCTCTTGGATTATGTATTCCTGCAGATACGTCTGTGGTATTCTCCCAAAATGATTTACCCACAAGATACTGACTGACAAACTCCGGAGGACAGTATGTTCAACACACAAACTAAAACAAAAGACACTGAAAGGAGTAGGCTAGTGTAGCTTTTTGGGGAGAAAATGAGCGAAGATGGCCAAGATATAGAGGATTAAAAATGTAAGCTGCCAATAGCATGAGAAGCATTACTGACAAATATAACGTTTCGACAGCTAATATAAATTTGAATGTTAGGAATTAATTTCTAAGAGTATTTGTGTGGAGTGTAATTTCTGCAGAAGTGAAACATGTGTCATAAACACACTTTTTAGCAATGTGATGCTACAGAATACCGGAGAAGATTTGTTGAATAAATTAGATAGTTAATGAAGAGGCAGTAAGAAAAGAAACTTAAGTAAACTAAGAAATCTGTTGATAGGACACATCAAGGAAAATTAAATTTTGTAATATAGCGAAGCATAAGGATTGAAACTTGGGCAACAAGGCTTGACTTAAATAGTCAGGTTCAAGCGGACGATGGTTGCAGTAGTTATATAGAGGTGAAGAGGTTTGCTCAAGAGTACGTGGAGAGGTGCATCAAACAAGTCTTCAAATTGAAGACCACAACAATTACAACAAGTATTGTCCGTATTTCTGTATTTTTTTCTGGTATCTTCTTTGCATTTATTTCTATTCCTTTGAAGGAACCTATATTAGGCACCATCACGAGACAATGGCTGGCTTCAAACAAAGCACAGTTTGCAACAACAGGCCGTAGAAATAAAACGTGTAACAATAGAACTATTACTTACGCGTAACCATCGTTCCACTCAAGGTTGTCAAGCAGACTCCAGGCTGTGTAACCAATTACGTTGTTGCCATCAACATTGATCGCTTTCAGCATTTCTGCTAGGTAGCTCTGAAACAACAGGAACAATTATTACTGGAGAGTTTTAAAGTTACTTATATTCAGAACATTATTGTTTCAGCCAGAAAGCTTAATGGTAAAACTGCTACTATTGGATCGTTACACTGATGTCAGTATTTGAAGTAGCTTGTCATACAGTATCCAACAGTGAATTTCTTCCATCAATGAAACTTAGATATTTACGACAGGGTGTAACGCTCTGGACTTTCTAATTTAGTTAGTTTCATGTTACACGGCTAATTTTGCATGATATATCGTAATGGTGTGGGACGAATCATTTCCGTTTACATAGAGATATATAGGTGTGAACTAGTAATTCCTACCCGCCACGTTTTACACTTTCAATAATTCTGCTACGGAACAGAAAGAGCAGAAGGAGTAGCGTAACTGGAGTCACGTTCGTAAGAATTAAGTTTTCAGGTGATTTTCCTTCGTCGATCCATACCCTCTTCATTCTCAGAAGGGGTGATAATCGCTCTCAAAGCACCGAGCTGTTGACAGGACGTTTCAGATAACACGCGCGATCTTCAGTCTACTCTGCACCGATAACACCATCGATACTGCCGTGGGAACAAGACAAACAAACCAGGCGGCATATTGTTCTTAATCCTACATGAAAAGTGAGGTAAGAGAATCGGAATTCTTTTTATTTGTATTTAAGTGAAGATCTTATGATGTAAAAGATATTAAACTTCCTTTCCTTAAGTTTTGTCACTGGTAGAGAAATCTATTTGTAACTTACAAGTAATTATTAGCGGCGGCTAACCTGCTATTGTAAGATGTTTTCTTTACTTTTATACGTTGAACAAAAGGCTTACAAATAATTATTGATAATGAAAGCACATGGAGAAACCTGAAATGGGTTGATCAACCAAACAGAAAATATGTGCATGGGCTTCTCGAAACCTGAACGAGACAGAGAGATATACTGCGAAAAAAGATATAACAGAAAATCATGACTGGCTGAAATACTATAAATATCTTGGATGGAGTGGTAATCTGGTGATAGAAGAAGAGAGATGTTGGAAAAAAAAGGATAGATCCCATCAAGGGTATCAAGAAAGCAAGAAGGCCCCAGGTCAGAAGGAATTTCTATGGAACTACTAAAATATGAGAGAATGCTACTGAAATACCAATATTAGCATTCAATAAAAATGTACTGGCTTGGAAACAGAATTCTGGAACTGTGGAGACTACCAAATATAGCATCGGTGTTCAAGAAAAGAGGTAGATCCAGCACAAAAATATACAGAGCAATGAGTATCTTGAACACATGATACAAAATATACGATATGATACTTAACGCTCGTTTGCAAACCACACCAGCCACCAAATTATCTGAAGATCAAAATGGGTTTAAGAAAGGAAGATCTTGTTAAGAAATATGGACACAAAAATTAGAATATTGGTGAAGCGGAGAGCATACATATAACCTTCCGACATCTATCGGATTAGTCGATTTTGAAAAGGCGTTCGACAAGGTAGATAGGAAGATACTATGGGAAATGTTACAAATACATGGATACCCAAAACATATTATATCATCATGAAACAGGCCGTATTTGACCACACAGATAGTTTTGCCAAGGTAAAGAACATCAGGTATTAATTATAAGTCAAGCAGTAAGACAAGGATGTAGCCTTTCTTTTCTACTGTTTAATATATATTTAGACGACCCCATTCGTAAGTGACAACAAAGTATATTTGTAGCATATGGTAAAAACCCAGGACGAAGCGATTTTATTAATACGCTGCTGACTCCTGACAATCTGTTGCTTATAGATAAAACAGAAGATGGATTGCAAACAGCATTACATGAGTCGTAGCGGTGCGCAACTCATTATATTACGAGTATTTCCTAAGTTCATGGCTTTCAGAGACAGAAACCCACTAAGAGAAAAAATAAAGATAAATATCAAACTAACAAAACAAGTCTCTAACTTTAGCTACTTGGATACAATATATCGTTTGACGACTACAGAGACACTGATATAATATGCGGAACGGTAAAACGAACATTAAAAAACGAAACCCGCAAGGACACCCAGCTCGAATTCTACTATATCCCAGAAAGGTGGCTAAAGCAAGAAATAAGTTCAGCAGAAATTTTCTCTAACGATCTAACACTGTTCAGAAAGGATAGGTTGAAGACAATCGGTGGTGGAGTATTTATTGCTGTCAGAAGTAGCTTGCCTTGTTGTGAAATTGGAGTAGATAGTTCTTGCTAAATAGTATGGGTAAAAGTTATACTTGACAATCGAACTAAACTATTAATGGAGTCCTTTTGCCTATCCCCCGACTCAGAAGATATAGTTGCTCAACAGTTGAAAGAAAACTTGTGTCTTATTACAAATAGGTACCCCATTCATACAACTATAGTCGGTGGTGACTATAACCTACACTCGATATGCGGGAAAAATTATACATGTAAAGCCGGCAGTGGGCATAAAACGTAATCCGAAATTGTACTGAATGCTTTCTCAGAGTATTATTTTGATCAATTAGTTCATGGGTCCACTCGAAACGTAAATGGTTGCGAAAGTATACTTGACCTCTTAGCAACAAATAATCCTGGAGAAATAGTGAGTATCGTGACGAATACAGGGATTAACGACCACAAGGCAGAAGTTGTTAGGCTGAATACCGCAAGTACAACAACCATCAAAAAGAAGCGCTAAATATAAATATTTTATAATGCTGATAAAAATGCTCTTAACGCCTTTTTAAGATCAGCCAGCATTCCTTCAGATCTCATCACGTAAGCGTAGAAAAGCTGTGGAATGATTTCAAAGAGATATTATGCACAGCAATTGAGAGACACATACCACATGAATTAATAAGTGATGACCTGATCACCCATGGTACACAAAACGAGTCAGATCGCTGTTGCAGAAGCAGAGAGAAAAGCATGCCAAATTTAAAAGAATGCAAAATCCCCAATAGTGGCAAAGTGTGGCAGAAGTTCTAAATATAGTGGGTACTTCAATGCGAGATACTTTCAATAATTTCCACTACGAAACTCTGTCTCGAAATCTGACAGAAAATCCAAAGAGATACTGGTCATACAAAAAGCACACCAGTGGCAAGACGCAGTCAATACTATCATTGAGTGATAACAACGGTGAAGTCACTGATGACAGTACCACTACAGCAGAGTTATTAAACACGGTTTTCCGAAATTCCTTCACCAAAGAAAACGAAATAAATATACTTGCATAACAGTCAAGAACAACTGACAAGATGAGAAACACAGAAATAGATATCCTCGCTGTCGCAAAGCAGCTCGAATCACTTAATAAAAGCAAGGCTTCTGGTCCAGATTGTATACCAGTCAGGTTCCTCTCAGAGTATTCTGACACAATAGCTCCATATTTAGCAATTATATACAACCGCTCGCTCATAGAAAGGTCGTACCTAAAGACTGGAAAATTGCTCAAGTCACTCCAACATCCAAAAAGGGAAGTAGAAGTAATCCGTTGAATTACAGGCCCATATCACTAACGTCGATTTGCAATAGGGGTTTTGAACTTATACTGTATTCGAACATTATTAAGTGCCTCGAAAAAAACCATTTATTGACATGCAGTCAGCACGGATTCAGAAAATATCGTTCTTGCGAAACACAACTAGCTTTTTATACTCAAGAAGTAACGTGTGCTATCGACAGGGGATGTCAAATTGATTCCATATTTTTAGATTTCCAGAAGGCTTTCGACAGCGTTTCTCCCAAGCGTCTTCTAACCAAAATGCATGCCTATGGAATATCGCCTCAGTTGTGCGACTGGATTAGTGATATCCTATCAGAAAGGTAACAGTTCGTAGTAATAGACGGAAAGTCATCCAGTAAAACAGAAATAATATCCGGCGCTCATCAAGGAAGTGTTATTGGCGCTCTATTGTTCCTGATCTATATTAACGACGTAGGAGACAATCTCAGTAGCCGTCTTGGATTGTTTGCAGATGATGCTATCGTCTACCGTCTTGTAAAGTCTTCAGTTGACCCAAACGAATTGCAAAATGATTTAGAGAAGATATCTGTATGGTACGAAAAGTGGCAATTGACACTGAATAAAGAAAAGTGTGTTCACATGAGTACTAAAAGAAATCCGCTAAATTTCTATTGCACGATAAGTCACACAAATCTGAAGGCTGCAAATTCAACTAAATACTTTGGGATTACTTAAATTGCAACGATTACATAGGTAATGTTGTGAGTAGAGCAAAATAAACACTGCGATTCATTGGCAGTACACTTAGAAGGTGCAACTGGTCTACTAAACAGATTGCTTACACCACGCTTCTCCGCCTTGTTCTGGAGTATTGCTGTTAGGTGTGGGATCCGCAACAGGTAGGACTGACGGATGACATCGAAAAAGTACAAAGAAGTGCAGCTCGTTTTGTATTATCACGAAGTAGGTGGGACAATGCCACAGACACGATACGTGGAGTGGCAATCATTAAAACAAAGGCGTTTTTCGTTGCGACGGGATCTTCTCATGAAATTTCAATCACCAATTTTCTCCTCCGATTGCGAAAACATTCCGTTGGAACCCACCTACATAGGGAGAAATGACCATCACGATAAAATAAGAGAACTTAGGGCTCACACAGAAAAATGGAAGTGTTCGTTTTATCCCGCGCGCCGTTCGAGAGTGGAACGGTAGAGAGACAGCTTGAAGGTGGTTCATTGAACCCTGTGCCAGGGTTCACTTTATTGTGAATAGCAGAGTAATCACGTAGATGTAGATGCTGCGTTATGAAAGTGAGTCAGGGATAATGAGCGAGGAAGACAGAAGCCACATAAAAACCGCGGAAATAAAATTTCTAAATTCTGTAAAAGACTGTTCCAAACGAGATAGATTTACAAATCGAGAGATTAGAAAAGAGTTGCAAACCCATAAACTAAATGATAAAATATAGCTACAGAAAAAATGAAAAGATTGTTGAGAGCGACTGAGTGAAAGAAGACTACTAAAACAGCAAGTAGATACAACCCAGTCGGAAGCACTGTGGAAAGACCAAAGAAAAGATGGTAATAAATGCTATGAAGAGGGACCATGTCACAAAGGCCTAATCCTTGGGAAAAAGATGAGGAGAAGAAGAAGAAGAAAATTACATGACTTGAAACGGCTTCGCCGTAGTAGAAACTTATCATTAAAGCTTAAGCCGTTTGTGCAGTTGCTAAGTATAATTATTAGTCTAATCAGTCGACATTCTTGACCTGTAAATATATGTGAATAACCGCTGTACGTATTTGTAAATGGGACTTCTTAAGCCTTTTGTACGGATACTAAATAAAGTTACTTGCTTGTTTTATTGATGTTCGTAACCTGTAGCCATCTGTAAACGAGCAACGCCTTATGACAATGAATAATTTAGTAGTAGTTACTACTACGTAGATCTCTGAATTCTTTTGATTTTCTTTTGCCCCGTCAACGCAAGGCGATTTAGTTTTTTTTTATTATTATTATTATCTTGCTGCCATGCATTTCACAGTACCACTTCTGCGCTTAACTGCACTCTCCACAGAATGCACGTTAGACGGCCCATTGAGTAGTTGTCCCATTTGGACAGAGCACGAATCGCTACTCCTCGGACGGTAACAGGCGCCAACACTCAGCACGTGCAGTTTCTGCTGCGAGCAAGAGCATATGCCGAGGCACCCTACTGCGACCGTCCGTGTCACTCACTGCCGTTTACAATGTTCGTTCCGAAACTGGTTGAGACCCGAGTTTACTGGCAGCAACCATTCCTGTCGGATTTGAAATTATTTCTTATAGACGAGGCGTGACACTCGTATTCTCTGTTGGTTTATGACCGTTTTTCCCTCCATCCACTGTACATACACTGGACATTGACGTTGGTGCACCAAAAAACAAACTAGAAAGCATCACTCACGGTGTCGTCTGGGCGTGTCCAAAACATCTGCAGGGTGGTTATAATTAAATTTCCTCTACTTAAGCCAGTGTAGACAGAAAACTGTTTACCGTATCCAACTTCACAGGAATGATGTTCAGACTGTGCGGTGCAGTATTTGCGTTGTTACCTGTTAGTAACACCCCGCCCCCCATGAATCACGGACCTTGCCGTTGGTGGGGAGACTTACGAGCCTCAGCCATACTGATAGCCGTACCGTAGTTGCAACCACAACGGAGGGGTATCTGTTGAGAGGCCAGACAAACTTGTGGTTCCTGAAGAGGGGCAGCAACCTTTTCAGTAGTTGCAGGGGCAACAGTCTGGATGTCTGACTGATCTGGCCTTGTAACATTAACCAAAACGACCTTGCTGTGCTGGTATTGCGAACGGCTGAAAGCAAGGGGTTAACTACAGACGTAATTTTTCCCGAGGGCATGCAACTTCACTGTATTGTTAAATGATGATGGCGTCCTCTTGGGTAAAATATTCCGGAGGTAAAATAGTCCCCCATTCGGATCTCTGGGCGGGGATTACTCAAGGGGATGTCGTTATCAGGAGAAAGAAAACTGTCATTCTACGAATCGGAGCGTGGAATGTCAGATCACTTAATCGGGCAGGTAGGTTAGAAAATTTAAAAATGGAAATGGATAGGCTAAAGTTAGATATAGTTGGAATTAGTGAAGTTCAGTGGCAGGAGGAACAAGATTTCTGGTTAGGTGAATACAGGGTTATAAATACAAAATCATATAGGGGTAATGCAGGAGTAGGTTTAATAACGAATAAAAAAAAATAGCAGCGCGGGTAAGCTACAACGAACAACATAGTGAACGCATTATTGTAGCAAAGATAAACACGAGGCCGACGCCTACCACGGCAGTACAAGTTTCGATAGTAGGAAAAGGAAGAGAAGGGAAGGAAGTGGGTGAACATGGAATTGGTGTAAGGAATGAAAGAGGAAGCCGCCTGATAGAATTATGCACAGAGAATAGCTTAATCATAGCTAACACGTGGTTTAAGATTCATTAAAGGAGGTTGTATACGTGGAAGAGGCCTAGAGTCACTGGAAAGTTTCAGATAGATTACATAACGGTAAGACAAAAATTTAGGAACCAGGCTTTAAACTGTAAGACATTTCCAGCGGCAGATGTGAACTCTGACCACAATCTGTTGGTTATGAACTGTAGATTAAAACTGAAGAAAGTGCAAAAAGCTGGGACTCTAAGGACATGGGACCTGGGTAAATTGAAAGAAGCAGAGGTTGTAGAGAGTTTCAGAGGGAGCATTAGGGAACGATTGACAAGAACGGGGGAAAGAAATACAGTAGAAGAAGAATGGGTAACTTCGAAAAATGAAATAGTGAACGCAGCAGAGGACTGAATAGGTAAAAAGACGAGGGCTACTAGCAATTCATTGGTAACAGAAGAGATATTGAATTTAATTGATGAAACGAGAAAATGAGATAGACAGTAAGTGCAAAGTGGATAGCAGGGATAGCTAGAGAACAAATACAAGGATGTAGAAGCATATATCACGAGAGGTAAGATAGGAGGGTAAGTCAATTATTATCCGCAATTTAGTTATATTTTTGTTTATTTTGGTAGCACTGTCGTTTAACGTTGATGACGCATGCTCTGTTTATTTGTTATATCTTTGCAGTTTTCAAGCTGCTAGGTTAATTTCGTTATTACTGCCGTGCAATTAATCATGGCTGCTCCGTAGTCTACTTGTACCAAAGAAGAGCAACGATCAGTGATCCGTTTTTTGTGGTCGGAAGGCGTATCAGGGACCGAAATTCATCGAAGACTTTCGGTACAGTACGGGAACAGTGTTTTACAACCACGTAGTGTCTACGAAAGGATGGAAAAATCCCGAAATGGTCGCACAAGTGTTACGCACGATGAAGGAGCCGGACGTCCGTTTATCGCCACAAATGAAGAAACCATCCAACGTTCACGTGAAATGATTCTCTTAGACAGACGATTAACTATTGACGAAGCGGCACATCGTCTGCAAATTAGTCACGGTTCTGTCTACGAAATCATCCACAACAGACTTGGGTTTCATAAAGTTTGTGCAAGATGGGTCCCAAAACAACTCATATAGTTGCACAAACCAACGCGTTTGGACATCTGAAAAAAACATTTGGATCACTATGGAAACAAAGGGACAACAGACAGGATCATTCCTGCTGACGAAACATAGACCCATCATAACGAGCCGGAGAGTAAACGGCAGTGTATAGAATAGAAACATCCAAATTTTCCGTGCAAAAAAAAGTTCAAGACCTAAGCATCCGCAGGAAAACTGATCCTTCAGTGTTTTGGGACGCACAAGGTCCAGTACTGGAACATTACGGGAAAGGAGCACAACAATAAACAGTGCACGTGACAGTGAGATGCTTACTGCCAGGATAAAGCCTGCAATTCGAAGCAAACCCCGTGGATTGCTGTCAAAACGTGTTGTGTTGTTGCACGACAATGTACGTCCGCATACTACTGCCCACACTGCTTAAACGCTCCAGAAACAGAAGAACTGGATTATCCTCCCTATAGTCCCGATCTTGCCCCTTCTGACTCTCACTTGTTTTGTCCACTCAAACAGCATTAAGGGGCCGTAGATTTGCCTCGGATGAAGCAGTGGAATAAGCGGTGCATTCCTGGCTCGCAGCTCAACCGAGAACCTTCTTTTATGAGGGCATCAGGAAGCTTGTGCAACGATGGACCAAGTGCTTTGAAACGCAAGGAGACTATGTCGATAAATGATGTTCTTGTGAGATTCCTGTTTGATTACAATAAAATTTTATAACTTCCTTGCGGATAATAATTTACTTAACCCCGTAGATACTGCCTAGAAGAAAATTAAGGAGACCTTTGGACGAAAGAGAACCACTTGTATGAACATCAAGATCTCAGATGGAAAGCCAGTTCTAAGTAAAAACGGGAAAGCAGAAAGTTGGAAGGAGTATATGGAGGGTCTATACAAGGGCGATGTACTAGGCAATATTGTGAAAATGGAAGAGGAGGTAGATGAAGATGAAAAGGGAGGTATGATACTGCGCGAAGAATTTGACAGAGCACTGAAAGACCTAAGTCGAAACAAGGCCCCAGGAGTAGACAATATTCCATTACAACTACTGATAGCCTTGGGAGAGCCAGACCTGACAAAACTCTTCTATCTGGTGAGCAAGATGTGTGAGACAGGCGAAGTACCCTCAGACTTCAAGAAGAATGTAATAATTCCAATCTCAAAGGAAGCAGGTGTTGAGAGGAGTGAAAATTATCGATCTATCAGTTTAATAAGTCATGGCTGCAAAATACTAACACGAATTCTTTACAGGCGAATGGACAAACTGGTAGAAGCCGACCTCGGGGAAGATCAGTTTGGATTACATTGAAATGTTGGAGCACTTGAGGCAATAATGACCCTACGAATTATCTTAGAAGATAGATTAAGGAAAGGCAGGCCTACGTTTCTAGCATTTTTAGACATACAGAAAGCTTTTGACAGTCCAAATTCCGTAGGTGGCAGGGGTGAAATACAGGCAGCAAAAGGCTATTTACAATTTGTACAGAAACCAGATGGCAGCTTTTAAGAGTCGACGGGGCATGAAAAGGAAGCAATGGTTGGGAAGGGAGGGATACAGGGTTGTAGCCTATCCCGATGTTGTTCAATCTGTATATTGAGAAAAGCAGTAAGGGTAATTTGGAATAGGCATTAAAATCCATGGAGAAGAAATAAAAACTGAGGTTTGCCGATGACATTGTAGTTCTGTCAGAGACAGTAAAGGAACTGGAAGAGCAGTTGAATGGAATGGACAGCATGAACATCAACAAAAGCAAACAAGGATAATGGAATGTAGTCCAATTAAATTGGGTGATGCTGAGGGAATTAGATTAGAAAATGAGACGCTTAAAGTAGTAAATGAGTTTCGCTATTTGGGAAGCATAATAACTGACGATGGTCGAAGTAGAGTGGATATAAAATCTACACAGGCACTGGAAAGCGTTTCTGAAGAAGAGAAATTTGTTAACATCGAGTACAGATTTAAGTGTCAGGAAGTCTTTTCTTTAAGTATTTGTATGGAGTGTAACCATGTATGGATGTGGAACATGGACGATAAAAGTTTAGACAGGCAGAGAATAGAAGTTTTCGGAATGTGGTGCTACAGAAGAATGCTGAAGATTAGAGGGGTAGTTCACATAACTAACGAGGAGGTACTGAACAGAACTGGGGAGAAGAGAAATTTGTGGCACAACTTTACTAGAAGAACGGATCGGTTGGTAGGACACGTTCTGGGGCATCAAGGGATTACCAATGTAGTACTGGAGGGCACCGTGAAGGCAAAAATCGTAGAGGGAGACCAAGAGATGAATTCAGAAGGATGTAGGTTGCATTAGGTACTGGGAGATGAAGAAGCATGCACAGCATAGAGTAGCGTGGAGAGCTGCATCAAACCATAACAACAGCAACTTGTTAGTTGTGTTAGTGTCATGACTAGGAGCCGCTACTGGTACGGCGATAGTGGGTTGAAACAGAAGCATCAGACCGCACCGCAGTTGCTGGCAGTCGCAGGTGAGGAGGACTTCATTCGTAAAACTGTTTTAAGAAACCAACAGCTATAACGCTATTGATCTTCGTTAGCGTAGGCGCATTAAAGGAGTAAGGAGAGGTCTTCTGTCCGCACCGGCGTTGGAAAACGTGATTCGGAAGCTCGAATTCACTGACGATATGGGAACTACACCAGGGTGAGGCTGACGGCCAATTGCGCCACAGGTTGTTGAAGAAGCTCCTGCTGCTGTGTCTGAGAATGCTGGAAGCAACGTGCGATCTTCAAACAGTGCACGAGCTGTGTCACGACAGCCGAACATTCCAGGGTCCACCGCCCGAGAAGTTCTGCAACCACTTGTGAAATTGTATACGTATAGACTTAGGGCCTGTCGTGGATGGAGACAGTGATCACAATGAGCAACGTTTGATACCAGGAACGTAAACATTGTACGCAATTCATAGATGTTACCCTCTGATGTAGAAATTAAAATGTGTATCTTTGCTTGGTTTATTCGTTACTTCCCTTTCGCAGGTTCTTACAAATGTTTACTGAACGTTTCATTATCGTAAGATCACTTGTTTTTAATGTGGGCCTTCGCGAGTAGGTAACGTTTAATTATAGCAACCCTGTATTTTCTGAGATTCTATAATGTCTCTACGTAGATCGATTTTAACGTCCTGTTAGCACACAGTCGAATGACACATACAAACCACGTCATGGTTCTGCTTTACTCAAGCGGTTAAGAGTCAAAATGAGACATGCTACCAGTTATACACTACCTACAGTGCACTGAAAAGACCTGTTCGCTTTTTTAAGGTGATGGCTTATTTTTGTACAGCGATCTTACTAATTTACACTACTACCCATTAAAATTGCTACACCAAGAAGAAATGCAGATGATAAACGGGTATTCATTGGACAAATATATTGTACTATAATTGACATGTGTTACATTTTCGCGCAATTTGGGTGCATAGATCCTGAGAAATCAGTACCCAGAACAACTACCTCTGGCCATAACAACGGCCTCGATACGCCTAGGCATTGAGACAAACAGAGCTTGGATGGCGTGTACAGGTACAGCTGCCCATGCAGCTTCAACACGATACCACGGTTCATCAAGAGTAGTGACTGGCGTATTGTGACGAGTCAGTTGCTCGGCCACCATTGACCAGACGTTTTCAATTGGTGAGAGATCTGGAGAATGTGCTGGCCAGGGCAGCAGATGAACATTTTCTGTATCCAGGAAGGCCCGTACAGGACTTGCAACATGCGGTCGTGCATTATCCTGCTGAAATTTAGGGTTTCGCAGGGATCGAATGAAGGGTAGAGCCACGCATCGTAACACGTCTGCGACCATTATGATGCTGTAAACAGAAACTGGATTCATCTGAAAAAATGACGTTTTGCCATTAGTGCGCCCAGGTTCGTCGCTGATTACACCATCGCAGGCGCTCCTGTCTGTGATGCAGCGTCAAGGGTAACCGCAGCCATGGTCTACGAGCTGATAGTCCATGCTACTGCAAACGTCGTCGAACTGTTCGTGCAGATGGTTGTTGTCTTGCAAACGTACCCATCTGTTGACTCAGGGATTGAGACGTGGCTGCGCGATACGTTACAGCCATGATGATAAGATGCCTGTCATCTCGACTACTAGTGATACGATGTCGTTGGGATCCACCACGGCGTTCCGTATTACCCACCTGAACCCACCGATTCCATATTCTGCTAACACTCACTGTATCTCGACCAACGGGAGCAGCAATGTCGCGATACGCTAATCCGCAATCGCGATAGACTACAATCCGAGCTTTATCAAATTCGGAAACGTGATGGTATGCATTTCTCCCCCTTACACGAGGCATCACAACAACATTTCACCAGGCAACGCCGGTCAACTGCTGTTTGTGCATGAGAAATCGGTTGGCAAGTTTCCTCATGTCCGCACGTTGTAGGTGTCGTCACCGGCGCCAACCTTGTGTGAATGCTCTGAAAAGCTAATCACTTGCATATCACAGCATCTTCTTCCTGTCGGTTAAATTTCGCGTCTGTAGCACGTCATCTTCGTGGTGTAGCTATTTTAAAGGCCAGTAGTGTGTTTTACTACAATTAAAATATCTGTGCACCTGCCCGACCTATTTGCCACTTTCACCACTATCAGCTCAGTTGTATATGTGTCAATGAATTAAACACACACACACGTATGTGTCCGCACATGTACACCACCACACTATTTTTACATATTAGCACAGATATTAGAAGAAATTTGGTTTTAACGATAGAAAAACTGGTACTACAACGCCTCCAAACTTAACGGCCGTGCATCAGGAAGGTATTCATCCACGATTGACATAATTCTTCAGCCTTTAAGCAGATCTGGCGACAGAGCAATAGTTCCATACGTCTTATCTTCATGTGAACGCTTGCAGAAATGTCATCTGAGATTACGCAAGCGCAGTAACAGTTACATACTCACCGTGTAATAGTTGGTACGATTTTTGTCATCCAGCTCACCCCAGTCTGAGTAGCCGTTCTCCGTCACAAATATTGGGTATTCTGGGTATGAAACAGCAATCCAGTTCAGAAGTTTACGGAATCCCCAGGGGATTACCTGTTGAAGAAATAAAAGGATTAAAACAGCTTTCGCTCAAAAAATGAAGAAAGTCACTTCTAGTAAGAAGTCAGTCTGGTTCGCTAGTTTCGAGACTATTGTAAGAGGAGTGATATAGAATATGTGTATGTAACCATACGTACAATAATGAGGCATATCTAGGAGGAATAAGTGTAACTCACGTAAACGTGGCATACGTAACTAGGATTGGATGGTGACGATGATGTTTGGTTTGTAGGGCGCTCAAATGGGCTGTCACCAGCGCCCGTACAAAGTCCCAATTTTTACACAGTCCAATTTCTACACTATCCAATACAGCCACTGTCACGAATGATGACGATGACGATGATGAAATGATGAGGACAACAGAAACACCCAGTCCCCGCCCAGATAAAATCCCCAACCTGGCTAGGAATCTAACCCGGGCCACGTGATCCAGAGGCAGCAACGCTATCCACTAGACCACCAGCTACGGACACTAGGATTCGAAGTGATTAGTTTTATACTCAAAAGTATGTCTGCCAGTTGGCTGCTATGAAGGCATGACAGAGAACCAGTCACATTAGGTTGGTCGGTGAAACAATTTCTTCACAAAAGCTGCGTCCACCGCATACGCATACGCCGCGACGTTGAAACCAAGAACATTCATTTTTAAGTACCATATTTCTTGTTCTCACACCTATCGCTCCCCAGCCAACAACAGCCTACAGGGACACCAACGTCGCAGTGCTATACAGATAAATCAAATAACTGGCTAATACCCTAAGGGTACACGATATTCTGTATACACTCTTACCAATACGCAATTACATTAAAGCAACCAACGAAATACACTACAAAGACTTGCTGGAAAATAATGCCTCCGAATTTTTATATGAAAAGATTTTTGCCAAAATCAAACATTATTAACATTCTACTATTTTCGTCTTCATGTCTACATATTTCTTTCACAATAAAGTCACCCTGACGACGAACACATTTCTCCTAACGACGGACCAATTTGTTGATGCCTTCACAGTAGAATGTTTGACTTCGTTGTCGGAGCCACAAACTCATTTTCACTGCGCCAATTCATCGCTGTCAAAGTGATGCCTTCGGAGATGTTAAGTTTCGGAAACAGATGAAAATCGGATGGGCCTAAGTGTAGGCAGTATGGAGTATGATCGATGACAGTGAACCGAAGGTGTCGGATTGTGGCAGATGTCGCAGTACCCATGTGTGGTGTGGCACTGTAATGCTGAAGGGGAGTGTGCGTCATGTGTGGGTGAAATCTTCGAATTAGATACTCGATTAGAGCCCATATTACGCACATAGTTACGCTACATACCGCCATGTTACACCCTACAATCTGGAGCTCTCTTGCGGCAGAGGGCTACAAACATACATACACGAAGAATAAAGGCGTAGAATGTTAATAACGTTTATTGTACTCAAATAGCTTTAAAACATTACACATAATAAATAGGGAGGTATTACTTTTCATTACTCCATATATCTTGCGACTATTTCCTGGAACAACTGAATGAAAACGAAACCCTACTGTTTCTTGCGGGGAACGTATATTCACTAAAATTTGGAAGAAACCAGGACCTTCTAAGGGAATGTAAAATACAAGAGACGATTCGTAGCTATGTTCATCAAAGAAACACTTCCCTCTGCCTACTTGCACGATTTAAGACGTATAGCACCCGACAAAAAAGAGAAGCCGGGGGAGGAAAATGGTTCAAATGACTCTTAGCACTATGGGACTTAACATCTGAGGTCATCAGTCCACTAGACTTAGAACTACTTAAACCGAACTAACCTAAGGACATCACACACATCCATGCCAGAGGCAGGATTCGAACCTGCTACCGTGCCGGTCGCGCGGGTCCAGACTGTAGCGCCTAGAACCGCTCGGGCACACCGGCCGGCCCGGAGGAGGAGGAAATTAAATTGCATATGTTGTGAGGGTGTGTCATGATTTGATTACTACACCCATAAAAATTTAAAAGAAAATTGAACTATGAGTCCGCTCGTCGATAAGACGTGGCACCCCGTCTTGGTCTTCATACACGCACTGATTCGGTTGAGAAGAGTGTCACATAGCCGTCGCATCCTCTTCTGCGACAAGGTGGCTGGTGCCACGCGCGTTTTGTAATGGATGGATCTGGAGATCTCGTTAGCCACGGGTTGACCCAACATTACACACACGCACACACATCATAGTGACACATTCCATGTGTGGAAGAGTATTGTCATGTTGAGAAATGGCACCACGGAACTGTCACTTGAGAGGTAATGCATGAGGTCTCGGGATATCATGACGTACTCCTGTGGCTTCATGTTTCCCTCAATCGTTGTCAGTCATGACCTTAAGTCATATCCGATGGTGTCCCAAACCATGAGGCCAGGAGTACAACCGCTGTGCTCTTCAAAATATTGGAATAATGGGGCCTATCCCCAGGCCGCCGCCATACTCGTCAACGATGGTCACGTGGGGTGCTGTTGTACCATTATTCATTGCTGACCACTATACATCTAGGTCTGCATCTACATATATACTCCGCTAGCCAACAAGCGGTGTGCGGCAGAGGGCACTATTCGCGCCCAAGTCATATTTGCACCCCTATGTTCGACTCGCGGATCGCTCGAGGGAAAAACGACTGTTGAAAGTCTCAGTATGAGCTCTAATTTCCCTTGTCTTTGACTGGTGATCATTGCGCGATTTGAAAGTTGATGGTAATAATATAAGCTCTACATCCTCGGCGAAGATAGGAATTTGGAATTTAGTGAGCAGCCCCTTCCGATTAGCGCGTCGTCTGTCTGCAAGTGTGTTCCACTTCAGACTTTCTATGACATTTGTAACGCTCTCGCGATGGCTAAATGTACCAGTCACGAATCTTGCCGCTCTTCTTCGGACCTTCTCAATCTCTTGTATCAGACCCAACTGGTAAGGGTCCCATACAGAAGAACAATACTCTAAGACTGGACGAACTAAAGTATTGTAAGTAATTTCCTTTGCTGAAGGACTGCATCGCTTCAGGATTCTACCAATACACAGCAATCTAGAGTTCGCCTTACCCATTACTTATGTAATCTGATCATTCCATTTGAGATCATTTCGAATAGTCACACCCAGATACTTGTCGGATAGTACTGCTTCCAAAGACGGTGCATCTATTTTGTACTCGTACATTAACGGGGATTTTCGCTTTGTTACACGCAGAAGGTTACACTTTCTAATATTGAGAGATAACTGCCAGTCATTACACCAAACATTTATTTTCTGCAAATCCTCATTGATTTGTTCACAACTTTCGTGTGATACTACTTTGTTGTATACTATAGCATCATCGGCAAACAGTCTAATGCCGCTGTCAATACAATCAACCAGATCGTTTATGTAAATCGTAAAAAGCAGCGCACCTATTACGCTGCCCTGGGGCACACCTGATGTTAAGCTTCCTTCTGTTGAAGTCTCCCAATTCAGGACGACATACTGCTCTCTGTCTGCTAGAAAACGTTCTATCCAACCGCATATGTCATCGGATAGACCGTAAGGGTGCACTTTTGGAGCAAGCGACAGTGAGGAACTGAGTCGAACGCCTTTCGAAAGTCTCGGAATATGACATCAACCCGGGAGCCGGTATCTAGAGCCTGTTGTATATCTTGCACAAAGAAGACCAACTGTGTCTCGCATGGCCGCTGTTTCCTAAAACCGTGCTGGTTTCTGCAGATGAGCTTCTCAGAGTCTAGGAATGTCATTATATCTGAACACAAAAAATGTTCCATGATTCTACAACAAATCGATGTCAGTGAAATTAGCCGGTAATTATGTGCATCCGATTTTCTATCATTTTTATAGATTGCTATGACCTGGGCCTTCTTCCAGTCCCGTGGAACTTTCGCCTGTTCCAATGATCTCTGATAGATGATGGGTAAGAATGGTGCTATATTTGTAGCATAGTCAACATATAATCTTACGGGCACACCGTCTGGGCCTTCCTGGTGTCTAAGGATCTTAATTGTTTTACAATCCCACATACACTAAACATCATGTCAGCCATCCTTGTATTTGTTCGATAATTCAAAGAAGGAATGGTGTTGCTGTCCTCTACCGTAAACGAGTTTTGAAAGCTAGGTTTAGAATTTATCATCATCCGTTACAATACCCGTACTGTCAGGAAGAAGAGGTATTGAATTATTTGTAGCATCCATTGATTTTACGTAAGACCAATAGATTTTGGGGATACTTTCAGAATCTGCAGATAAAATATTGCTTTCAAATCCGTTAAAAGAATCTTTCATTGACCTTTTGACAGATGCTTTCAATTCGCGTAACTTCTGTTTGTCAGTGGGGCAGTGAGTAAATTTAAAAACACTATGCAAAATTCTCTGCTTTCTCAGCAACTTCCTACTATGTTTGTTGAACCAAGGTGGATCCTTTCCCTCCCCTATATTTTTGCTAGGCACATATTTCTCTAGTACGTGGTGAATAATACCTTTAAATTTCGACGAAAGAAACTCAATATCTTTGTATCCGCGGTGAATGCTTGGAGCTGACTATCAAGATATTCATTAATGGCACTTTTATTTGCTTTCCCAAACAAGAAAACTCTACGCTATTTCTTCGGTTTTTTTTTTTTGCAACTTCCGCTGACGTAGAAGCCACAACGATTTTATGGTCGCTAATACCTTCTTCTAGATTAACTTCCTCAAAAAGATAGGGTCTGTTTGTCGCCAAGATATCTAATTTGTTCCCACCTCGAGTTGGTTTTCTAACCAATTGCTCAAGGTTGTATGTTGAGAGCGCTCCTAGAATAACTTCACATGAGTCCTTGCTTCTGTCCCCTGTGATAAATGTGTAATTTTCCCAGTCAATGGGCTCTGATCGTCAGCAGTCCATGCTTCACATTCAGGGGAGCACTCAAAATGCTGTAGTATGTGTTGTGGTGATAAAGCAACGTATTCATGGGACAATAATTTTTCACTCAGGCTCCTACTGGCCTAGTGGTGCGGGTTGACACAGATTGTTGCTGGGTCATTGTTTGTTTTCGACAGGAAGGTCCACATGCGAAGGGGCTGCAGTGTGCTTGGCGCCAATATGGCGATCCTTGTGGTGTTCAGTTATGTTCGTCCGGAACCGTGGTGGCGAGTGTGCCTGCCGTCACATTCCTATGCATTCCTTCGTCGGGTCATTGCCACATCCAAAAGCCCGACAAATATGGATACTGCACAGTTCGACAAGCCGATGAAATGGAGATTCATATTGATGACCATTGCAAACTGTCTGCATTTTTGAGGCTCTCTCACAAACGTCTGCATCATCTCCGTCTCCTTCACAGTGTCCATCCGACGTTTGTTGCTGTTCACGCCCTGAACATACCCTGACAGGCATGGTAACAACACTAAACACGAACAACACTTGATGGTCCTTCTAGCTGCCACAGAGAATTGTAAATCTAATCAGTTATATAACCGCCAATGATGTATAGGAGTACGATGTTACATTGTCATCCGACAATACCTTTCGGGTTTTTCACAGTTTTTCATCAGGCGTACATACGACTGGAATAACTTCAGTCTGTGTAAAGTCGGCAGCATTGTGAATGGTGGAAGCTCCATTCCTGGTACGCTGCTTAAGCGGCGAATTAAAGACATATTTCGGCCGAGCTGAGCCACACCATCAGTGAAACCATGCTCCTTGTAAAGGCGTATGGATGATGAACATCCCCTCCCAACTGGGCAATAAGATGGAAGTAAAATATTCCGTTCTGGAACGGAGGAAGCACCTCAGTCCCATGTAAAGTTTATTTTTGTTTGACAGTTGCATTTGGCGAAAATAGTATTCCAATTGTATAGCTGTTTTACAATGTGCACGGACAGTAGACATTCTAGCATTAGCCTCTCTGATCGACCATAGTCTTGTGTCGAGTTGTGATCAACAACGAACTTGACGTACCATTCCACATCGGTGATTTCGACAGACATGCTGCCCCATAGACGTTCTCCATTGCCTGGTGCTTGTCTATCGGGGTTTGTTCTTAGGCAGCTAAGAAAAGAAAGCAGCATGTTGCTCCTTGTTCACACTGCCAAGTTGACTGCACACACCTCGGAAAGACTCGAATACCACACTGATCCTTTGGCTACATGTCGATGCTTATTCACCCTCACCGGAGTTGCGATACATTGCATATACACCACAGCAACGCCCTCAAATGAAAACTTTTTGATCGCCCTCTATGAGGAATAGTTGCTACCGAATGACAGTGACGATACAACAGTAGAAGTGCATGGCAGCAATGCAGAAGAAAGCTAGATGGAAGAAGCTGACTAATCGAGGACGCACTCGAAGGAAGACAGAAACTGTTATATATATATATATATATATACACCTGTGAAACAGGTGAATACGAGAAAGCGAGTGAAAATCATTTCGCCTATGCGATTGTATCAACTATAAATGGGCATAATAGTGAATGTAGTGATCAAATAACTCAACATTGCACAATGAACTCGCATTCCGGGAGAGGAGGACTGATGTCCACATTCGGTAATCAAGATTTGAAATAAAATTGTGAAGCAGCCACGAAACACACACACCCCATTATTACCTGTTTCGCTCGGCAGATGCACATTTAGCAGCCACAGCCACACATTGTAAGCGTTTGGCTGTGTACAAATATCTGACGCTGCCGCTTTGCATAAACAGGTAAATTTAGCACGTGGCCGTTGGCTGCTACATTTCTGAAGATATTCGCATCTGATGAAACAGACTGGTAAAAAAAAGACAACTGTAAGCGGCTTGTAGCTACCCCAAAACTGTATTTCTTAAGGTCGCTATTCCACTCGCAGACGATGCCTGCTACCACTCAATCCAAATACAATTTTTCTATTGTTTTTCCCAAGTCGATTAAGGTGAATGCTGAAATTATATTTTCTGAAAAAACCATGCTAAATTTTCTTCTACATACTGACCCATCTCGGTAAACAGTATGCTAGCGCTAACTCAAAATCCTCCTTTTCTCGAAACTAAATAAATACATATACAATATTAATAAAGAAATAAATAAACTTAATAGTGTTATAAAAGGAAACAACAAGAAAATGTAATATTAGTGCAAATCATTCTTTTTAAGACAACTGGAGTGACATTTGTAAGTAGGCTGTTTAGGTTTTTATATTGGTAACGCCACGTAGCGCTCTGTATGAAAATCACTGGCTGTGCTGTGTGTATCTGCTGTGGCTGGTTTGCATTGTTGTTTGCTATCGTAGCGTTGGGCAGCTATATGTTAACAGCGCGTAGCGTTGCGCAGTTGGAGGTGAGCCGCCAGCAGTGGTGGATGTGGGGAGTGAGATGGCGGTGTTTTGAGAGCGGATGATCTGGACAGAGACAGTAAATTTGTAATATTGGATATCATGGACTGATATAGATATGACTTTTGAACCCTATTAAGGTAAATACGTTGTTTGTTCTCTATGAAAAGCTTTCATTTGCTAACTGTCCCTATCAGTAGTTAGTGCCTCCAGTAGTTAGAATCTTTTATTTAGCTGGCAGTATTGGCGCTCGCTGTATCGCAATAGTTCGAGTAACGAAGATTTTTGTGAGGTAAGTGACTTGTGAAAGGTATAGGTTAACGTTAGTCAGGGCCATTTTTTGTAGGGATTATTGAAAGTCAGATTGCGTTGCGCTAAAAATATTGTGTGTCAGTTTAGTGTTGATCAGAATAGGGAAAGAGCGAAACGTCTGAGTACGTTCAGTTCTGCTCAGCTGTTTGAAAATCAAATGGCTCAAATGGCTCTGAGCACTATGGGACTCAACTGCTGAGGTCATTAGTCCCCTAGAACTTAGAACTAGTTAAACCTAACTAACCTAAGGACATCACAAATATCCATGCCCGAGGCAGGATTCGAACCTGCGACCGTAGCGGTCTTGCGGTTCCAGACTGCAGCGCCTTTAACCGCATGGCCACTTCGGCCGGCTGAAAATCAAATAATGTAAGGGTTTATCAGCACAGTAATTCATTAATTTTTCTAAGAGGACGCTTAACATTCGCCACTGACTTTCTTTGGGAATTGAATACTAGGATCACAGTTGTTACATGTCTTCCATGACACCAAAGAATCCATCGGTCGAGACATAGAAACATGAAGGGCTCACTTTCCATGTAACGAAGTAAAATGTACAACAACTCATCGTTGAAGATGTCTTACCCTGAGCCAGCTAGAAGCGCCGTGGGGGTAAGAGTCGTCGCCGTAGTTGATGACGCCAGCATCGTGGTCCTTTGACGGTATGGTTCCAGCGTCACCTGATGCCGTGAGTACTGAAGTGTAATGGTTGATACCGAAGAAATCCGATGTTCCTGGAAAGTATTACTATTAATGACTCTTCACAATGTGCTCGTTTTCCAAAATACAAGAAGAATTCTGACGCATATGGGAGATAAATCCGTAATAACAGGCAGCCTACAAAATACTGTGTAAGTTATTCACATCATGCTTTTGTCGTGCCATAGTGACACTAGCTTTTAGTGGTCCTGATAAAGTATCCGAGCAACAGTACTCAGCCACTGGCGCTCTCAGAACAACAAGTCGTATGTTAGTCTACGTCCGAATTAGCCTGAACAGCATTTTATGACGTACTATTTGATATAGTTTAATTTGCTGTAAGGGTAGCATAATTTGTGACAGCTGTGGATTTTGTCGTAGGTTAATTGGTATGGGACAAACGTGTCAGAGTAGTGGGTTAATGTTTCACTGGGGTGAAACCAATGAGATGTCAGATGAGGATCTTCTACGGATTTGTGAATTATGTAGTAGACACACAAAAAAACTGTGGAAAAGGGAAGAAAGACTAGTGCCCTTCAGGCAGAATTGTAAGTGGCATATTGTGAATTAGATATGTTGAAGGGAGAAAGAGATAGTGGGAACTTTGGAGTAGGTGAGAAGTAATACGCAAAAGGAGAAAACCTCAGAAATTACATTGAAAAACTTATAACTATATCTGATGAGGGTGCGATGGGGAGGTTCCCTTGTAAGTAGGATGTAGTAGACTCTAAGGCTAGGTCGTTAGTAAAGTAAAGTAAAAAGGAAAGAGTTTTAATGTTAGGCAGCAATCAGGGGAGAGACGTGGACTAATTGCTTAAGGAAAAGCTAGGCGTAAAATACGGGGTCACAACCATCGGGTCAGAGGTTTTGATGGAGTAGGAGGAGGAGGAAACAGCCTGGCTACCGATTTAGAGTATAGCATCAAAGATGATCTGCAGCATACAGGAGAAGCAACAGCGAACAGTCGTGTGTGATCTGACGAGGTTTTACAGCACCATGACAAACTCTGAGTTAACACAGCTGTCAACCGTTTTAACAAAGAGCTGTGCGCATTGCTTATGACTGAAATAAGTGAAGTCTCATATCTGTGCCATGTACGTTGGTGTAATTCGGAAATGTGGATACACAAATCACGGCCTGCGCCTCAATAGGAAGGGGAGGGGGTGGGGAAGGGGAAGAGGAAGGGGAAGGGAAGATTAACCGAGCATCTTGCAGGAAGTGTAAGGGGGGCTACAAGCACACGAGACAAAATCTCTATAGTTCTGGAGTCAAAGGAGCAAATTTCTTTGATTAGCTTCAGGTTAGAGACAGACGTTAGAACAGAACAAGACCATAATATATGTAATAGCTCCTAGAAAATTAAAATTAATTTGTTTCGTCAGAACACTAGAGAGCTGAAAAAAAGATAAATGTTCTGCGCCTGTCTCAACACCTTATAACGACAGGGATGGAGAAGTTCAGTATCAGGGATTACACTCTAGCATTGCTTTCGTGTAGAGTTAACGCGAGAAAAGTAGTAGTTGTTTGTCACAGACGTACAAGTCGGACACAAAGTCTGAAATATTGAAATAAATGGTTTTTATTTCGGTCAGAACCTAGAAGCACATGCTCGTGAGTGTTACTGCAACACACTCCTCTGATAATTGTAACAGCCTACAGATATCCTTTAGGAAACTTTCAGCTATTTCTGAACAATCTAGATGCCTTATTGAGCTACGTATCAGATAAGAAGAAACAAAGGTTTGTGTGGATTTCAGTGTAGATTTATTAAGAGAGACGAGCAGGAAACCTATACTAGATCATCAACTGGGTGTTTTAATCTAGTTTTCCAACTCGTGTGCAACAAAGTAGTAGGACATGGAATGATGACATATTCATACACAATGCTGAGGCTGAAAAAATTATTGTGTACCCAGTTGTTAATGTACTATCTGATCATGGCGGACATTTAATGGAAATATACATTATGACACCTTACAACCTGAGCCAGGTTCATATAAGGCAGTGAGGCTTATTAGTGAGAACAGGATACAATTCTTTAAGAGTGAGATAATAGAGACGGTACTGAGTGAGCTATATATAGGAAGATATGTCAATGTAAAATTAAGTTTGTTCCACAGTAAATTTGTGTCAATATTCGAAAGTTGCTTTCCTAAAACGTTATCCAGAATATCGGTTAAAAAACAAGTAAGCCTAGTGTAAATAAGGGAATTAAAATCTGACGTGAGAGGAATAGGTTCATTTAAGTCAAGGCCTGACGCTACGTCCCTTTCACGATAAAATTCTTTAGCATTCTAAGGAAAGTCATTGAGGTGTATATAAGTATACAAGTCCTGACAGAAATAAATAACGCAGATAATATGATTAATACTATATGGAATATTGTCCCTGTGATTGTCAAGCACTCAGTGTTCAAGATACCACAATTAAACTAAATGACGAATCTGTGACTGATAATCCACTGGCTTGAGTAGCTTTAACAGTCACTTTCTAAATGTAGCAGCAAAAATATGATTAAATGATTCAGTTGATGCAGCAAGAGAAGATGTACGTATTTAATGCAAGAGAAGATAGACCATAGAGTATACATTTCTTTTTTCATCTGATAACCACAAATTCAGACTTCAAGAAGAATATAATAATTCCAATCTCAAAGAAAGCAGGTGTTGACAGACGTGAAAATTACCGAACTATCAGTTTAATAAGTCACAGCTGCAAAATACTAACGTGAATTCTTTGCAGAAGAATGGAAAAACTAGTAGAAGCCGACCTCGGGGAAGATCAGTTTGGATTCCGTAGAAATGTTGCAACACGTGAGGCAATACTGACCCTACGACTCATCTTAGAAGCTAGATTAAGGAAGGGCAAACCTACGTTTCTAGCATTTGTAGACTTTGAGAAAGCTTTTGACAATGTTGACTGGAATACTCTCTTTCAAATTCTAAAGGTGGCAGGGGTAAAATACAGGGAGCGAAAGGCTATTTACAATTTGTACAGAAACCAGATGTCAGTTATAAGAATCGAGGGGCATGAAAGGGTAGCAGTGGTTGGGAAGGGAGTGAGACAGGGTTGTAGCCTATCCCCGATGTTATTCAATCTGTATATTGAGCAAGCAGTGAAGGAAACAAAAGGAAAATTCGGAGTAGGTATTAAAATCCATGGAGAAGAAAAAAGAACTTTGAGGTTCGTCGACGACATTGTAATTCTGTTAGAGACAGCAAAGGACTTGCAAGAGCAGTTGAACGGAATGGATAGTGTTTTGAAAGGAGGATATAAGATGAACATCTACAAAAGCAAACCGAGGATAATGGAATGTAGTCGAATTAATTCGGGTGATGCTGAGGGAATTAGATTAGGAAATGAGACACTTAAAGTAGTAAAGGAGTTCTGCTATTTGGGGAGCAAAATAACTGATGATGGTCGAAGTAGAGAGGATATAAAATGTAGACTGGCAATGGCAAGGAAAGCGTTTCTGAAGAAGAGAAATTTGTTAACATCGAGTATAGATTTAAGTGTCAGGAAGTCATTTCTGAAAGAATTTGTATGGAGTGTAGCCATGTATGGAAGTGAAACATGGACGATAAATAGTATGGACAAGAAGAGAACAGAAGCTTTTGAAATGTGGTGCTACAGAAGCATGCTGAAGATTAGATGGGTAGATCACATAACTAATGAAGAAGTATTGAATAGAATTGTGGAGAAGTTTGTGGCACAATTTGACTAGAAGAAGGGACCGGTTGGTAGGACATGTTCTGAGGCATCAAGGGATCACCAATTTAGTATTTGAGGGCAGCGTAGAGGGTAAAAACCATAGAGGGAGACCAATAGATGAATACATTAAGCAGATTCAGAAGGATGTAGGTTGCGGTAGGTATTGGGAGATGAAGAGGCTTGCACAGGATAGAGTAGCATGGAGAGCTGCATCAAACAAGTCTCAGCACTGAAGACCACAACAACAACAACAACAACAACCACAACCACAAATTAAAAATTTTCCGATTTTTTACTTTACTGAAGCTATTAGCCAAGTGTCACGGCTCTGTGCTAACGGGAAGTAACCTGTAGGTTTTGATGAATGAGTTTGCGAGTGTGAAAACTGTGACATAAATGGCCGTGTCATATGACTGCACTGACTTTCAAGCTTAAGTGTTTTACACTACCACGGTACTGTAGTCCTTAGTATGTGACGTAAATGTCAAATTGATACAACTACCCATTCCATGGAAAACGTGTCGTCAAGTCAGACGGACAGCCTGATAGACAGGCGGACAACAAACTAGTCCTGTAAGTGTTCTGTCTCTACAGACTGGGAACGGAACCCTAAAAATAATACGTATCCGGTAAACTGATTCACGTTTTCTACGAAATGGTTAGATGTATTTCTATAAAAGACTCATTCGAATGATCTATGCAACTTGCAACTAGATAATTAACTGATACCTGTTAGTTAATATTACTAAAGGTGTGTGTACTTTCTCCGTCTTTGTGATGGCCTGAATTCTGCTAGCGACACTTTTAATGAGGTGTATGAACGTCTGTGAAGGAATGGCAACTCATTCTTCCTCAAGAGTGGAAGATACAGAAGGTAATGATGTTGGAGGCTGGTGTCTGGAGGGAAGTCGACGTCCCAAGTCATCCCAAAAGCGATCCTTGGGGTTCATGTCAGGGCCCCAGGCAGTTCAACCAATTTCAGGGAGGTAATTGTCCAGGAACCATTGACTCACAGATGCTGCTTTATAACAGGCTGCATTAAAAGACATTTATGATACGTCTCGATAGTAAATATTTTTTAAATCCAGTGATTGTAGACTCTATCTCCAAGGAAATTATGTCAATTTTTGCAAAACAGGGAGTCTAGTCATGCCAACATCACATTCTCTGAACTGTTCTTCTGCTGTATGCACTACACAGCTTGGGAAAATTCTTACATATCATTTAGCGCGTAATTAAACTCAATACGGGGACCGCGTGCTAGCCATGAGAAACACCCCTATACCATTACAGAAACTTCTTCGTGCTTTAGGTGTTGACACTATGCTTGACGGAAATTTGATTTGTGCAGGCATTCGCCAAATCCAGACCCTTTCACCGGATTGCTACAGGCTATAGAGTTACTGATCTCTCCAAACCACTCGTCTCCAGTAGTCATTCACTGTCCTGGGGTGTTGCTCCTTACATCAACTGAACTGTCGCTTAACATTGACTACAGAAATATACGTTTCATGAGGAGTTGCTCTACTGTGGGCCCCATTCTTTTTAACTTTCTCTTCGTAGCACTCGTCCTATCTGGACTACTGGTAACACCTTGGCACTCACGAGTGATGCCTTCTTCTGATCACATGTAAGAGGAATAGGTTCATTTAAGTCAATAGGTTCATTTAAGTCATCCTCTCCAAAGATCGACAGTCTCGGTACGTACAGAGGTCTGTCTGATCTTGGTTTATCTGTGGTTGCTGTTTCGCGTTTCCACTTCAAGATCACATTACTGACAGTCCACCTGGGCAGCTTCCTAAGGCTAGAAATGTTCCTAATGGACTTGCTGCACAGGCGTTATCCAATGATTAGTCAACGTCTGAAATCAATGAGCTCTCCAGACCGATCCGTCTACTGTTACTCTTCCTCTCCTGACATTGCGATCTTCCTCGTCTCCGATAATACTGACCATGCCCGCGGCTCGTGACATCTAGTGCTGAATTCCGCATTACTTAGTTGTGTCCGGATACTTTTGATCAGACAGTGGAAATCACTTAAAAATGGGGGCCCATACAAAGGCTGGAAACTGTGTGCATAATTGTACTGCTGTGTGTGGATCCTTATGGTTGCGATGTAGGACCCACTAACGTTGATCCAATCCCATAATTTCGTAACTGGAAACACGACAAAGTTATTGGACTATGAGAATATGTGATGACACTGGTAGAGCATTCCTGTCTCAAATAGTACGGGAAGAAACGTCAAATATTATATAAAGTTCTTGACAAGAGCTGGTAACACGAAAAAAAATTTAAAAAAAGCTTATTCGAACTGAAAGTACAGAACTGAAGGTGCAGTGCTACTTTTAGAAACAAGAGGTATATTCATTCTCAGGTACCCAGTGAAAAGCGTTGAAGCGTGAAACAATTTTGAGATGTCATGGAATTAACCTGGGGAGAATGTCGTACTAATCAGTATCCGTAACATACTCTTATTCTCTTCAAATAGATACTTATGTCAGTGTGACAGGACCGCGGTGAGTTCGATTTGAGAATCTGAGATTTTTAAATTTTTAGGGAAGGGGAAGGGAGACATTGTAGTGGGTCCTTCACTGTTTGTACCGAGGTATCCTCTTGTGGCTTATTTTGTTTGAAACCATTGTAAGTTCATCCAGAGAGCATGTGTAGATATGTGGATACGGATTAATGTAGAAGAATGCGTATCGACATGTATTCTTTTTGTACCAATTATAATTCAGCACTACTATAGTTCATAAAATATATTTAATTATGTAATATTAAGAGAATGAGATTTTCAGTCTGCAGCGGAGCGTGCGCTGATATGAAACTTCCTGGCAGATTAAAACTGTGAGCTGGACCGAGACTCGAACTCGGGACCTTTGCCTTTCGCAGGCAAGTGCTCTACCAACTGAGCTACCCAAGCACGACTCACGCCACGTCCTCACAGAGTTTGGACGGCAGGAGACGAGATACTGGCAGAAGTAAATCTGTGAGGACGGGGCGTGAGTCATGCTTGGGTAGCTCAGTTGATAGAGCACTTGCCCACGAAAGGCAAAGGTCCCGAGTTCGAGTCACGGTCCGGCACACAATTTTAATCTCCCAGGAAGTTTCATGTAATATTAATGTTATAGCTTCTGCTCGGAACAATCGTTAGACCATGGAAACATTGTGATTGATTGGCTTAGAACGTATTTGTTTCTGTTTTACCTTCACTGTGCCTCTTGAAATTTCAAGCCCTAAAATCACATTTGAAAACAACTTAACAAAATTAATTTACTCATTTGTGGATTCACTGCCTCGAAGCAATTTCTGAATCAAAATAGCACTGTTCTCCCTATGGTTTGCTGCTACAAATTTCTATGCTAGGCAACTTCGTGGCATCACGTAGTACGCTACTCACCAGATTCCTCGTGTGACTACTTTCAAATACAGTAACGTCGGTGAAATTTCTGTCATTGTAATTTTTTAAATGCAACGAGACACGTTTTTCTGATGCAGCTGCATTTTAAAATGGCCACAGGCCGGATCCGGTTAGGAATGTACTACGTGAAGTAATAAATCTCATCTGTATAACATTTTCTGAGAGCCTATGGTGGACAAAAAATCATTTTAGCATCCTGAAATGAGAAAACTGTTGCAAATTACGACAATTACAATTGTATTCTATAGCTTCCATTGGGACACACTAGAGTGTAACAATAGCTACATATTTAGAACTGAGCCCCAAGCTGCCACAAGACACCTCTATGTTCAGTGTGTCAATGTGGCCTAAATTACTGCTCTCGGGCTCTATAAGTAAAGACCACCAACTCCAGTTTGCCTCCAGTAACTCCGCAGAATAATCTTGCTTCTTTATGCTGTGGAACTAGCATCTCCAGGAGAATGGATATAGAGCTAACGCAGGACTAGAAGTAAATGACGTGTCAAGCACAAACCTGGGAACTGTAAGCTGTCATGCAGGCCATGCAGTCGATAATAATGTATGTTGGAGACCTGCTAACACTTATTCGCAATGGAAACATTCTCCTTTAAAGATGCCAAAATACGTTCACTAGCATATAGTGAAACTATGTGTGCTGATTTTTTTTTTTTTTTTTTTTTTTTTTTGGGTTTAAGGGCGCTCAACTGCTGAGGTCATTAGCGCCCAGTCACTGTTGGTAGAGCACATGGAATCCGGTAAAACTCAAGGGGATGGGGGGGGACACCAGAAGTACCTGACAAAGATGCAGATAAAGTAAGTAAAAAGGTTAAATGTCTTTGGACAAGCCAGTTAAAGTTATAAAACGCAGAATACGAGCAGCTGCTCGAGCGTCATCAGCTAAAACATCCGGTAAAGTAGATGGCAGGGACAGGACAACACGAAATTGACTAAAACGGGGACACAACAATAAAACATGGCGCACTGTTAATGCCTGACCATAAGGGCACTGCAGGGCTGGGTCACCGGAGAGCAGGTAGCGGTGGCTAAACCGGCAATGCTCAATCCGCAACCTGGTCAAGACGACCTCCTCGCGCAAAGATGGTCGGGAGGATGTTGTCCAAGCAGTTGGGAGCGGTTTTACTGCCCGGAGCTTGTTTGCTTGGAGGGATGACCAAGCATCCCACCACAACGACACAAGCCTCTTACATACATCCCCACGAACGTCAGATGACGGGACACAATGGGAGGCTGGCCGAGGCAGGAGGACTGCAGCCTTGGCTGCAGCATCCGCAGCCTCATTCCCAGGCACTCCTACATGTCCGGGAACCCACAGAAAGCTGACAAAACCACCATTATCAGTGAAAGAATGGAGGGACTGCTGTATCCGTTGAATCAAGGGATGTACCGGATAGGGAGCTCCAAGGCTCTGAAGAGCACTGAGTGAGTCAGAGCAGAGTACATACGATGAATGGCGGTGGCGGCGGGCATACTGAACGGCCTGATGGAGAGCAAAAAGCTCGGCCGTAAAGCTGGAACATTGGTCGAGGAGCCGGTATTTAAAGGTGGCGGCCCCGACGACAAAGGCACAGCCGACATCATCGTCAGTTTTGGAGCCATCAGTGTAAATAAAGGTGTGACCGGCAAGTCAAGCACGAAGTTCGACAAACCGTGAGCAATACACTGCAGCCGGAGTATCCTCCTTCGGGAGTGAGCTGAGGTCGAGATAAATATGAACCGGAGCCTGGAGCCAAGGTGGTGTCGGGCTCTCTCCCTCTCTGAAGGTGGTAGGGAGGACAAAATCCAATTGTCGAAGCAGGCGACGGAAACGGACTCCGGGGGGGCAGCAGGGCAGACACATACAACCCGTACTGACGGTCGAGAGAATCGGCGAAGAAGGACTTGTAAGAGGGGTGGTCGGGCATAGACAACAGCCGGCAGGCATACCGACACAGCAGTACGTCGCGCCGGTAGGTCAATGGTAACTCGGCAGCTTCAGCATAAAGGCTCTCGACAGGACTAGTGTAGAAGGCTCCGGTCGCAAGACGTATCCCCCGATGGTGGATGGAGTTGAGCCAGTGTAAGAGGGATGGCCGAGCGGATGAGTAGACGAAGCTCCCATAATCCAGCTTCGATCGGACTATGGACCGATACAAGCGAAGCAGGACAGTGCGATCCGCTCCCCAAGATGAACCGCTAAGAACTCTGAGGACATTAAGGGAACGTGTACAACGGGCCGCTAAGTAAGAGACATGTGGAGACCAACACAGTTTCCTGTCCAACGTGAGCCCTAGAAACTTAGTTGTGTCCACGAATGGGAGAACAACGGGACCGAGATGTAAGGATGGCGGATGGAACGCTTTATATCGCCAAAAGTTGATACAAACCGTCTTCTCTTCAGAGAACCGGAAGCCATTTGCCATGCTCCATGAGTAGAGGCTGTCTAGACAACGCTGAAGGCAGCGCTCCAGGAGGCATGTTCTCTGGGCACTGCAATAGATCGCGAAGTCATCGACAAAGAGAGATCCGGAGACATGAGGTGGAATGCAATCCATAATTGGATTGATCGCGATGGCAAAAAGGGCTACGCTCAAGACGGAGCCCAGAGGCCGTTCTCCTGGAGGAAGACGTCGGACAATACGGAACCCACACGTACCCTAAACTTTCGATCCGTTAAAAAGGAATCAATAAAAAGGGGCAGGCGACCGCGTAGGCCCCACCTGTGCATAGTGCGGAGGATACCTCCTCTCCAACAGGTCGCATAAGCCTTCTCCAAGTCGAAAACACGGCTACCGTTTGGCGCCTTCGCAATAAGTTGTTCATGATGAATGTCGACAAGGTCACAAGGTGGTCAACAGCGGAGCGGCGGCGACGAAAGCCGCATTGGACATTAGTAAGTAGCCGTCGAGATTCAAGAATCCAGACTAACCGAGCATTAACCATGCGCTCCATCACCTTACAGACACAGCTTGTAAGAGAAATGGGGCGGTAACTAGAAGGAAGGTGTCTATCCTTCCCGGGTTTGGGTATAGGAACAACAACGGCGTCACGCCAACGCATGGGGACTTGACCTTCGGTCCAGACGCGATTGTAGGTACGAAGAAGGAAGCTTTTGCCCGCCGGAGAAAGGTGTGCCAGCATCTGAACGTGAATGGCATCTGGCCCCGGAGCAGAGGATCGGGACAGTGCAAGCGCACGTTCGAGTTCCCGCATAGTAAAGGGGACATTATAAGTTTCCAGATTCAGCGAGTGGAAGGAAGGTCGCCGAGCCTCTTCTGCCTCTTTCCTGGGAAGAAAGGCAGGGGGGTAATGGGCGGAGCTTGAAACCTCCGCGAAAAAGCGGCCAAAGGCGTTGGAGACAGCCACAGGATCAACAAGGACCTCATTACCTGAGGTCAGGCCAGGTACCGAGGAGTGGGCCTTAATGCCCGACAGCCGGCGCAGGCTACCCCAAACGACGGAAGAGGGAGTAAAACTGTTAAAGGAGCTGGTGAAGGAGGCCCAACAAGCTTTTTTGCTGTCTTTGATGACTCTACGGCATTGCGCTCGGAGTCGTTTGTATTCAATACAATTCGCCAACGTAGGATGGCGGCGAAAGGTGCGTAAAGCACGTCGTCGAGCACGGATAGCGTCCCTACAAGCCTCGTTCCACCAGGGGACGGAAACGCGACGTGAAGAAGAAGTAGTACGAGGAATGGAACGTTCGGCAGCATTGATGATAACAGCCGTGAGGTACTCGACCTGACTGTCACAACTGGGAAAATCGTGGTCCGGAAAGGTCGCCAGGGACGAGTAAAGTCCCCAGTCAGCTTTCAGTATGTTCCAGCTCGAAGGACGTGGGGATGGGGTGTGGTGCAGGAGACGAACGACACAGGGGAAGTGGTCGCTCGAATAGGTGTCAGAAAGGACATACCACTCGAACCGACGGGCAAGAGTGGTAGAACAGATCGAGAGGTCCAAGTGGGAGTAGGTATGAGTAGAGTCCAAGAGGAAAGTCGGGGCGTCGGTATTGAGGCAGACAAGATTGAGATGGTTGAAGACATCCGCCAAGAGTGAGCCTCTTTGACAGGATGCAGGAGAGCCCCAAAGGGGATGATGGGCATTGAAGTCGCCAAACAATAAGAACGGCGGGGGAAGCTGAACGATCAGGTGCATCATGTCAGCCCGACTAACAGCAGATGACGGTGGAGTGTAGATGGTACAAACTGAAAAAGTAAAAGCAGAAAAAGTAGTGCCGACAGCTATTGCTTGGAGTGGGGTGGTCAATGGGATGGGATGGTAACAGACATCGTCCCGAACGAGCAACATGACCCCACCATGAACTGGGATACCGTCCACAGGGGTGAGGTCATACCGCTCCGAGGTATAGTGGGTAAAGGCAATACGGTCAGTCGGGCGCAACTTGGTTTCCTGGAGACCAAGGACGAGCAGACAGTGCAGGCGGAGGAGCAGTTGTAATTCCTCCCGATTAGATCGAATACCTCTTATGTTCCAATGAAACAACGCCATTTCTAGTCAAAAAGTTGGGGGAACGAGACGGGGGAAGAGCTGGTCACCTCGACGGCCGCGGAGGGCCAGGTTGCGAGGGAACAACGCTACAACCGACGGGAGGCGGATCCGGATCCATCGACTCGTCGCCAGCTGCGGCCGCTGTCCCTGGTTGTGTAGGAGGGGCAGCATCATTTGCTGACGAAAGGCCAGCTGAGCGCCTGGCAGCAGAGCGTCCCGGCGAAACTGAGGACGGCCGGGAGCAGCGACTCACGGATGGAGCGTCAGACGAAACGCGCTGGGGTGGAGAGGGGGACAGAGACTTCATCTTGGAGGCCTTCTTGGAAGGCCGAGGAGGCACAGGGATGGTGGGCTGGACCCGAAGAAGGTCCTCACGCGCGGGGTCCGTTTTGGAACGCCGGACCTCGGAAGCTGGGGTCCGGAACGTTTCCCCGATGGACACCTGAGAAGAGGATTGCTTCTCAGGTGGCGTGGGGAGAGGAGGAGGAGGAAGGGTTGGCCCCTGGGGCAGAGGGGGCGGGGGCCACGGGGGGGGGGGAGGATTTGGAAGGGAGGGATTTGGGAGGCGGAGGCAGAGCCCCCTGATGGGCGGAGGAGGCGGAGGGGGGACAGGATAGGGGTGAGGATACTGCGGAAGGAGTGGACACAACTGAGGCAAACGAAGTGGTCAATGGCACGGGATGGAGGCGGTTATACTTTTTCCTGGCCTCAGAATAAGAGAGCCGATCCAAAGTTTGGATTTCTTGTATCTTCTTCTCCTTCTGATATGCGGGGCAGTCTGAGGATCTAGGCGAGTGGACGCCAGGACAATTAATGCACCGAGGTGGTGGGGTGCATGTATGTTCCTCACGAAGAGGACGTCCACAATCGCCACAAAGGGGCTCAGCCTCACACCGTGACGACATGTGCCCAAAGCGCAAACACCTAAAACAGCGCATAGGAGGCGGGACATAAGGTCGCACGTCACACCGGTAGCACATCACCTTTACCTTCTCTGGGAGAATGTCCCCCTCGAAGGCGAGGATAAAGGCCCCGGTGTCGATGCGATGGTCTTTGGGGCCGTGCTGGACTCGCCGGACAAAATGCACGCCTCGGCGCTCCAGGTTGACCCTGAGCTCCTCATCAGATTGTAGCAGGAGGTCACGATGAAAAATAACCCCCTGCGTCCTATTTAGTGCCAGATGTGGGACAATGGATACTAGGATGTCCCCTAGGCGGTCGCACGCCTGGAGCGCCACCGACTGTGTGGCGTAGGTGGTCTTGATAAGAACGGACCCTGAACGCATCTTGCTGAGAGCCTCGATTTCGCCGAAGATGTCCTCAATGTGCTGAACAAAGAACATGGGCTTGGAGGTGGCGAATGTCCCCCCATCAGTTCGAGAACAGACCAAATAGCGGGGGAAGTACTTCGCCCCAAGCCGGCGGGCCTGTCCCTCCTCCCAGGGAGTGGCCAAGGGGGAAAGGGCAGGAGAACGAGAACTAGAACCAGAGACAGTACCTTTCCTTTTGAAAGACTCGGCCGCAGAGCGACCTGATACGTGTTGACGTTTCATCTGCGAAACGTCCGCCCCGATACCACCCACTCCGACCAGGGGCTCTCCCCACGGGCGCCACCCAGCCGCAGCAAGGGCCACCTGGCAGGATGACCATTGCCGGGAATCCTGATGCCCCAAGGAGACGGGCATCTACTCCTTGGCCGACGTGGGGAGGGTGCAGCTCAGGTATCGGCAGTACGATCCCTGTGTTGTCAGGGGGCTACAACCTAGAGGGTACATGACGACCCCACCACAACGGGCTGGCTACTGTGCTGGATTTCTGGTGCCATGGAAAGTCCATCACGATCGCTGGTGCAGATGGAGATGCACTATGGGCGTAACTTGGACAACCCATCAGGCGTTTAGGCCCAATTTGAGGAATAGTGGGTATGGTTACAACGCCGGTGCAATGCTGAGTGCCAAGGTCTTAGTGCACTTAGGACCAGTGGTACACCACGTAAGGTGTCCTTCCCCAAAAGGCTCGTACTTCTGTAGAATTTTGAAAAATGGAGGTCAAACCCCAAGGGGGACCATCACACGGAAGGCCGAAACGGTTGAAACTCCTGTTAGTCGCCTCGTACGACAGGCAGGAATACCTCGGGCCTATTCTTACCCCGGACCTGCAGGGGGATATGTGTGCTGAGAACACGTAGCTTGGTGGGGATTACCAAACTGTGCTGTATAATTGAGTCAATGTTGGAAGACGAAGGAGGAATCGCGAAGAGAGTCCCACAGGTTTTAATTTTCGGTCTTCTCTTTTTCCTTATACATGCAAATGACATTACACTGAAAAGTCATCAGGAAGGATTAGCATTTTCTGCAAATTGTACTGGTATTACAATAAATCCCATTAGAGAGGAAGTAACAGAAGTAATTCTTGAGCACTTTTTCTTCAAGTAATTGCAAGAGTTTCTCCTGAAATGAACTCTTCTTAAAATCTGAGAAAAAATATTTTATACAGTTCTACACTATATTTAGAGTCATACAAGCAATCGATGTACCACATGTACAAGAATCAGTAAAAAGTGTAGAATTTTTATAATTTTTGACTTACATACTGATGAAAAGTTGAACTGTAAGATAAAAATTACTGCTACACTCAAACAATTACGTTTACCCACTTTTATTCTTCGTATTGGAAACAATCAGTTCAAGAATCTCACGTATATTGTACATTTCCATTCAGTAACGTCTTATGGAGTAATTTCGTGGACAAACTTGTCGCTTAGAAACGAAGTATTGATTGCAAAAGAGCGACCAGTAAAAGTTATATATCTTCTTGACCTGCAGTGAACTTGTAGGTACCTCTGCAAGAAGTGGGACATTTTAACTGCATCTTCAGAACAAAAATATTCGCTAATAGAAATTCCTCGTAAGTAATCCACCACAATTAGAGCAGATCAGCAATATCCACACATTCAGCAGTAGAAGAAAGTAATGACCCTTATTACTCATCCTTTAAACTCCCGGTGGCTCATCAACTAGTTCAATATGCATCAACTAAAATGTATGATCTTTTTCCCAAAAACATGCAATATGTAACAGTTGGCACAGCAAGTATTAAATCTAACCAAGTATCATTTCCTCAGGTGAAGTCCCCCTCTTCCATGATCCAGTTGTTATTTAGGAATTAATATCCTGTAAAAAAAGCTAGTGCTGCGTGTACTTGCACGAGTGTGACTCAAAAACAATCAGTTCACTAGCGCTAAATTTAGGCCAGTATGCCATGGTGGGACACGTAAACGGGCAGCATGTAACCATTAACCGAAACTGATCATCTACGCACATTCTGTGAATCTACTCATTGCATATTTTTTGGACAAAAAAATTCGTTCTAGTTATCTGTGGAACATGTAACTAGGTAATTAAGTAACTAACCCCTGATGTAGGCGACTTCGTCACTGGTGAAAGAAGGCAGCCTGGAGCGGGGCCTTCCCTCTGCGGCGCTGTTGGCGTCCACACGCTCCCGCATCACTGGAGGGTAGTCGCCCTCCTCGGTGAAGATGGGGTGAGCATAGAGTCCAACCTGAGGAGCAAGGAGACACATGCACTATACATTACCACGTGTATTGGTGCCACAGTTTATCTACAGCTGTACTGTGCCTTGCGATCAATTCATTTTCTGGATGTATTCTGTGGGACACAACTGAAGGGTCACTACGTCACAGAGGTTTGAAATTTGGCTCAAAGGCGCCTACTGCCTTCCTCTGTAATACTGCAAAAGCGTGGATCCCTGAAATATCATCCTCGGGCTCGGAGACGCTTCAGATAGCAAGGTGCCGACACGTACTAAGAAAAAAGGCCGGAACTTAGAATTCTATGTGAGCTGTAAGGTGGGTTAACGATGTCACAATTGCACTGAATGCCACTACAATTCTGTCCACCGCCATAGTGTACGATTTACACGCTTGTCTCGCAGTCATTTGTTATTCGACACTTTATTTGAGTGGTCAAGGCTGTACGCCTGGTTGGTTAGGAAGGTGTTGAAGTTTGTGATGTCTTAAGATGGGTGCAATCCCGAAACGCGTAACATGCTCTACTAAAGTTGAAGTTTGTGATGTCTGAAGATGGGTGTAATCTCGAAACGCGTAACATGCTCTAATAAAAAAGTCAATTGAACATTTCATGACTTTATTGCCATAGCACAGCATTGGTTGCTAATTATTAAGAATAGCAAAACTAGCAAACGGAAAACCTACTCCTAGGTTGGGCTGAATTATAGTTTGAGTGATTCACTTGCATAGTCCGCAGATAAGTAAAGAATAATTTGTTTCACAGTACAGAATTGCGTTACTGGTCCTGACACAAAATAGACGTTCAACCTCATATAGAAACTGTGTTGTACATCTGTAACGTCTAATTTTTACTCACATGATATCATAACTAAACGTGAATAGTATTTAAAAACTCGAGTTTAGCCATATATTAACAGTAGCTGCGGGGTTATGATCCACTATCTTCCTGAAACAAACAAATAAATAAAATATCATCACGTGTTATAGACAGTGGATTATTCAAAAAGTCTCTGTTTCTTTTTAGATACGTAACGTATCAGCATTTATGTGTAATTTGCCTTCTAAATTTGAAAAATGAGGTGGGGAGGTATCACTTGATGTGCCGCTTACGTCACCACCCTCATTAATGGCGTGCCTATGGATTCTAACTCTACGATACACAGGAAATGTAGAGTTACACCAGATTCCAAAGAGCCCAGTTACGTTGGTAATCGTTGTGTTAACAAGTCGTAATGCCTTAATTTTAACGTGATTGGTATTACGGAGACAAATGACAAGCTAAATGATGACTAACTGACAACCTCAGCTGCCGACGGGTGTTGTTGATATACCTCGATGTGGACAGCTGAAAATGTGAGCCCCGACCGGGACTCGAACCCGGGATCTCCTGCTTACATGGCAGACGCTCTATCCATCTGAGCCACCGAGGACACAGATGAATAGTGCGACTGCAGGGACTTATCCCTTGCACGCTTCCCGTGAGACTCACATTCCCAACTGTCCACAATTCTACATATGTATTGCACATTATAGACATTTGCCCACCCACTGTCTTCGTATATACAGTTAAAAGCTACCCAGCCATTGACCTTCGTCTGTGCGAATGCGCACAGGTTGCCCAAACTCTTACGGGAATCGCCAAAGCGTGCGCGAGTGATGAGTGGGTGGGCAAATGTCTATAAGGTACAAAACATATGTAGAATTGTGGACAGTTGGGAATGTGAGTCTCACGGGAAGCGTGCAAGGGATAAGTCCCTGCAGTCGCGCTATCCATCTGTGTCCTCGATGGCTCAGATGGATAGAGCGTCTGCCATGTAAGCAGGAGATCCCGGGTTCGAGTCCCGGTCGGGGCAGACATTTTCAGCTGTCCACATCGAGGTATATCAATAACACCTGTCGGCAGCTGAGGTTGTCAGTTAGTGATCACCTATTCCAGGGAAAAGCTACACGGTCATCAACAGTAACTGTTCTTTCGAGAACAAGTTACTGTCTTCGTATAAATGACAAGCTTTTAAAATTCTTAGGTAGTGATACTGGTTCAGGATGATTAAAACATATTTTCAGAAGCTGGTCGATAGTTACAATGGAAATGGACTTGCGTGGAATAATGGTACGACAATGGAATGGACTTGCCATACACATGAGACGTCTGAATGAGAACTTCCTTGCCTGAGGAAGAAAAAAAAAAAAAGGTGGAGTAATAGCAGCAGTTTGCTCGCCACTGACTCCCGTTCGAAAGACCAAGTCTGAAGTAACGCGGCGTCTCTGACAGGTATAGAATTAAGAGACGCTTCTCTGAGAGGACTTTTCGTTGAAAGTGAACAATACCTGGAACTGGCGGGCGCGTTCAGCTGCTTCGATGTCTTCGGTTGAGTTGCTGGCTGGTTCGTTCCAGTCGCTGTTCAGCGTGATGCCCACGTAACCTGAAATAAGAAAAATACGAAGTTTTATCGCTCACTTCATTAATCTAGCAAATCGAATGCGACTGCCTATCGCTCCACAGCTGCGAATATCATCGTCATTCGTAGCCCGAAATTATGACTCCGATCGAAGTGGGATACTATGATCAGTGCTTGAAAAAGAGTGCATGGCTAATACGGCTGTAATATGATCAAATACTCAGTTTAACTCTGACTTTAGTAAATACTGTTGTTTTCGTAGACGTAATGTTCAGTACTTGAAATAAAAACTTTGAGTCTACGTCGTGGTCACGTAGAAGGAGTACGAGTACCAGCTGTTGAAACAAACCATCTCGGCGTTCGTACACTATTGCCCTTGAAGTGCTAAACTGACTCTGAAAGTTAGGAGAGTCTCCGACAATCAATGACACGACGATGCAGAAGGCAATGGAAACCGTATCATTACAGGCACATAAAATTTGATCACAATGACATGATATCTATAACTGAATAAGTAACTTGGTGATCTCTCCAACCGCAAAAGATTCAGGATTACTCACTGATTCGGATCTTTTTTTGGGGGGGGGGGGGGGGGGGGAAGAGGGCGGAGGCGGAGGGAGGGGCAGGGAGGCAACTGGCAAGGGAAGTTAACCATGACCAAAGGATTAAAAGACCAACGAAAGGGTAACACGACATGGCAAGAGGAAAGCAAGAGTCTGAAAAGTGCTAGGATACTTCTCATCACAATCAAAAGCAACCAACGCCAACAAAAATGTCACAGTCAGAAGATGTAGAGATAAAAAAAGGGTATGAGGTTGTCTGATGTGTAATTCACTATGGAAGGGGAGATGAAAATCAATTACTGTAATAATGGAACGAATAGAAGGAGGAGTCACTGGAGTAAACGGGTTTGATAGTAGCAATGAGAGAAATGAAAGTCTGCTAGACTTCTACAACTAATTTCAGGCAGTAAAGACGAGTAAACTGTCCCAGAATCAGGGGAGGGAAAGGTATGCTTTGAAAAGGTCTGGAAACAAGGGACAATTTCAGCTGGATTACGTCTCAAAAATGAGATCGACAGGAAGTGCAAAATGGCTAAGCAGGAATGGCTAGAGGACAAATGTAAGGATGTAGAGGCTTATCTCACTAGGGGTAAGATAGATACTGCGTACAGGAAAATTAAAGAGCCCTTTGGAGAAAAGAGAGCCACTTGTATGAATATCAAGAGCTCAGATGGAAACCCAGTTCTATGCAAAGGAGGGAAAGCAGAAAGGTGGAAGGAGTATATAGTGGGTCTATACAAGGGCGATGTTCTTGAGGACAATATTATGGAAATGGAAGACGGTGTAGATGAAGATGAAATGGAAGATATGATACTGCGTGAAGAGTTTGACAGAGCACTGAAAGACCTGAGTCGCAACAAAGCTCCGGCAGTAGACATCATTCCATTAGAACTACTGGCAGCCTTGGGAGAGTCATTCCTGACAAAACTCTACCATCTGGTGAGCAAGATGTATGAGACAGGCGAAATACCTTCAGACATCAAGAAGAATATAATAATACCAATCCCAAAGACAGCAGGTGCGGACAGATGTGAAAACAAACGAACTACTGACCCTACGACTCATCTTAGAAGCTAGATTAAGGAAAGGCAAACCTACGTTCCTAGCGTTTGTAGACTTAGAGAAAGCTTTTGATGTTGACTGGAATACTCTCTTTCAAATTTTGAAGGTGATAGGGGTAAAATACAGGGAGCGAAAAGCTATTTACAATTTGTACAGAAACCAGATGGCAGTTATAAGAGTCAAGGGACACGAAAGGGAAGCAGTGGTTGGGAAGGGAGTGAGACAGGGTTGTAGCCTCTCCCCGATGTTATTCAATCTGTATATTGAGCAAGCAGAAAAGGAAACTAAAGAAAAATTTGGAGTAGGTATTTAAATCCATGGAGAAGAAATAAAAACTTTAAGGTTCGCCGATGAAATTGTAATTCTGTCAGAGACAGCAAAGGACTTGGAAGAGCAGTTGAACAGACTGTAAAGCATGTCCGGAGTTATGGTGAGACATTGGCGTCGGATGTTGTCTTTCAACATCCCTAGAGATGTCGGTCGATTACGATACACTTGCGACTTCAGGTAACCCCAAAGCCAATAATCTCACGGACTGAGGTCTGGAGACCTGGGAGGCCAAGCATGACGGAAGTGGCGGCTGAGCACACGATCATCACCAAACGAGGCGCGCATGAGATCTTTCACGCGTCTAGAAAAACTTTTTTTTTTGTTCAAAGAAAACCCTATGTCGGTCCAAGCACGTATGTCAATTTTTACTTCTCTATCTACATTATTCCGTGGTTTATTAAGTTTTCAGTTTTATACTAACTTTTTGATCACCCGGTAGATACCTGATAATGAATGCCACAACAGGCAATCCAGTGAAAGAGGAATGGGTGTCTCTAGACAGGCCACTTGCAGAAGTTCGAAAGACAAGTATAACTACAAAGAAGGTAACTGCAAAGGAACATACGATAACAGAAGATGTACTTTAAGTGATCGATGGAACAAGGAAGAACAAAATTGTTCGGGAATGGACTGGAATACAGAAATGTAAGTGACTTAAGAATGAAATACCCTGGTCTCAAACAGTTTTTCCATAGGATAACTCTGGTGCTGCTGTTCCTTCCTCTAACTGCAACGGACAGGGAAGAAACAACGGGGCTCTAGAGCTAAGAGGGGGCAGGGGGAGAGAGCAGGAGACTTGATTCTTATTGGTTCAGTGGAGGGAGAGGAGTTTTCCTCCTCTCATAACACACAAAGGGGGTGATCTCACCACGTGTCATAGACCTGCCGCTTTTCGTCGTGGCCAGAGACTGGTGGGGATCTGTGGCTGTGGAATGTGTATCACAAAATCACGAGTGCCAGCGCTGTACTCTCTTCAGCCTGCTTCCCCGTATGGACACCAGGGACTGCTACACATGTTTTTTGTGTCCTCAGTCTTCGAACTTCTTTGCTGTGGCCCAAATGGAATTCATTTCCTATGGAAAACTTTTCATCTCAGAGTAGCACTTGAAACTTATGTATATAATTATTGGCTGGATGTATTCCAGTATCTGTCTTTCTCTAATGCTCCCTCTAGTACTAGGGCATGTATTCCCTTACGTCTTATGTCCTATAATCCAGTCACTTCTTCATGTAAGTGTTTTTCATGTATTTATTTCCTCGACGGTTCTGCGGAGAACCGCCTCGTTGATTACTTTATCGGTCCACTTAATTTTCAACATTCACCTGTACCACCACGTCTCAAATGCTTAGATTCTCTTCTGTTCTGATTTTACCATACTCCATGTTCAATTATCGCCCAGTTCTGTGCTCCAAACGCACAGTCTCAGAAATTTCTTCCTCAGTGCCTATATTTGGTACTAACAGACTTCTCCTGGTCAGAGACGCCCTTTCTGCCAGTGGCAGTATACTTTTAATGTCATTCTTGTTTCGTACATCGTGGGCTACTTTGCTACATAGGTAGCAGAATTCCATAATATTGTCTCCTTCGTGATTTCCCATTTTTGTGTTAACATTCTCGCTGTTGTCATTTCCGCTACCTCACCTTGTTCATCGATTTACCCTTAGTCCATAATCTCTAGTTATCAGACCATTCCATACAACATATCCCGTAATTCTCCTACACTTTCGCTTATAGCAATGTCATTAGCGAATCTTATCATTGATGTCCTTTCACCTTGAATTCTAATCCACTCTTTAACCTTTCTTGTACTTGTATCATTGCTTCACATACCTTTTTTTATAAAGTGAATTTCTCTACCATTTCCTATCCTATGCTAAGTGTTGGGCTGGTTATCAACAGCACTCTAACTCAACAGCTACAACCGAGTGAGATGGCGCAGTGGTTAGCACACTGATCTCTAATTCGGGAGGACGACTGTTCAACCCCCTGTCCGGCCATCCTGATCTAAGTTTTCCGTGATTTCCCTAAATCGCTCCAAATGCCGGGATTGTTCCTTTCACAGGGCATGGCCGACTTCCTTCCCCGTCCTTCCCTAATCCGATGAGACCGATGACAACGCTGTTTGGTCTCTTCCCCCAAACAACCCAACTCAAGAGCTTCAATGCAGCTTCGCGCTATCACCTCACCAATAACGTCACCTGATTTTCTAAACGGCTCAATGGGATAGCCTTAGTGTTCTGACAGATCTGTAGTCGGCCACTTTTATTGGCTGCAGCTGTCAGTTCTTCGCACTTGGAAGCTGGTAACAGAGCCAGAACTTGTTGTTGACCTTTTTACGCCCTCGCGAGTATAGGCGGCTGCAATGAAGAGCGGCGTTGTAAAGGCAGCGGCAGAGAGCTGGGACAACAGGATGTGGTCCCCCCTCGCGTTTTTAAATAAAAGTGTATTATCTCTCCTGTGGAGGCGGTAATTACTTGTAGCGTACATTTACGATTTGTGAATCTACTAGGGACAGTCTTATAGTGGTATCACAGATCCATAACACGGGGCACATTTTTTGCTGCATTTCAGAATTGTGTTACTTAATATACGTAATATTTGTTAAAATATCATAATGTGGTACTTGTTTATCAGTGTATTTTGTTGAAATAGTCTGCTGCAGCAATGGTTCAACATTTAAAATCACACTTTACACATCTCTTGGAATAGAGGCGTGGTTATTATGGGAAAATCGGAAAACTTATAGCAAATAGCAGTGGAAGGTGGAAGTGCTTACAGCAAAAATCGCATCATTACTTTTAGTACACTGAGGCAACAACAAAAGTCGTGGGATACCTCATGGTATCGTTATAGTGTTGTACCTCCTTTTTCCCTGTAGAGTGCAGCAACTCCACATGTCTTGGACTCAACAAGACGTTTGAAGTCCCCTGCACAAATATTTACCCATGCTGCCTCTGCCGTCAACAATTGCGAATGTGTTGCTGGTGCAGGACTTTTGTGTATAAACTGATCTCTCCATTACGTCCCATAAATGTTCGAGGGGATTCATGCCAAGCGACCTGTGTGGCGAAATCATTCTCGTATACTGTACAGAACGTTCTTCAAACCAACCAATAATTGCGGCCTGGTAACATGGTGCGTTGTTATTCATAAATATTCCATCGTTGTTTGGGTATATGAATATCATGGATGGCTGCAAATGTCTCCAAGTAACTGAACATAACCACTTCCTATATATGGAATAAAAACAGCCACTAACTGTGGAAGTTAATAGTCAAAAGCTTTTGACCTACGTTTCAACGTATATAAATGTGTCTTCTTCAAAATTCTTCTTATGTTTTATACGCTGACTATGATGTCCTTTCAATAGGCTTAGTCATAATGGAAACAGACTATCTTAAGAACAACCATGTGGCTTGTGTGACCAGTGGCGGATTGCTGGCACATTATGGTCAGCGTGTAAAACGTAATAACACTTCTGAAGAAAGCCCATTTATATGAGTTGAAACCTGGGCGAAGAGCTTTTGACTACTACCTTCCGCAACTGAAAGCTGGTTCTATTCCATTTGCACAGTTTCTGCTGCAGCCATGCTTAAGACTCTATAACCATTTCCAGTGAATGATCGAGTCACTTGGACCAGAGGAACCAGTTCATTTTACCTAAACACAGCCCACACCATTGTGCAATCACCACTATCTCACACAGTGCCTTGATGACCACTTGGGTACATGGTTTCGTGGGGTCTGCATCCCCAGCTGGCCGGGATGGCCGTGCGGTTCCAGGCGCTACAGTCTGGACCCGAGCGACCGCTACGGTCGCAGGTTCGAATCCTGCCTCGGGCATGGATGTGTGTGATGTCCTTAGGTTAGTTAGGTTTAATTAGTTCTAAGTTCTAGGCGACTGATGACCTCAGAAGTTAAGTCGCATAGTGATCAGAGCCATTTTTTGCATCCCCACTCAAACCCTGCCATCAGGTCTTTCCAACTTAAATCAGGACTCATTTGACCAGACCATGGTTTTCCAATATGGTTATGAGCCCAAGAGAGGCGCTGCAGTCAGTATTGTGCTGCTAGCCAAGGCACTCACGTCGGTCACCTGCTGCCCTTGCCCATTAACACCACATTTCGCAGGTCTGTCCCAAGGGATACGTTCGTCGTTAAGTCCCACATTGATTTCTGCGGATATTTCAAGTCATGTTGCTTGTGTGTTAGACTGACAACTCCACGCAAACGCCGCTGCTCTTGGTCGTTAAATGAAAGCCGTAGACCACTGAATTGCTCACCACTGAATTGTACATGGTGAGAGGTAATGTCTGAAATTTGGTATTCTCGGTACACTCTTGACACTATGGAACTTGGAATATTAAATTCCCAACTATTTCCGAAATGGAAGGACCCAAACACCTAGCTCCTCCTACTATTTCGCGTTCAGAGTCTGTTAATTCCTGTGGTGCGGCTATAATCTCGTTGTACACCTTCACACACTGATAACACAAGTACAAATGACAACTATGCCAATGCACTCTCCGTTTATACCTTGTTTACAAGGTATCTGTAAGTGTACATATTACTGTCCCATAGTGTAGCTCACCGTACCATCAATGTACATACCTTGTATTTTATACGACTGTTTTCTGAGGAGGATAACTCTGCTTCTTCCTTTCACTACAGAGTCTTACAGAAATTACATAAAGTGGTGTGTGATAAGGGAGTAGAATTTCTGTTGGCCGACAAGGGAGCCTTGTCCTAGATTTATCTTGGCTAGGCCTCTCACAGCAGATGATTGACTTTCAGTATTCACAACTGCCCAAGGTATGGAACCCTGCCATGTGCCTGGAGAGTCAGGGCATTCTTGGCATTCTTCTTTTATCTGTTACCTTGAGGATAACATTGATATCTCAGCCAGAAATCACCTTGTTACACTACTGGGATATTGGGATGGGGATGGCGAGGAAGTGGGTTTTAGGTGCATTGTGTAAGTGTGTTTTCAGCTTGTTTTATTTTTTTTAGCATAATTTTCCTCAAGCATTAAACAAGTGGTAATATCCAGGTGATCAAACTGCTTTGCAAGATGAATGTAAATTAATAACAGCACGTCACAGAACTACTAAACATTAAAATTGCAGTACCATAATTACCGATCATAACAAATCTCAAACTGGCACGAAGAGTTGATGTTACTCAAGATTGGCTTTAACCCGACAAAGACGCCATTAGGAACACCTCAAGGAGTTTGAATGAGATCGTGTAGTAGTATACGAGTAGCTCGATATTTCTTCTGCAGTATTGCAGAAAGACTTGGCACAAATGTAGCCAGTGTGCATGATTGCCGGCAGCAGTGGTCAGAAGAATGTACAATCTCAAGAGGATTACATTTGGGACAGTCACAAGGTACTATGTAGTTGGGAACTATGGCGTTCGGCGTGTGGGTTTGGCGCATCGTACTGCATCTGCAGCAGCAATTTGAGCAGCAGTCGGCGCTACAGTAACACATCGAAAGTCAATCTGGTGACTTGATCAGTTCTGGTGTCATTCATGAACAGCATTCCAGGGGGTTCTTTCCGACAGGATAGCGCTCGCCAACAGGCCGTCGATATGCTGCCTTGGCCTGTTCGATTACCAGATCTCTCTCCAGTCGCGCACCTATGGGATATATGTCTTGAAGCGTAACTTCAACATCTCTCTGCCCTCTCCCAATAGTCAAACATCCTTGATGTTTTTCTAGGCATTTTGGATATGTACAAAGTGAACGGCAGAGGGATCGGAACACGTCCTTGCGGTAGCCCATTGCTTTGCTTCTTCTGTAACCTCATCTTTTTGCCCATTAGTACTTCGAAAAATCGGTTACTGACAAGTGTTAGGCTTGGAATGAGTTGCAGAACATTCAGTGTGACACTTTTGTGCTCATGCAGTATCATATGCAGCTTTCAGAGCAATCAGTAGTACTGATGATGTCTCTCGATTCTGTTACTCGACTTCTATGAGGGTTGTTAGGGTGAGGACCTGTGCAGCTGTGGTTAGGTATGAATTCTGCCTGTTCAACAGGCATGTATTCGAACATCTTGTGACAGATTATAGTGCACAAGATTCTTTCCAGTAGCTTATACAACAGATTAAGTAAAGTTATGGGTCGATAACTTTCTGTATTACATTTGCTCTACTTGGTTTCGGTAAGGCTACAGCTTTCGCTCGTTTCATGTCATGCGGTATGTTGCCCATTCGCAGAATGTTTGTGAAGAATTCGGCCAGCCACTTTTTCATATGTTTGTTGCAGTGCAAAAGAAGAATTCTGGGTGAGTGACACCGGGATCTGAGGCTTTCCCAAGTTCGGTTGTTCGCCTAATCATCACGTTCTCCAGGGCCATCACTCACTGAAAACAGGTGGTCATGGGTAGTTGAAAGACTGGCACACTGACTGTGGAATAGTATTCAGACAACATGGCATGACCTACCGGCGTATATATTGTACAAGCTCATTTTGACTCGATGTCCATCCTGGTTAGCACTGTTGTTACTACAGGTGTTAAACGTCGCGTCCTGTGTACTCCCAATTAAATCATGTATACCTATTATGGTATTGGTGCCACGTCAGAACCGGAAACGGCACGTCGATACCACAGACATTAGCGATGCCGCGCTGCAATCCGCAACGAAGAAGACACGCCCTCTTTCTCGGCACAGCACTGCTCTTGCATTTAGGTCAATACAGAGTCAGGCAAGGAAGCTCTGTGCCCCAGTTTGTGACCTCAATTAAAGCTGGCAACATCGTCGGTTAGGATTAAAGTGTTATAGAAGTCTCAGGTGGAAACGTATTTTTGTAATAGTTGAAAATTGTACTTCAAGATTAGTGCATCCAGCAATGCTTCAATTGTCTATGGTACTTGTAAATTATGAGGCACTCCTGTGGCAAAGGATTGTATCAAGTTAAGTGAACCTTTTTATTCATCCATGTAATGAAATGAACTAAAATTTCATACGTTGTACCAGGGTTGTCCAGAAATAAGTTCCGATCGGTCGCGAAGTGGAGACCACAGTGAAGATCCGATGAAGCTTTGCACAGATGTGTTGGTTAGTGTCTCTAGTACGTCTGCCGATCGCATCAAGACGCTCTTTTCCGTTGTGAGCACACTGTGAGCGAGTAAAGGTGCCTAGAACAACGATGTCTCCCGCCATGTAGGAGGGCCCGCTAAGAAGCTTGGCCTTAATGAATGCAGCCCGCCTAACATAACTGCCACGCACTTCCTTCTTCACAGCAATTCTCATCTGTACTCTGCAGGGGCAGTGAAGACCCTCCTGCAGCCTTTTCGATGGGAAGTGTTCGATCACCCACAATGCAGCCCTAATTGGCTCGTCCTGATTATCATCTCTGTTCACAGGAAACGCTGGATACGAAGGCAATACTTGGGCGCAGGCTACGCGCTATAGACCAGCTAGAGAAGTATCGGAAAGCACAGGAGGCTGCCTTCTATGACGATGGTGTAGGAAATTTGGTAAAACGCTCCGACAGATGTCTAAGTCGTAGCGGCGACTATGTGGAGAAGTAGCTGGAAAGTGTAGCTAACTCTTGCAAATAAAATGTTTCTAATTTCAACTGTGGTTTCCATTTAGCGACCGATTGGAACTTTCTTTCTGGACAACCCTCGTAGTTCAGATGATCCATCTCCCAGACCAATCAAAGAACCCATAGTTATGGTCGTCTGGTGATAACACGTACTCTACTGTCCACCCACAATAAGAAGAAATGCAGTGTTGCAACTTCTATGGCCATCAGTGTAGTCTCTCCTGCAGAACTTACCTTGCTGCGTGGCCTTGTATTGCTCTTGGTACAGGTGGTAGACGCGTGCATGCGCCTTGATGACCGTGTGGGCCGACAGGTAATCGCCGATACCTGGAGCAGGTTGGCTGGGGGCCTGCCCTCCCTGGCTGGCGTAGCCACTCACGAACACAGCAGGCTCGTTGAAAGTTATCCAGAACTTCACCTGCACGATAAGTCACAGCTTCAGTGGCAGGCGTAAACATGAGGATTATCTCGTGACAATTAGAAATTTATGACACACCCGGCTTTGAGCGCGGATTTCTCGCTTAGCGTCAGTAGTCACCTTAATCTTTACGCTATCGCTGTCAATGTCACTGGTGTTTCCACGTGTGATTTCTGAACACTGCTGCTAGAGATTTTTCCACGTGTATGTAGGAGTAGCATCTTTAGCATCTCTGTGGGGAAGTGGACGGGGGGGGGGGGGGGGAGGGAGGGAGGAGTCGGCAGCGAACGACAGTCGCTTACCCTAATACAATTGTTCCTGGTCGTACAGCAATAGAGAGCGTGTCAGGAAAGCGAGAGGTCGCGGGTTCGTAGCCTGACCACATAACGGAAATTTTCATTCTGCGTTTAATCTAGCTCTCAGCAATATGAGGAGTCACCAGCTATGGCGTGTGTTTCGGAATCCACTTAAGCTCTAGAGCCCCTCTCCTCGGTTCGATAAATGGCGTAAAAAGTGGTTCAAATGCCTTTCACCACTATGGGACTTAACATCTGATGTCATCAGTCCCCTAGAACTTAGAACTACTTAAACGTAACTAACATATGGACATCACACACACCCATGCCCGAGGCAGGATTCGAACCTGCGACCGCAGAGGTCACGCGGTTACAGACTGAAGCGCCTAGAACCTCTCGGCCACACCTGGCGGAATGGCGTAGAGACACACAACTCGTTGAAGTGGCGTACAACTGAAAAACGTTACGCCCGACCATTGAACCACACATTATTATTACTCTGCGACAGGTGATACTTTTGAAGCACAACTAAATGCACTAAGATGGAACAGACAGCCGGATCATATGACCACTTACCAATGTTATTTAAAATGTGTTGCATATTTTTACCGATATTTTTCAGATACCCATGTTTCCTATTGCTATTTACAATACGTTGCATTTTTTTCAATATTCTCCAAATACCCATATTTCCGTCGAAGTTAAACTGCCAGAAGAAAAGCAATTCGCCTTTTTAGAAGTTTCCAGTTCACTCAAGATTTATTATTGTAACAGTGCATATGGAGTAGATGAAATGATTACACACGCAAATCAGTGGCACGAGAGGCTCTGAGGTACTAGGTATCGACCCTAGTTGAAACACCCGTATTGGTACGTGGTATAGCTTCCATGGGTGGGAATGCACGAGCTGACTCTGGCATCCAGTCGATCGTGCAGGTCGAGATTATTGATACATTATGTCACACCTGATCGACTTGTTATCGTAGTTCTGTGAGACGCCCATCGTATCCCACACTTGCTCGATTGGAGACAAGAGCGGGCCCCGTTCAAATGGTTCAAATGGCTCTGAGCACTATGCGACTTAACTTCTGAGGACATTAGTCGCCTAGAACTTAGAACTAATTAAACCTAACTAACCTAAGGACATCACACACATCCATGCCCGAGGCAGGATTAGAACCTGCGACCGTAGCGGTCGCTCGGTTCCAGACTGTAGTGCCTAGAACCGCACGGCTACTCCGGCCTGCCCGGGCCCTGTGCTGGGCAGGGAAGTTTCTGCACGCCCTGCACAATCTCGTCTAGGGGTGTGAGAATTTTGCGCGAACACTGATACCAACATCGTTGTACGTCTGTAGCAGCAAGGCCAGCTTGTACGGCAATACTCAAATTACCATCCCTAAACTCGGAACAGCACAATTTTTACCCTTCCAATTTCGTTCAATTGCCTGTAGGAAGAACGAGTGCGTCTTCGTGGCGTGGTCGCCTGTTTGCTTCACACGTTACAACACTCTGAGCCTTCTGGCCTATTAAAGGGTATACACAGATGGCGTACTGGTTGCTATGCCACTACGGTGTTTGAGGCCAAATGACGATGAAACCATTATCAGTACATCTACTACCCCCCAGGTGGCATACGCTGTCATTGGATCAAAATCGACGTCCTCTTTCCAGCTGTACAATCTTTTCTTTTCGCTGTGTACGTGGAAGTACGTGGTTTTAAATCTTTAAAAAATACTGCAGAACATTATTTTAACATGTGTACGCCTTAGATGACAGTGATGTCTTAAACGAACATTTTGTTCATGTAGACAGCACCAGACAGCATTACTTTACTTAAGAAATGGGTGAGACGGAAGTATATTTTAATCTCTTCACGGAAAAATGTAGTGCGGCCAATTACACTTATCTGCTATAGTAAAGTTTATTCTTTGTAAACAAATTTCATTTAAAAAATCAGGATCAAGTGTACGTGCTGTAGTTTTAATGGAACATTAGTTTGGTGAATGCTTGTGATATGAGAGAATCTCGGTTCCTGTTCAGCCTTGGGTTAGCTTCTTTTGTCACTACATGTTTCTTACACTATAGGTTCAGCACATCTGAACGGTTTCGTTTTATGTCTTCTTCACTGATTTCTTGCCAACGACATTGCCGCAGTGATAACACTGGCTCCCGTCAGATGACCAAAGTTAAGCCCTGTCGGGCTGGGCTATCACTTGGATGGGTGACCATCCAGTCTGCCGAGAACTATTGGCAAGTGGGGTGCACTCAGCCCTTATGAGGCAAACTGAGGAGCTGCCTGATTCAGAAGGAACGACTCCGGTCTTGTAAACTGACATACGGCCGGCAGAGCGGTGTGCTGACCACATGCCCCTGCATATCCGCATCCCGTGACGCCTGTGGTCTCAGGATGACACCGTTGGGCCTTCCGGAGTTTTTCACTGATTTCTTCCCCATTGGTCTATTGATTTTATTTCAGTAGATTTAATGCACTTATTAAATCTAAACGTTTACGTGGGAATCTCTTCAGGTCCACCTACAGGTAATTTTGCTTTAGCCGATAACGTCCTGTTAAGAAAGATGTTCTGAGGCCTCCTTCTAGGATGTTATCAAGCCGGTCATAAAGACAGTTCAGTACAACGTAACCTTGTATTTTACACTCTAATAAATATTGCAGAATTTTATCGAACAGCTTTCGGAAATGAAGAAACTTGCTTTCAACCTGGACGCCATTATTCACAACGCCGTAGATTCCATGGATGAAGAGATGGAGCTTGGTTTCGTAAGACCTCGGTTTGCTGTATCAACGTTGCTCCTATTGAGGAGATTCTCGTTTTCCAATATGTTCATAATATACTAACATAAAACATGTTCCATTGTTTTACAACAGATTTTGTCGGCTATGTCAGAGGTTCTTCCGAACTATTAACCTTGAAGTAGACGAAAAGTTCTGAACTACAGACGATATGCTACTAACCATAGTAGAATATCATATCTTTCCGTGGCTTACCATAGACTAAACGATCCAATCAGTGCAATGCGCCGGCCATTGTATAATTTCATCTCGTCGATAAACATGCATTCTATGAGCTTTTTCTTCTGTGTACTAACCGGACGTTCTAGGCGCTACCGTCTATAACCGTGTGACCGCTACGGTCGCAGGTTCGAATACTGCCTCGGTCATGGATGTGTGTAATTTCCTTGCGTTAGTTAGATTTAAGTAGTTCTAAGTTCTAGGGGACTGATGAACTCAGAAGTTAAGACCCATAGCGCTCAGAGCCATTTGAACCATTTGGACTAACCGCACCCCTACGTCTCGCTGCTATTATCATTAGGTTATTTGTTCACTTTATTCGCACCTTTAATAACTCCCTTTTCGTGCTTTTTAAAACTATTTATGTGTTTTCGTTTATTTTTTCCTTAATTTTAGATCGAATTGCAAAGTCGAAATCGGAAATCAATTTTAATAAAGAAGTATGTGATCATTAATTGACCTTTGTAATCCATAAAGTTGTTCTGGGTGTGCAGTGAAGGAGTTTCTGACTTTAAAATATATCAAAAACTCAGATTGATAGACGGGCCCAACAAAAGGTATGTTTACTGTAAATGATAAAACCCTTTTATAAAGAAGCTATGTAGAAGTTTCGGATTATTTCGGAAAGCTACTAATGGAGGACGCTGTACGCTGTGCAGCTCGAACAGTATCAGCGTGCATGATTAAACTCGTCCTCTGCAAGCAATCTTTGCAGTAACATCATAATCCTTGTTAAATGTCCACCAATCGCAACACGGAGGTGGCACAAGAAAATAATGCAATTTGCCATCAAATAGTATAGAGTCTCAACGGAAATAGAATCAAATACCACACGGATTGCCGATTCAAGCTCGTGGTTTCGGTAGACAGTGTCTTTCAATTCGCCCACAAAAAGTACTGATGAGGAGTTAGATTAGGCGAATGTGTAGGTCAGGACATCCCTGTGCAGTAGATTTGCAATGATTCAACGCAATGACTCTATTCCCGATGTATTTATCAAGAAAGCAAGACAGCTGTTCAGGGCGATGTGACCCACCCCAACTTGCATCTTCCTACAACGCTAGATACGTGGTGACAAATTTTTACAAAATTAAAACGTATTGTTCACTAGTGATCGTCTCTCGCATGAAGGAGGAGCCAGTAATACCTCTGATGCCTACCGCAATGGTACCAGTAACCTTGGGAGAATGCCATGGTTTCGCTTCACACAAATGGAGATTTTGGGAACTCCAAAATCGCCAGGTTTTTTTTTTTTTTTTTTTTTTTTATTCACGACCCCATTCAGGTGGCACTATGATTCATCTGCCAACCAGATGAAACTAAGATCAAATCCTTCATTATAAGTCAATATGAATACCTGGTTCTCAAAGTCAACCCACTGTTGCACGTCTGGTATAGGTATGCACTGGTGGCTTTGAATTTTGATTAGGAATATGTGTACGCCCTGTCTTAGTATTTTCTGCGTTCTCGAAAGCTTCAACCTAGTCTCTGCTCCTGTTTATTCTTCGGATGGATTGCACTGGAATTTGCTGAATGATTCCAGAAACCGTGGCAACATTTTCAGGGGAGCTACGGTTTGCCCAGAGCCAACATTCCTCGCTAGAAAATCAGCCACGCTGTCTGTCCGTTGGAATTTGGCGAGGAGCTCGTGAATGGTTTCCGCATTGGGCGCTTTTGGAACATTAAATCATGTTTACAAACTGCGCCTTGTTTCCGCACAGTAAACACATTGTTCAATGGAATACACGAGTTCAACCTCTTGCTTCGGTACACTAAACTGCTTTCATGTTTGAACAGTGGAACTGATCTCTCTTAGCTGCGCGCACTATTTATGGGCACTACGTATTGCGATTACAGCGCCATCTGTTAGTAACTTTTCGAACTATTTCGGAACTTCAGTATAAGTTCTGTATAAAATTCCTGCAGCTTTCACAATAAACGTATCGTCTGTTACGCTCCTCTATCGATCTTAGTTTTCGAGATATTTAATTTTAGAAATTAGGGACTACTTTGCTGGACACCATGTATGACTTCAGTTGTTGTTCCGAAGCCCGTTACTTCATTACGAACTTTATCGTTTGATAGGAAACATTGTCGCCTGATACCGCGCCCCCATCTCGCCCAGGAGTCCTCTTGCACTTCCCTCCTCTGCCTTTTCCCATTCCCTCTCGCGTCTGCCCTGCCCCTGCCCCCCCCCCCCCCTTATGAGTCCTTACCGTCCAGGTCCACCCCCCCCCCCTCTCCCCCATCTGCCCTTGGCTATGGTGTGTCCTCTTTGTGCCGACATTTTGGTGCAGTGTTTACTGTGAGTGCTCAGTGTTGTGTGTCTTTTTCGAAGTGTTGCGAACGGACATCATACTGTCGCTGGGTGTGACTTTTATATCTCTTGCGAACAGAAACCAGACTGTCGCCATTTTTCTTACTTGTCTGTCTATTATGTTACCTGTCTGCTTCCTGAGTATTTTATTCGCTTTGCCAACCCTTCCCTTTATGTTTTAACTTTCAACAATTTTCCGCCGTTTTACACCGTTTTATCGCCTGCTTTATTGTTTCTTACCTTCTTCTTACGTTTTAAAAAGTCTGTAGACTGCAGATCAGCGCAATAAGCTGCTGCCAGCCCGCCCCCTTCGGGGGGAATCGAAATTCAGTAAAGGAAAAAAAAAAACCTGATTCCTCGCCATCGTGTAAGAACTACTGAACTACGTGGTCCTATCACTTTAACGTGACCACAGCTTTTTCCGACGTCAACGTGCAATAACCGCTCTCAGACAACAGGTGGCAGCGCTAGCTGCGCAGATTATATAAGGCATGTTGGGGGGGGGGGGGAGGCAAACAGTACAGTACAGTCGTCGTAATGCGGAAACAGAGCAATTTATGTGACTTTCAAATGTTTGCAATCTGTTCGCATGCAATTTAAAAAGTAGCCTCTCACTGTATTGTGTGTAAGGCATTCGTATCTCCTAGCTCCGACTTCCAGACTTTATGTCCACTGTGTCCTAGGTCGTGTTATGTGTCTGACTGCTTTTGCATTGTAGTTCGTGATTTCTTCTACTACGTTATCACTTATTTTTTTAATTTTTTTTATTTCTCGTCCATCTCTGTGTTCAGCTATTGTTCCACTGCTTAATAGCATCGTTAATAGCATGTACATTCAACTCATTATGAGCATCTTCACTGCTTTTGTGCAGCCCTCCTGTCCTTCCAAGAGTTTTACCCGTCGATTTAAGTACTTTTGTCACGAATTATGCCATTTTAATCTGTTGGCTTGACAAAATGTACAGCTACGATTCCATTATGCTTGGTCGCGTTAATGAATCGTATACTATAAAAGTCGTTACGTATCATTTGTCAACTATTTCGTGCCTAAAAAGATTAAGTTGTGTACTAGAAGAGCACCTCTGTTTATTTTCCATGCATTACGTCAAGCACTCAAGCCCTTTTTCGGACGAACCCGTGTTATCTGTCTAAACCTAGAGGCCAAAGGGACGTTGAACTTACATATTGCTTTTCCTTTATCGAATTGCGCATAAATCCGATGTGTAATACAGTTTTGCTGTCGGTTCGCGTTGTATATAATCAAACGGTAGTCTGAATTTTCTGCAAATTATGTTAGCTCTTAAGTACATCACGCCTACTGCTCTTCAGCAGACATAAAAATGCGACTATAATCATTTGGCCCCTCATCTGGAGAGAGACGGAAAGAAGAATTTTGATTTTGGACATTTTTGTAAGAGAATTTACTCTGTTCTGCACCCAGCTTCGTTGTCTTTATTTCGATTTCGCTATGGTACTCCAGAGGCCGTGACAGGTTTCATTTCTGAATTAACTTTGTTCTGTGAAATCGAGTGGCAATGAGCATAGCGTCTGTCCAATTATTCCCAGAACAACTCTAACCAATAGGTCTATGGTACCGTCTTAGAACATATTCACACGGAAGGGCTTTTCCTGTAACCTTTCGCAATGCCACTTTTGGCCATTACCGAGTTTTCTCCCATGTTCGCTATATCAAAACAAAGATGTGTACGTGAGAATGCTCTGAAACCACAACACTGAGCGTTTTCAAGAGACTGCTTTTCAGTTTCCTGTTTTGAGTCTTACTGATTCTGCATCAGTCACAAGAGTTCTGTACATGAGAATGCAGACTCCTTCAGTAAATTTCACTATGAAATCTTATATTCACATTAGCTGAAAACAGGGTCACCTTGAAGAAACGTTTCAATTAGTTATCTAACTTAAAGTAACACTGAACTTGACTGGGTGGGTAGTTGTACAGTCTCGGCTGCAAGAATTGGTAAATAATTTCAGGAACGTACCATAAGCACGCTTTGTTTCCACTACTTTTTCAGCGTCAACACCCTCGTCAGGTGCTAGATGGCATTCTGCTATAAAAATTCATCAATGATTTCCATTAAGAGTGATGATACGAAAGATACACTTAACTTGATAATAGTGGTGAAATCACCGCAAAACAAAGCGCTTAATGTAAAATTTTCAGACTGTATATTTTCATGTAGACTAGCAGTCGCTACCCTCAAAAGGGATACCATAATGGATGAAACAGTTATCTGACAGTTTCGTTTTGTAAGACTCACCCTATCGCCAAAGTTCTCGAAGAGAACCCGAGCGTACTCGACGAAATAGTCTGCCAGAATGGGGTTCGGCCAGCCGCCAATGTACTGCAGTGCTTGGGGAAGATCCCAGTGGTACATCGTTACCTGCAAAAGAAACGTACCGGGCACAAATCTTCTCCCTGAGGTTATCGTTCAAGTTGTTAATAACGTGGACCTTCCTATGTGGCCAACGAATGTATCGATAATTTCAGCGCTAGTCAAGCAAAGCTAGACGGTCCCCATGTCAACTGCTTTTGAAGCCTACAAAATAAATATTGGTAAAACATATATTTTTATTACTGTGTGTTGAACTGAAGCTGTGCTTTTATGGCAGTGAAATGCGTGTTATTTAGGTGTATAGTTCAAAAGAAATATCTATCCGAAAATTGTGCTGCACCCTCCAAGAAAAATGTAAATAATTAAAAGACTATCAACCATCTTCGTCCAGAATTGTTTGTAAATGGTACTTAAGGCCCCCACTAAGATTGTTTGCTTGCTACAAAAATTCAACGTGACGATGAACGATTTGATTGAAAATACAACATGCTTAATTTTCTTGAACTCGCGTGAGCGTGAAATAACGTTTTTAATGTTGATTTCTTGAAACTATTGTCAATGCTAGTTTGAGAATACCTCGAACCTCTGGCACAACAATATTAAAAATCAGTTATTTATTACTCAAGAAAAATCTGAAGAAATATTCAGTTGTGAAGCTCATCATACGGGAATTTGCAACTTTACAGCCCGGAGCAGCACTCCCATGGGTATATTTTATAACAGCCTAATAATTACCGCACGCAAATGTTCATTTCTAACAGCAGAGATGACGGATGTCTGGCAGGTACAAAGTGCACATATTATGTATGAGAACTAATTACTAAGCGGTATTACTGCAGTCTTGAAGCTGGACTACTCACCAGTGGCTGGACCCCATTTTCCAGCAGCAGATTGATGAGATTGTTGTAGTAGTCCAGACCTGCCTGGTTAATTATATCTGTATCTCCGTTTGGTAGAATTCGAGCCCAGGAAATAGAGAAACGATACACATTTGCCTGGAACAAAAATTTTTGAATAGTGGTTTTGTGGAAGCTAGCATTAATCACTTATATTCGTAAATACTGTAAAGCACAAATTAAAAATTAATTACGTTTATTATTTTTTCGAAAATTTTTTATACATATGTATTCAAATTCCACTGCCACTTTAATACTTTTACTTACTGAGGTATGAATATAGTTTTATATTTTCCTTCAACATACAATTCATATGGACATTCTGCGTCACATTTGTGGGGGTTCTACCATGTCTGAAAACGGTCGGAAACTGTAATTTAGCTAAACTACAGAAAGCTACATTGTTACCAGGTTATTGGGTTCTAACAAAATATTAATTGTTCACCGATATTCTGTAAAGCCACAGCAACTGGTGCTGAGGAACAAAAGATCGATTTAGAAAGAAAAGATGTTTGTTTCAGAACGAAATTTTCACTCTGAATCGAAGTGCTCGATGTTATGAAACTTCCTGGAGGATCAAAACTGTGTGCCGGATCGAGATTCGAATTCGGAACCTTTGCTTTTCGTTGGCAAGTTCTCTACCGATAGAGCTACGCAAGCATGACTCATTGATCCATTCTCACAGCTTTACTTCCGCCAGTACCTCATCTCCTACCTTCTAAACTTCAGAGACGCTCTTGTCCGGAACTTGCAGTACTAGCGCTCCTGGAGGAAAAGTTATTGCAGAGGCATGGCTTACCTACCGCCTCGGAGATCTAGAGCATTTGCCCGGAAAAGACAAAGGTTTAGAATTCGGAACTCGGTCCTGTACACAGTTCAGATTTGCCAGGGGAAGTAGAGTACTTGCCCGCGAAAGGCAACGGTCCCAGGTTCGATTCTCGGTCCGGGACAGAGTTTCATCTGCCACGAAGTTTCAAGAAAATTGTTACTTACTGTACCACCACCAAAAACATCTTTAGAGACGAAGCGCGAATTTTGCTGGGTTGAGAAAGGCAAACGCCAGTGTCCTTTGCAAAGGAACTAACCCAGCATTTTCATTATTCAACTTTGGAAAGCCTATATCTACATGCCAATAGAGAGTATAAGTCTCGCTCAGTACAAAGACGAAGTGGCTATTACTGTAGAGAAATGAAACGTCTACCCACTCTTTAAAACGAGATACGAAACGAGTGAAGGCCTCTCTCAAAATACGTAGAACAGTACCAGTATCCTCTCACTTCTAATTACCTTCACCATCTGTGTAACTATAAAACATCGGACGTATCTTGGTGGCAGCTTGCCTAGGATCTCTGACACCTCAAGGAAGGGAGTCACGAATTCTTAGTTTTTTCTTCCTCTCCTATACGCCTCAGGTACTTGGTGTACCACTACTGCACGTAGCCTGGTGAAATGTTATGTTTCAAAGTTTCTGCTATTCGTGTAACTGAGGTGGGACTTTTTAAGAGCCTGGTGCATGTGGAAAATCGCCTAAATGCTGGCTGGCATATGGACCCCCCCTCGTTACTCCAAGGGATCTATCCTCCCACTCCCTCAAACCCTGTCCCGCAACCGGGCTTTGTAACGAGCTCAGCTGCTGCGATGGGTGCATGTGAACAACTAAAATAGAAAATATATCATGTATCAAAAAGGACTTTACAGCTTTGAAAATTCGTACAAATTTATTCATAAGACATGCAGACTTGGTGTCATCTTCTCCATCTTGAAGGAAGGTAGATCAGGGTTTGACAGTTTGGTAAGGCATCTCCTAAATGTCCATTTTCCACGTATGTAGATGGACTGCGGTGTGGCAATTGCATGGTCCCCACATTTACTGGTCCTGACACCTCCTGACGTTTTCTTTTGGGGAATCGTCAGCGTTACATTGTTTGTTCCAACCTTACCAGCTTCTCTATCAGAACTCGGAGTTAGAATCTATTCCACAATTGCACAAGTTATACCCGACACGCTGTAGCGAGTTTGGTAAAAAAATCGACATCAGATGGGATGTGTGACACATAATCAACGGAATTCACTTTTAACCTGTTTAGGAATTTGGCAAAAATTCGATGTATTTTTCTATAAAATGACCCGGAATCCATGTAGGTTAAATAAATGAAACAAAATGTGTTTCCAAAGTTGAAAAGCCGTTTTTCATACATCCTACACAGGGTGAAAGGGTATGAGTCAAGATATTTCTGTTGGTGACTGACGACGATGTATTGAACAACATTCTATCAGTATTTAGGTCATTTGAAGATTGCTAATTACAGTTAATACAAATCGTATGCTTTTAAGTGGGGTAGGACCTCCAACCACATGTGCCAAGACTAGGCCATTAATGTTTATTTTCCAATGGGCAGCAGGTCAGAGGCTGCAGTTTGAATGCGTGGGCGCAAAACAATAGTCTATCCTGACAGGGGTAGTCCATGTAGTGATGCAGTTACGTTTGTGGGAAGACTGTTCGAAGCAGAGATAAAACAACCAACGCACTGATGTGCGTACATATTAAGGTACCACATATAAACATATGTGCAATTATACAAGTTACAGCCTGATTAGTAGTGGAACAAGTAGATGAATTCTCGTATCTAGGTAGAAATATTACATCGTAAACCAAAAGTAAGGAAAATATCAGAAATGGATTGAAACAAGCAAGAGAAATTTTGTTTTTTAAAAGATCTCAACTGGTATTAGACAGCAATATGGAAATGTATGTCTGGAAGCAAGTATTGTATGGAAGTGAAACGTGAATAACCGCGAATGCGTAAAAGAAAATTTGTTATTACCGAAGGATGTTAACAAAAGTAATTGATAATGAATAACCGAAAACACAAAAGCAATTTTTTTTCAAGCTCTTTTCAGTCGAGAAATTCACAAGTGAAAATCCGATTAAGCTTTGTGGACATGTGCAGTGGAATGTCTCTGACATGCCCATCGATCGCATCACGTCGCACACTCCAGTCCCGAGCGCACAGCGAGCACTTAGAGAGAGTTAGAATAATAGAATCTCAACATCTACATCTACATTTATACTCCGCAAGCCACCCAACAGTGTGTGGCAGAGAGCACTTTACGTGCCACGGTCTTTAACGCTCTTTTCTGTTCCAGTTGCGTATGGTTCGTGGAAGAACGACTGTCTGAAAGCCTCCGTACGTGCTCGAATCTCTCTAATTTTACATTCGTGATCTCCTCAGGAGGTATAAGTAGGGGGAAGCAATATATTCGATACCTCATCCAGAAACGAACCCCCTCGAAACCTGGACGGCAAGCTACACCGCGATGCAGAGCGCCTCTCTTGCAGAGTCTGCCACTTGAGTTTGCTAAACATCTCCGTAACGCTATCACGGTTACCAAATAACCCTGTGACGAAACGCGCCGCTCTTCTTTGGATCTTCTCTACCTATTCCGTCAACCCGATCTGGTACGGATCCCACACTGATGAGCAATACTCAAGTATAGGTCGAACGAGTGCTTTGTAAGCCACCTCCTTTGTTGTTGGACTACATTTTCTAAGGGCTCTCCCAATGAATCTCAACCTGGCACCCGCCTTACCAACAATTTATTTTATATGATCATTTCACTTCATTCGTTCCGCACGCATACTCCCAGATATTTTACAGAAGTAACTGCTACCAGTGTTTGTTCCGCTATCATATAATCATATAATAAAGGATCCTTCTTTCTATGTATTCGCAATACACTACATTTGTCTACGTTAAGGGTCAGTTGCCACTCCCTGCACCAAGTGCCTATCCGCTGCAGATTTTCCTGCATTTCGCTACAATTTTCTGATGCTGCAACTTCTCTGTATACTACAGCATCATCCGCGAAAAGCCGCATGGAACTTCCGACACTATCTACTAGGTCATTTATATATATTGTGAAAAGCATTGGTCCCTTAACACTCCCCTGTGACACGCCAGAGGTTACTTTAACGTCTGTAGACGTCTCCCCATTGATAACAACATGCTGTGTTCTGTTTGCTAAAAACTCTTCAATCCAGCCACACAGCTGTTCTGATATTCCGTAGGCTCTTACTTTGTTAATCAGGCGACAGTGCGGAACTGTATCGAACGCCTTCCGGAAGTCAAGGAAAATAGCATCTACCTGGGAGCCTGTATCTATTATTTTCTGGGTCTCATGAACAATTCGGAGTAGGTATTAAAATCCATGGAGAAGAAATAAAAACTTTGAGGTTCGCCGATGACATTGTAATTCTGTCAGAGACAGCAAAGGACTTGGATGAGCAGTTGAACGGAATGGATGGTGTCTTGAAGGGAGGATATAAGATGAACATAAACAAAAGCAAAACAAGGATAATGGAATGTAGTCGAATTAAGTCGGGTGATGTTGAGGGTATTAGATTAGGAAATGAGACACTTACAGTAGTAAAGGAGTTTTGCTATTTAGGGAGCAAAATAACTGATGATGATCGAAGTAGAGAGGATATAAAATGTAGACTGGCAATGGCAAGGAAAGCGTTTCTGAAGAAGAGAAATTTGTTTACATCGAGTATAGATTTAAGTGTCAGGAAGTCATTTCTGAAAGTATTTGTATGGAATGTAGCCATGTATGGAAGTGAAACATGGACGGTAAATAGTTTGGACAAGAAGAGAATAGAAGCTTTCGAAATGTGGTGCTACAGAAGAATGCTGAAGATTAGATGGGTAGATCACATAACTAATGAGGAAGTGTTGAATAGGATTAGGGAGAAGGGAAGTTTGTGGCACAACTTGACGAGAAGAAGGGATTGGTTGGTAGGACATGTTATGAGGCATCAAGGGATCGCCAATTTAGTATTGGAGGGCAGCGTGGAGGGTAAAAATCGTAGGGGGAGTCCCAGAGATGAATACACTAAGCAGATTCAAAAGGATGTAGGTTGCAGTAGGTACTGGGAGATGAAGAAGCTTGCACAGGATAGAGTAGCATGGAGAACTGCATCAAACCAGTCTCAGGACTGAAGACCACAACAACAACAACAACATGAACAAATAAAGCAAGTTGGGTCTCACACGATCGCTGTTTCCGGAATCCATGTTGATTCCTACAGAGTAGATTCTGGGTTTCCAAAAACGACATGATACACGAGCAAAAAACATGTTCGAAAATTCTACAACAGATCGACGTCAGAGATATAGGTCTATAGTTTTGCGCATCTGCTCGACGACCCTTCTTGAAGACTGGGACTTCCTGTGCTCTTTTCCAATCATTTGGAACGTTCCGTTCCTCTAGAGACTTGCGGTACACGGCTGTTAGAAGGGGGGCAAGTTCTTTCGCGTACCCTGTGTAGAATCGAATTGGTATCTCGTCAGGTCCAGTGGACTTTCCTCTGTTGAGTGATTCCAGTTGCTTTTCTATTCCTTGGACACTTATTTCGATGTCAGCCATTTTTTCGTTTTTGCGAGGATTTAGAGAAGGAACTGCAGTGCGGTCTTCCTCTGTGAAACAGCTTTGGAAAAAGGTGTTTAGTATTTCAGCTTTACGCGTGTCATCCTCTGTTTCAATGCCATCATCATTCCGGAGTGTCTGGATATGCTTTTTCGAGCCACTTACTGATTTAACGTAAGACCAGAACTTCCTAGGATTTTCTGTCAAGTCGGTACATAGAATTTTACTTTCGAATTCACTGAACGCTTCGCGCATAGCCCTCCTTACGCTAACTTTGACATCGTTTAGCTTCTGTTTGTCTGAGAGGTTTTGGCTGCGTTTACACTTGGAGTGAAGCTCTCTTTGCTTTCGCAGTAGTTTCCTAAATTTGTTGTTGAACCACGGTGGTTTTTTACCGTCCTTCACAGTTTTACTCGGCACGTACCTGTCTAAAACGCGTTTTACGATTGCCTTGAACTTTTTCCATAAACACTCAACATTGTCAGTGTCGGAATAGAAATTTGTAGTTTTGATCTGTTAGGTAGTCCGAAATCTGCTTTCTATTACTCTTGCTAAACAGATAAACCTTCCTCCCAGCAAGTACTATCATTCTATCTCTTCATGCCGAACTCTGTCTTTTCCATGCAGCCCACAAAACTTAACATGTGTGTCTTTCTTCAGGGGCAATGCTCAGCTGCAAACTGCAGGTCCAACAAAGACACTCGTGCAGCGTTTTCGATGGGAAGTGTTTGATCACCAACCATACATCCTGGACTTGACTCCCTCTGAGTTCCATTTCTTGGTTCACATGAACGACTGGCTAGGAGGACAGCATTTTGGCTCAGACAACAAGCTCCGGAACAGCGCAGGGAATTGGAAGAAAGTACAGGAGGCTGCATTCTAAGACGAGATTATTGCAAAGTTGGTATCACACTAGGAAAAATGTCTAAGTCGGAGCGGCGACTAGGTAGTATGTTAGCTAGAAAGTAAAGTTAAATGTTGTACATGCAATATTTTTAATTTTCATTGTGGTTTCCAGTCCATCTCGCACCGATCGGAGCATGAAAAAATATCTCGTGATACGTGAGAAAAGAAGTTTATTGTAAACTCTTACGAGAAGACCGTATAGATAAGTGGGTCCTGGTATCCAGGACCAAGGATACAAAATGGAGGAGTGTCTTCTCTCTCCGTCCAGCTCTGAGGAGAAGAAAAAAAATATAATATAGTCACGTGATTTTCTGTCAAGATAATGATTTTAAAGCCGGTATTACGCAGGTTTTTAGCAGAGTCGCAAAGGGAACTTTTTTATGGCTACTTACATGTCACCAACGTCTTCCAAAATACAGTGCCCAGTCACATTAACGTGACCACTTGTTAAGCGCCAGAATAACCATATTTTGCGACACGGACCGCTGCGAGACGTACGGGAAGATAGTAAATGTGGTTATGCAAGGTACCGACAGAGACGTGGGTGATGTCGTCAGTCATACGACCACACCGCCGCCTGAGAGATCGATCCGTCGGATGCGATTCTCTCGATAAACGGAACAGAAGAACGTCTGTGCTAGCCACAGAGTACACAGCCAGTCGCAGTACTTGTGCTCTCCACGAGGCGCCGCTAGGCCACTTCATGTGTAGCAGGAGTGAAGTGCAGTTGTGCTAGTCTACAGTTCGTAGCCGCGCTTAGTAGTCAGCCAGCGCCGATGTTAGTCATCGTCTGCAGCTCAGTCATTGCTGCCGTAGAGTCTCTTCTTCAAATTCACCAGATTCGACGTTCAAGATTGTTGTTGTTGTGGTCTTCAGTCCTGAGACTGGTTTGACGCAGCTCTGCATGCTACCCTATCCTGTGCAAGTTTCTTCATCTCCCAGTACCTACTGCAACCTACATCTTTCTGAATCTGATTAGTGTATTCATCTCTTGGTCTCCCTCTACGATTTTTACCCTCCACGCTGCCCTCCAATACTAAATTTGTGATCCCTTGATGCCTCAGAACACGTCCTAACAACCGGTCCCTTCTTCTCGTCAAGTTGTGCCACAAACTCCTCTTCTCCCCAATTCTATTCAATTACTCCTCATTAGTTATGTGATCTACCCATGTAATCTTCAGCACTCTTCTGTAGCGCCACATTTCAAAGCTTCTATTCTCTACCTGTCCAAACTATTTATCGTCCATGTTTCACTTCCATTCATGGCTACACTCCATACAAATACTTTCAGAAACGACTTCCTGACACTTAAATCTATACTCGATGTTAACAAATTTCTCTTCTTCAAAAACGCTTTCCTTGCCATTGCCAGTCTACATTTTATATCCTCTCTACTTCGACCATCATCAGTTATTTTGCTCCTCAAATAGCAAAATTCCTTTACTACTTTAAGTGTCGCATTTCCTAATCTAATGCCCTCAGCATCACCCGACTAAATTCAACTACATTCCATTATCCTCGTTCTGCTTTTGTTAATGTTCATCTTATATCCTCCTTTCAAGATACTGTCCATTCCATCCAACTGCTCATCCAAGTGCTTTTCTGTCTCTGACAGAATTACAATGTCATCAGCGAACCTCAAAATTTTTATTTCGTCTCCATGGATTTTAATACCATCTCCGAATTTTTCTTTTGTTTCGTTTACTGCTTGCTCAATATACACATTTAATAACATGGGGGAGAGGCTACAACCCTGTCTCACTCCCTTCCCAACCATTGCTTCCCTTCCATGTCCCTCGACTCTTATAATTGCCATCTGGTTTCTGTAGAAATTGTAAATAGCCTTTCGCTCCCTGTATTTTACCCCCGCCACCTTTAGAATTTGAAAGAAAGTATTCCAGTCAACATTGTCAAAAGCTTTCTCTAAGTCTACAAATGCTAGAAACGTAGGTTTGCCTTTCCTTAGTCTTTCTTCTAAGATAAGGCGTTAGGTCAGTATTGCCTCACGTGTTCCAATATTTCTACGGAATCCAATTTGATCTTCCCCGATGTCGGCTTCTACCAGTTTTTCCATTCGTCTGTAAAGAATTCGTGTTAGCATTTTGCAGCTGTGACTTATTAAACTGATAGTTTGGTAATTTCCACATCTGTCAACACCTGCTTTCTTTGGGATTGGAATTATTATATTCTTCTTGAAGTCTGAGGGTATTTCGCCTGTCTCATACATCTTCCTCACCAGATTGTAGAGTTTTGTCAGGACTGGTTCTCCCAAGGCTGTCAGTAGTTCTAATGGAATGTTGTCTACTGTAATTCAAGATTACGAAAGATTAATTCGAATGGTTCGAATAGCTCTAAGCACTATGGGGCTTAATATCTGAGGTCATCAGTCCCCTAGACTTAGAGCTACACCATAGGACGCCTAAGGGGGGGAGGGGGGTTCGTTGAACCCACAATTTTTTTATGTCCCCTGCTTTTGCCCAAGTAACATTCATACTACATAGGCCTATTCCCTTTCAGTTATTGTTTGTTGGCTATTTATGAAACGTTAGTGTCAATATAGTTTATAGAAAATTCCTGCTTTGAAAGAAAAAGTAAATAAACTTATTATGGGTCCTACAAACCCCACCTCCCTTAGGATTCCATGCTATAGAAAATTTCCCTTAGTAGGATTTCGTATTTCTCATGTCTACAACAATGATAGTTAGTTTCTTGTTGGTTGGTATTCTTGATATTCACAACAATCGGTTTACTTTCAGAGCTAGTGATTGTTGATGTCAGTCAGCTGTTATTTATCTTGTAAACTTGCAGTGAGTTAGTGCAGTTCCCTACTGTTCACACCCAGACTTAGAAATGACTAAAAGAATATGTGACTCGTCTTTAGAAAGAGTTCTGAATGGAATTTTAGATGAAGATTCTGACTCAGGGAGTGAAAGTGACTATGAGGATGGTGTTATGGAGTATGATTCAGATCGGGAAAGTGATGTGGATGTTAGAGAAGATAGCGCAGCTTCAGGCAGTGACCATCAGGATGTTATTGTGGCCAAGTCTGGAAGAAGGTACGTAACCACACAGCCTAGAATTTCTCGGAGGTCTGTTGCTAATACAGTAAGAGAGCAGGCAGGAGTAACTCCAGCTGGTGTTTACCATTCGTCTGGAGAAGCCTTGAAGTTACTTCTTACGCCTGACATCGTGGATGTTATAGTAAAACATTCAAATGAAGAGGCAGTTAGGTGAAACGTTACTTTGACTAATGAGAAAGAATTGTACGCCTTTATAGGAATCCTGATACTTATGGGAGCAAATAAGGACACTTCTGTCAGTGTACACGATCTTTCGTCAGACATAATTGGTCGGCCAGTTTACAAGGGTATTATGGCAAGAGAACGTTTCAAGGAACTTATTGCAATCATAAGGTTTGATGACAAAAGTACCCGCCAGCTAAGAAGGGAAGCAAACAAGGTCACAGCAATCCGTGATATTTTCAACAAAGTGAATGATAGGTTTCCACTATTGTATAAACCAGGGGTACACCTCACCATTGATGAGATGCTCAGCTGCTTTAGAGGGCACTGCCCCTTCAAAGTATTTATGGAGGACAAACTGGGCAAGTATGGCATCATTATACGCATGATGTCCGATGCAGTTGACAGATACGTCTTGAATATGGAACCCTATGCAGTTAATGTTCAGAATTGGTCGAAAGAAGAACGGAGTTCAGCAGCTGTCATCAAACGTCTGGTAGCACCTGTGAAAAATACTGGTCGAAATATTACTCTAGACCGATACTACACAACGGTGGATTTGGCGGAAGAGTTACACGAAGATTACAAAGTTACTACAGTAGGAACTCTCCAGTCAAACAGGAAGCATATTCCAGACATAATGAAGAACACGTCAAATCGAGAGGTATATTCATCAATGTTCCACAGACCCATCAACACGTAGACCTCCAGTAATTTTGGTGTCATACACAGTGAAAACGAAACCAAGTAAAAACTTACTGATGTTGTCAACAATGCACCAAGATAAAGGCACTGTTGGAGGAGAGATGAATACAACCGAAATAAATGCATATTATAATTCCTCTAAAGGTGGAATTGATACCATTGATCAAATGGTGCGTATGTACACCTGCAAGAGGGGAACAAAGAGGTTGCCTCCATCTGTATCTTACTCTCTCATCGACATTTGTGCTATCAACGCAACCACCATATTCATCCAGGAACATCCAAGATGGAATGGAAAGAAACACAACAAATGGAAACTTTAGCTTCTGTAAGCTGGGATGGAACTAGTGAAATTGCAGGTAGAAGAAAGAAGTGCCAATGCAAGAGGGTTATGTAACCAAATTGTTCAATCAATGGAGACTATTCTACAAAAGAAAATCAAGGAAGTGACAACAGAAGCACGTCAGCCTCCTGCAGGGACAGGTCGGTGCCATATTTCTGTATGAGAATCTAAAACAAAGAAGCAGAAGTACAACAATCTAACTGAACCAAAACAGTATTGTGGACAGTATGATAAACATGTGTGTAACACACATTCAGAAAAAATTGTGAAGTTTATCTCTTGCTTTGAAGTTGAGGACTCAGAGTAGTTTATTCTATATGAACACATCTGTATTTTGTATTGTAATATGCCAATTTTTTATTCACTCAATCCTATAATTATAACAATTAACAACATTTATAAACCGATGCCTTAGTTAAAATACATAAACTATTTTGAAAGTCGTAATTTTTCTTCTGTAAACTTATTTAATACCTGTGAGCCCGCTGAATCCCCCCCTTAGGCATCCAAGATAGAAAAAAAAGGCTTGGGCGTCCTAGGGTTAAACCCAACTAACCTAAGGACATCACACAAATCCATGCCCGTGGCAAGATTCGAACCTGCGACCGTAGCAGCAGCACGGTTCCAGACTAAAGCGCCTAGAACCGCTCGGCCACAGCGCCCAACTAGAGGTTAATTGAGATTTGTGACTTGTAAATTGTGTCATTCTACAGACGCTTAATCTAGTCGCGTCTTCTATAATCGTCAACCAACCGGTCATGGACTACAATAAAGTAATAAATCCTTTCTTATCTTGTACTCCTGCTAATTAATTGTGTTTTCCTGTTGTAGCTACCAAGCAGTCTTGGCATAGTAGAACCCACGCTTCCACCTTCTTGGCTACCTCATATTTGCTACGTCATGTTGATGGACTCGGTTATGGTGGAAGACCGAGAGCCATCGATGTGCTGCCATGCCGACTCCAGTGCCTTGGCCAGCTGTCCAAACTGCGTGTATGAATGGACATGGTCTATAGAGATAGATGCGTACTTGTTGTGTGGATCCACTGAACCTCCCAGAATGACAAGATCAACCTGTCTGTCCCAGACGATAACGCATGGGGTACCTGCTTTCACACGTTTGCTCTCAGACGTTTCACGTCGTACATGACAACGATCATCTGCCCGATCGAGCATAAAACGTGAGTCACCTGAAAAGGCCACCCGCCGCAAATCCCATCCTTCGTCGCCGATGTACAGCAGTCGGTGAGGGTGCGTGAAGCAGACACGTACTGCGGGAGCCCATATACAGCAACGTTTGCTGAAAAGTTCTTGAGGAGACACAGTTGGTTCCTCTCAGAGGTCAGTTTCCCGACGGTTGCAAATCTGTTTGCCGTCGTTCACCCCTACGGCCCGAGGTCCACCACTGTGGCCTCGCCACTGGTTTTGGATAACGCGATTTACCATGCGCAGTACACTTTAACCACAGCAGCATGAAAACAGTTTACAGACTTAGTACTTCCGGAAATGCTTCCAGCCACGACCCGAAGCCTAATGTTCATGCCATTTTGGGTGTCTAACACGCATAGCGAAATAGACCACTGTTTCCCGCAACCCCCTGACACACTTTATTTACTTCCACTGCTAGTGCTCCCGCCTGACATCAAACATAGGCGGTGGTCACATTAATGTGACTGGACCCCCAGGTCTAGCCCCCCCCCCCTCCTCCCCCTAAAAATTGTCGTATGGGCACCCTTGTCCATGAATAGTTACCTTGGTGACGGTATGAGCAGTAGAAGTGGAAAATAGTAGATACAGACAAAGAATGAAACGTGAACATGAAGTTTGTAAATATATGTGAAAAGATCTACCCAAGATTGGAAAAGTGAGACAGCAAAAAATCAAATAAAACAGTCTCTAGTTATTTTTGTCCTGCCACTGGTCTGAAATTGACACAAATCAAATCACGCAGCATTTGCTTACTGAAAGAAGTAAACATATATTGATATAATGTTTTCCTACAATCAATTATTCTAAATTTATGTATAGCGTTACACAGAGGTTCCGTGACGCCACGTAGGAGCAAGTGTCTCCCCCACAGTAAATTCCGTTTCGTGTAGCTGCCATGCACAGCTGAAATAGCAAAATAAATCCTAGTTAACAATGGCAGTATACATGCGTAGTACACCCCGATTCGGAACTGGCCAAGATTTGAAACATAGATTAAAACTGTTTGGCAGACGGAGACTCGAAATCGGGGTCTTCGCGATGGCTATGTCTCCGCAGTATCCTTTCTTCCTGGAGTGCTATATCCGCAAGTTTTGCCGGAGAACGTCTGTGAAGTATGGAAGGTAGGAGATGAGTTTCTGCCGGAAGTAAGGCTGTGAGGACGGGTCATGAGTCATGCTTGGAAAGTTGAGCCGGCCGTCGGGCTTAACCAGCTGTGCAGTGCGGACGCTGCTGTTTACCTTGAGCGGCCATAACTTACGTGTACTAGAACCATGGCCACTGTTCCAGAAAACCCACACTGTTCAAAATGTTCAAATCTGTGTGAAATATTATGGGACTTAACTGCTAAGGTCATCAGTCCCTAAGCTTACACACTACTTAACCTAAATTATCCTAAGGACAAACACACACACCCATGCCCGAGGGAGGACTCGAACCTCCGCCGGGACCAGCCGCAAAGTCCATGATTGCAGCGCCTTAGACGGCTCGGCTAATCCCGCGCGGCAAAAAAACACACACTACTAGTCACCTTCTGCAATAACTACACCCGACCATAGACCTTGGATATGGAACGGCTCGTGCGCAACGTAACTAAGATCCCAGCTTCCGACATTTTGGCCATCCATTCGTCAATCTTAAGCAGCACGGTGAACGTCAGATTCGTCAATGACATGGTGTGCGAAAGAATGCTCTGTGCCACCAAACATGGATTATGCTTTCGCCGCGCCGACGGCAGTGTCCATGCGGTCACTGTCGACCACGCAGACTTGGGCATGCACACCATATGAGTTTTCGATCACCGTTTCGAGCTCCTAGCGGAAGACGTTATCGCGGCCTTCCGCCCCCGTGGTACTGTACATGGCCACACCGCCGAACTCTGGGTGCAGTTCCCGCGTTCTTAACGGTGTACGACAGATCACCATCAATCTCCGCTGCCACGTTCTATCTAAACCGCAAATCAGCGGGTGCCGCGAGATCATCGTACACGACGGCCAACCCTATACCTGTTCCGAGTGCTCCAAAGAAAGCCACCTCAGAACTGAGTGTTACCCACGCATCACGCAACTGCCAGCCGCTATTGTAGCGCCTCCGACTCTGTTTTACCGACCACTTACGCATCGGCGTCTCTTCTCCTCTTATCGACCGTCGTCCGTCGGATCACGCATTGATAACCTTTCAAGTTGCTACGGATACCGCCGCGGTCGACTCGTCACGCTCACAAATCGACCATACTCCGGCGCCACTACCAATAGCGACGACTTATGATCCCATCCCGGTCAATGATATGCGAAGGCCATCTTCCAAGACCGTCTTCTGGGACGGACATGCAAACAATTTTCACCCAAAAGACGCAAGAGGAGGCGACGTAGAGCCTCGGACCGACAAAACTAACTTCCCCTGAGGCTCCGAGGCCGTCCAATACGACGAGGCCTCGGAGAACCTGCGCGACGACAAGAACGACGACAACGTAACGTCGGCTCTGGCTGTGCCGGTACCTACTGTGCCGGTTCCCCTGGGTGCCCCTGAACCAACGGCCTCCACCATTATGACTGCCACCGAGACTTCCTCCTCTTTTACGAACAAGGAGGAACGTCAGAACGCCACACCGACAGCACCGCTGATGGCGTAAGTGACGATGTCGACGATGGCACGAACTACACTCTGGGGACTGAGTTACTGCAGTTGTTTTTGTTGCGGTCTTCAGTCCTGAGACTGGTTGGATGCAGCTCTCCATGCTACTCCATCCTGTGCAAGTTTCTTCATCTCCCAGTACTTACTGCAACCTACATCCTTCTGCATCTGCTTACTGTATTCATCTCTTGGTCTTCCTATAAGATTTTTACCCTCCACGCTGCCCTCCAATGCTAAATTTGTGATCCCTTGATGCCTCAGAACATGTCCTACCAACCGGTCCCTTCTTCTTGTCAAGTTGTGCCACAAACTCCTCTTCTCCCCTATGCTATTCAATACCTCCTCATTAGTTACGTGATCTACCCATCTAATCTTCAGCATTCTTCTGTAGCACCACATTTCGAAAACTTCTATTCTCTTCTTGTCCAAACTATTTATCGTCCATGTTTCACTTCCATACATGGCTAAACTCCACATAAATATTTTCAGAAACGACTTCCTGACACTTAAATCTATGCTCGATATGAACAAATTCCTCTTCTTCAGAAACGCTTTCCTTTCCATTGCCTGTCAACACTTTATATCCTCTCTACCTCGACCATCATCGGTTATTTTGCTCCCCAGATAGCAAAACTCCTTTACTACTTTAAGTGTCTCATTTCCTAATCTAATTCCCTCAGCATCACCCGACTTAATTCGACTACATTACATTATGTTCGTTTTGCTTTTGTTGATGTTCATCTTATACCCTTCTTTCAAGACACTGTATATTCCGTTCAACTGCTCTTCCAAGTCCTTTGCTGTCTCTGACAGAATTACAATGTCATCGGCGAACCTCAAAGTTTTTATTTCTTCTCCATGGATTTTAATACCTACTCCGAATTTTCCTTTTGTTTGCTTTACTGCTTGCTCAATATGCAGATTGAATAACATCGGAGAGAGGCTACAACCCTGTCTCACTCCCTTTGCAACTACTGCTTCCCTTTCGTGTCCCTCGACTCTTATAACTACCATCTGGTTTCTGTACAAATTGTAAATAGCCTTTCGCTCCCTGTAATTTACCCCTGCCACCTTTAGAATTTGAAAGAGAGTATTCCAGTCAACATTGTCAAAAGCTTTCTCTAAGTCTACAAATGCTAGAAACGTAGGTTTGCCTTTCCTTAATCTTTCTTCTAAGACAAGGCGTAAGGTCAGTATTGCCTCACGTGTTCCAATATTTCTATGGAATCCAAACTGATCTTCCCCGAGGTCGACTTCTACCAGTTTTTCCATTCGTCTATAAAGAATTCTCGTTAGTATTTTGCAGCTGTGACTTAGTAAACTGATAGTTCGGTAATTTTCACATCTGTCAACACCTGCTTTCTTTGGGATTGGAATTATTATATTCTTCTTGAAGTCTGAGGGTATTTCGCCTGTCTCATACATGTTGTTCATCAGATGGTAGAGTTTTGTCATGACTGGCTGCCCCACGGCCGTCAGTAGTTCTAATGGAATGTTGTGTACTCCGGGGGCCTTGTTTAGACTGAGGTCTTTCAGCGCTCTGTCAAACTCTTCACGCAGTATCGTATCTCCCATTTCAGCTTCATCTACATCCTCTTCCATTTCCATAAAATTGTCCTCAAGTACATCGCCCTTGTATAGATCCTCTATATACTCCTTCCACCTTTCTGCTTTCCCTTCTTTGCTTAGATCTGGATTTCCATCTGAACTCTTGATGTTCATGCCAGTGGTTCTCTTATCTCCAAAGGTCTCTTTAATTTTCCTGTAGGCATTATCTATCTTACCCCTAATTAGATAAGCCTCTACATCCTTACATTTGTCCTCCAGGCATCCCTGCTTACCAGTTTTGCACTTCCTGTCGATCTCATTCTTGAGACGGTTGTACTCTTTCTACCTGCTTCATTTACTGCATTTTTATATTTTCTCCTTTCATCAATTAAATTCAATATTTCTTCTGTTACCCAAGGATTTCTACCAACCCTCGTCTTTTTACCTACTTGATCGTCTGCTGCCTTCACTACTTCATCCCTAAGAGCTACCCATTCTTCTTCTACTATATTTCTTTCCCTCATTCCTGTCAATTGTTCCCTTATGCCCTTCCTGAAGCTCTCTACAACCTCCGGTTTAGTCATGGTCCCATCTTCTTAAATTCCCACCTTTTTGCAATTTCTTCAGTTTTAATCTATAGTGCATAACCAATAGATTGTGGTCAGAGTCCACATCTGCCCCTGGAAATGTCTTACTGCAGTTACTGCAGACGGGGACCTAATGGCGACAACAATAAAGCCGTCAGGTGGCGTATGGCGAGACTCTGCGCTGCTTCGCCCCTCTTCACCCTCCGCTGATGGAACTTCCCTCCATGGCGGGGCACGATTCGAAACATACCGAATAGTAGCTACCGCGTGAAAATTCATCTACTGCGAGAGATGATGTGGGCGTCGTACGTCGATATCGCCCAGCTACAGGAAGTAAACTTGGCCACACTTCCGGTCGTCGCGGGATATAACACTTATCCTTCTCCAGGGACATGGCGTAGCCATCTATGCAAATACAGAGATTATAAGTACAATTTCTATATCTCTTGGATAATAATGTAAATGGAAATGATCATTTGGCGTCATTGGCGTCCGGCCGCCTTGGTGCAGGTCTTATTACATTCGACGCCACATTGGGCGACTTGCGTGCCGGATGAGGATGAAATGATGAAGACAGCACAACACCCAGTCCCTGAGCGGGGAAAACCCCGACCCAGCCGGGAATCGAATTCGGGCCCATAGGAGAGCAATCCGTCACGCTGACCACTCAGCTATCGGGGCGGACATAATGTAAATAAAAATGGGTCCTTTATGAAGTATTATCAATTATATGGAATTATGTGTCAAGGTTTTACGCTACATGCAACACAAGAATCCAGTCAACCGTACTAGGGCTACCTAGTGTACGTACATGGTTGTCATTGTGTTTACACCGCTTCTATGTCACTTGCCAGCTGGTGACGATCATGAACACTTGTGATAGGTGCACTATATTTATGCTTATGTTTGTGAGTAATACGTCACTGGCATGCCTACGTGTACTGATCTTCATGATCATGGAAAATGCTTATGCAGTGTGAAGCGACTTGCAGCACTAATGGTCAATCCGTGGTAAAAGTTTTTAGAGTATGAGCTTATGTTAAATTCAATAGGTTATGTAACATGACAATTTATCGGTTTGTAATACACGGTTGTAAACTATTTTACTATCATCCTTTTGTAGATCCGATGACGACAGCATAGCACTGTCAAAACCATACATTCAAGAAAATGCCTTTTTAGTTACTTTGCTTGTTAAATTTCCCTCATTTATCACAAAGAACCTTCTGCTTTACAGTAGCACTGGTCAGACAACCACAAACCGGGAGACACTGATCACAAAAACTGGGCTCGTGCCAGCCTGTCGGACACCTCGCCAGCTCAGCGGGGCATTCTCACGAATGGTACGAAGCGTGCAACTATCGACCGCTCTCGTAACGCGTCGAAACGTTCAGATAAGCGCGCGTTATTTCCCGGCCTGTTATCGCTTCGACCACACAGCTTTCAATCATCCCGTCTGTTGACGTCTTGCAGTATTATGTACCAATTTTCACATTCCCAAGCACTCTTCTAGGTATGAAATAGGTTTTCCCGCTGTTATACTGATTGGTAGTGGTAACGATAATTAAAATGAATGTCGGGATAATTCACTTGAGATGAATACGGCTGGTTTACTTTCCCATCCATCTACCCTTTTGTCAACTCTGGAGGATTTTAACTTAACAGTGTGTGGGACCCGGTAATTTTTTTTAATAGCTTCAGGAAGAAAACATTTTATTAATTTCACACTTGCATTTTAACCTTGCAGACCCGCTTTCCGATAAAGGGCACGTATGCCGAATCATCATCGCGCGTACGCCTGCGCGCCGTAGATGGAGAAATATTCGAAGAGCACGCATAATTCGGCATAGGGCGCTCATGTAATGGCAACTAATGAGCATGCTTCCCCGCACCAACATTTGGTATAAAGCAATGTACAGTGTAACACATTCTTCTGATGACGGCTGAATATTTGCCAGCCGTAATATCGTAATCAAAAGTCTATGTCACCCGGCTGCAAGCAGTAAACTTCATGTAGTACTCATTACGCCGGGAAAACGTCGAGAATCGCAATTATTGTTTGAATAAATGTAGTTTTTTGAACGAAGGAGACCGCCAGGCAGAGCTTCTAACACAAACTACGGCAGAGGACTACCCTTGCTAATGAGCTACAGATGTTAGTGAAATACATTAGAGATGCGACAGGAGAGGATGTTCATGTTCATACAGTTGCCCGTAATCCATTTTTGAGAAATGCGATTACGTGGTGTCCCTTCGAATAATTCAAACGACTTCATTTATCTGTGGAACAGTGAGATAAGAGTTTATGAAATGATTTGTCACAACGCATGACGTCACACGAATGCCTGTGGATACATGGCGTAGACGGCGTGGACAATATTTTGTTATGACAGCAGTTATTTTTGGAGTACATTATAACTTTCTTTGTGGCTCGTGTTCTTGATTTAGACTAGCGCCATTAACTGTCGTCAATGGCCAAAAATCGAAGAGGCTTGTTAAAACATATTAAGACAACAATTCCTCTTAAAATATTAGAAGAGGCATTTACATCAGCACAATGAAGTACCATTGCTTTACTGATGTTTATACCATTTGACTGAACAAACTTATTTGTTTTACGCTACTGTCATGATTTCGGCGTTACGCAGTTACCTAAGTACAACAAAGTTCGGTATAATCTGACTCTGTTAAGTGAGGTCATTGTCAACATCGACTTAACAGGGTGTCCCAGCGTAATAATACATACTTATCCACACGCTGGGACATCCAGTTTTATAGATCTTGTCGATGACTTCACTTAATGAAGTCTAGTTATACCCGGCATTTTTGTACTTGATAATGGCTTCAGACTTGTTGTTATGGTCTTCAATCTGAAAACTGGCTTCATGCAACTCAACAAGTTAGTCTATCCTGTGTAAGTCTCTTCAGCTCTGGATGACTACTGCAGCTTACATCCTTCTGAATCTGCTTACTGTGTTTATCTATTGGTCTCCCTCTGCCATATTTATCCTCACATTTCCCTCCAAAACTAAATCGGTGATCCCTTAATGTCTCAGAATGTGTTCTATCAACCGATTCCTTCATCTAGTCTGGTTATGCCACAAATTTCTTTTCTCCCCAAAGCTAATAAGTAACAGCTTATTAGGTATATGGTCTATCCTTACCATTCTTCTATAGCTCCACATTTCAGAAACTTCTGTTCTCTTCTAGTCTGAGCTGCTTATCGTCCATGTTTCTATTTCATACATGGCTACACTCCATACACATACTTTAAGAAAAGACTGCTAGTACATAATCTATATTCAGTGTTAGCAAATTTCTCCTGTTCGGAAAAGTTGTCTCGCCATTACCAGTCTGCATCTTATATCCTCTCCACTTTGACTGTCATCAGATATTTTGCTGCCCAAATAATAAAACTCGTCTTCTACTTTGGTGCCTCGTTTTCTAACCTAGTTCCCTCAGCACCACCTGATTTAGTTCTTCTGCATTCTGTTATCCTTGTTTTGCTATTATTGATGCTAGTCTTATAGTCTCCTTTCACGACACTGTCCATCCCGTTCAACTTTTCCTCCAAGTCCTTTGCTGTCTCTGACAAAATTATAGTGTAACTGGGAGAATGTCAATGTTTTTATTTCTTGTCCTTGGACTTCAATTCAAACCCCTAATCTTTTCTTGGTTCCCTTTACTGTATGTTCAGTTAGTAGATACAATAACATCGGAGGTAGGCTTCGATCTTGTCTCACTCCCTTCTCAACAACTGCTTCCCTTTCATACCCCACGACTCTTTTACTTCCGCCTGATTTCTGCATAAGTTGTAAATAGTCTTTCGGTCTCTGCATTGTACCCCTGATAACTTCAAAATTTCAAAGAGAGTACATCAGTCAACACTGTCAAAAACATTAAACTTACAAATGTGACAGGCATCGATTATCCTTTCTTTAACTTATCTTCTAAGATAAGTCGTAGTGTCTGTATTTCCTCGTGTGTTTGTAAATTTCCCCATCTTACTATTATATAATCATCTGAAACTTTCCAGTGTCACCAAGTCTCTTCCACATATACAACGTTCTTTCAGATTACATAAACCAAGATTTAGGAATGAATAAAATATACTCCGCTACACCTTTTGCTTCTCTTCTTTTTCTTATTATCGATGCCAGTCCCCCATTTCAATTGAATTTTCATCTCTCTTAGCTATCTGAATAATTTCGTTTGTCTCGTCACTCATTCCTTCACTGTCTTCATCTGGTATTCAACCTTATACTACTGTGGTCGCTGGGGGTATTGTGTCTATCTTGGCTTCGATAATACATTCGCTATACTGTTCATACTAGTTTACCTGCATTCATTTTTTCTTATTGATTGTTAAACCTACTTCTGCCTCACCCCCATTTTATTTCAGTTAAACAATCCCATATTAGCCTGTACAGATGTCCTGTTTCTCCTGTCACCGAACTTCACTCATTCCCACTATATCTAGCTTCAACACAACCGTTTCCATTTTTACATTTTCGTACCCACCCATCAATAGGGGATCGAACATACCACACTCCGATCCGTAGAAGGCTAGTTTTGTTTCTTCCTATGACGATATCTTCCTGAGTAGCCCCGCCCGGAGATCCAAATGGGGACCGCCTCTCGAAGAGTTTACCTAAGAGGGCGCGTCAGCATTTAACCAATCAATAGAGCTGCATGCTCTCGGGAAATATTACGGCTGTAATTTCCCCTCACTTTCAGCCATTCGCAGTGCTAGCAAGGAGGCCATTGTAGTTGATGTTAAAAGGTAATATCAGCCAGTCATCCAGACTGCAGAACCTACAACTACTGAACAGGCTTGTGCCTCTCTTCAGGAAACACACGTTTTTCTGGCCTCTCAATAGACATCACGCCGATGTGTCTGTATCATTGAAGCACGCTACCAACCCCACCAAGGGCAAAGTCCATGGTTCATTGGGGGGGGGGGGGGAATTGAAAACTACTACGGTAATAACAAGAATCTATATTAATTATATCAACAGTAATCGCTGAAGGTACCTTCGCTAGGTCAAGTTGCTTGTACTGTCTGGTAAGAGCAGAACAAAATTCTTCGTTTTTGTAGGAGTGTGGTTCACACCAAGATTTGTGGTCAGCCGCGCGGAGCGGCCGCATGGTTTGAGGCGTAATGCCACGGACTGCGCGGCCACTCCCGCCGGAGGTTCGAGTCCTCCCTCGGGCATGGACGTATGTGTTGTTTTTAGCATAAGTTAGTTTAAGTAGTGTGTAAGTCTAGGGACCGATGACCGAAGCAGTTTGGTCCCTTAGGAATTCACACACATTTGAACATTTGTGGCCAAGAGCAGTATATCTGTGGTTTAAATCGCCAAAAAAAAAAATTGTCTTGAAATCCATTCTGGAGTGATTTTTACATCTGTAGGAACTTAACCAAATTGGAACAGCTGCTTAAGAAAGGTGAAGTAGGAGCTTTGCGCGACGTGGTGGGCATGAAGAGTAAGTATGAGATTGCCACCAGTACATTCGATCACCTCGAATGAGAGATGCTACATAAATAGTGAGGCAAGATCTGTTCTTACCCGACAGTAATCTTCCTTTCCTTTCCTGCTCTTAGTGTTCCAAAAAGTCATATCCATCACATCACAGCAAAAATCAGAGAAATATGAATGCATGTAAAATAGTTACACACATTATCTTGCATCATCCATTTACTACGTAGAAAGGGTAGGAGGACTCTCCACAAATTCTAAGTGTCAAGTGGACTCTTTTGTCTTTACGCCTTATTTTCGACTCGCTACTCAGACACTTTTTTTCAGCTGATGACATCACTACACTCGGATTGTGACTGAACACCAGCAATTTCTACGTGCCACAAACGATAAACACTGAGGCCATCCTACAAATATTTTTCACATTTGCTCATTAGACTTAAGGTTTCGTCATTCATGCGACACTTACTGTCAATGTACAGTGCTTATTGCAGGGAGTATAAACCAGCTGTAGATGATTTACGTTGCCTACCTGTGAATTACATCGCTTTCTAAACGGGTACAAAGCATACTGACAGTATACGATGAGTAACAACGGGGAAAAACCCATACTTATCTTGTACGTCTGCCAAACGTGTACTGAATCGGCCGAAGTTTTACAACGCCTGTCGATGTTCTACAACGCCGGTGTACAGTGCGTAGCTACGGCATACACTGCCTACCTGTATGGCTCAACAGCTACCGATCTCATTCAACACTAACTGAAAATGCTCAACGACTACAGACTGTGTATACTGCCTACCGTTAGTGTGTAACGCCAACATTGGGTGTAAGATGCATGGCAAAAGTACGCTACGGTTTACAAAACCTATGGACTGTATATATACTTACTGAGAGTATGCGAAGCCTACCGAAAATTTTCACCACATGCCGTCGGCTACAATTCCTGACGATTGTCTACAATGCCTGCCAAAAGCGTAGAAGGCATTCTGACGTTATAGAACTCCTCCTCTTGGTGTATAGTGAATCCTGACGATACAGAACGCCTACCGACGATGTACATCACCTACCAAATGTGTAAAACGCTTAGTAATGGAATTTGATGCATGTGAATGGTATGCAATGCTGACGACAGTGTAAAATGCGTGACGCCTGTATACAACGATATATGCCCACCAATGGTGTACAATGCCTATGGGCGGTGATATTTCGTTAGGGCAATGTTTGTCTCCCGATGTGTGCGTACCGCCTGCCGACGGTATAAAACGCATGCCGACGCTATACAGTGTCTGCCGTGTGTGTTAAACGCCCGCCGACGGTGTAAAATGTATTGTGGGAGTATTCAATGCATACCGACGGCATACCTCGCCTATCTACGGTGATAACATCATGCTGGTAATATATGGTACTTACGACTGTGTACCACGCCTGCCAATTATAAACAATGCTACCCGCTGATATGCGATACATACCGACTGTCTCTCACTGACGGCCAGAGGTATTTAATTGGTGTCCTGTACAACGCTTACTGATAGGTGTAGAACACACAGCGAGAGGGTAAGTCACATACAAACGAAGTATGACGTCCGCCCCTGGTAGCTGAGTGGTTGCCGGCACGGTAGCTCAGCGTGTTCGGTCAGAGGGTTCGTGCCCTCTGTAATAAAAAAACTGAGTTAATCGATCATCAACGAACTTAAACGGATGTCTTAAGACGTCCGCCCTGAGCAGATGCAACGAGCAAAAGCGAACAAAATGAGATTAAAAAAAAAGTGGTCAGAGCGACAGAATGTCAATCCTAAGTGCACGGGTTCGATTCCCGGCTGGGTCGGAGATTTTCTCCGTTCAGGGACTGCGTGTTGTGTTGTCCTAATCATCATCATTTCATCCCCATCGACGGGCAAGTCACCGATTGCCTACATCTACATAGATAGTAGGCAAACCACCATACGCTGCTTGGAAGAGGGTACCCTGTACCACTACTGGTCATTTCTTTTCATGTTCCACTCGAAAGACGACCGTCTATATGCCTCCATATGAGCAGTGATTTCTCATATCTTATCTATGTGGTCCTTATGCGATGCCTGGCAGTCAGCTTCAAATACCGGTTCTCTAAATTTTCTCAATAGCGTTTGTTGAAGAGAACGTCGCCATCCCTCCAGGGATACCCACTTGAGTTCCTGAAGCATCTCAGTAAGACTTATCTGTTGTTCGAAACTACCGTGAATAAATCTAACAGCCCACTTCTGAATCACTTCATTGTCTTCCTTCAAAGCGACCTGGTACGGATCTAATCATTCGAAAAGTACTCAAAAATAGGTGGCATCGGCGTCCTATATGCGGCCTCTTTTTCCAGGTGAATCACTCTTCCAAAAATTCTCCCAATAAACCGAAGTCGACCATTCGCCATCAAAAAATGTTCAAATGTGTGTGAATTCCTAGGGGACCAAACTGCTGTGGTCGTCGGTCCATAGACTTACACACTACTTAACTAACATATGTTAAGACCAACACAGACACCCATGTCCGACGGAGAACTTGAACCTCCGGCGGGAAGGGTCGCTGCAATTAGTTACATGGCGCCTCTAACCGCGCGGCCAGTCCGCGCGGCCATTCGCCATCCCTGCCACAGTTGTCACATGCTCGTTGCATTTCACATCGCTTTGTAACATTATTCTCAGACGTTTAAACGAAATTACTATTTCAATCAGGACACTAGTAATACTATATGCGAATGTTACAGGTTTGTTCTTCATATTCATCCGCATTAACGTACATTTGTCGCGCGGGGTAACCGCGTGGTCTTAGGCGCCTTGTACCGGTTCGCAAGGGTCCCCCATCGGTGGTTCGAGTCCTCCCTCGTGCATGTATGTGTGTGTTGCACTTTGCGTAGTTTAAGATACATTAAGTAGTATGTTAGCTTAAGGCCCGATGAGCTTAACACTTTGGTCCCGTAGTAATTCACACACATTTGAACATTTAACTTACATTTTTCGACATTTATAGCTAGGTGCATTCATCGCACCAATTAGAAATTTTGTCTAAGTCACCTTGTATATTCCTACTGTCACTCAACTTCGACACCTTACCGTAAACCACAGCACCATCAGCAAACAACCGCAGATTGCTGAACACCTTGCCCGCCAAATCATTTGTGTACATAGATAACAACAGCGGCCCTATCACGCTTCCCTGGGCACTCCTGACGACACATTTGTCTCTGATGAACACTCGCCGTCGAAGACAACATACTGTGTTCTGCTACTTAAAAACGTCTTCGAGCCACTCACATATCTGGGAACCATTTACGTATGCTTGTATCTTAGTTAACAGCCTGCAATGAAGCTCCGTGTCAAACACCTTCAGGAAATCTAGAAATATGGCATTTGCCTGTTGCCCTTCATCCGTTGTTCGTAGTATATCATGTGAGAAAAAAGCAAGCTGAGTTTCGCACGAGCGATGCTTTTTAAAACAATGCCGACTCGTGGACATAAGTTTCTTAGTCCCAAGAAAGCTTATTATATTCGAACTAAGAAAGGTGTTGTTGTGTACATAGTTCCACGTAGTCAGCGCGTACACAACTTTCCCACTAGAGCTCGCCCCGCTAAGCACAACAGCGCAGGCGCAGCGCTCGTCCGTCTCCGCACTACGAGATGACGCTGTCTTAGAGACGGACCAAATTCTGCTTCCGCCGATCCACGTATTAATATGTAACGCAGACATTGAGATTGTTGCTAACGTAGAACCTTTTATCCTCGCGGATCACACTCGCACAGTGATACCTGAACGCTCGAGGTATTATAACGAGTGTACAGACCTCCGATTAGTCAGTCTGCGTTAGTCTGTATCAGTCTGCACCAGTCTGCATTTGTCTGTACCAGTCTATAGTCAAGTTTCAGTCTGCGTCTAATAAGATTATCATATTCCTGTACATAGACATGAAGATAAATGAATAGACACTTTGTCAAGTATCAGAGATATGTGAGAATAAGATTAACGTAGCAAGACCAAAGGAACTTCAGATTGTCAATTGTAAACAGCATCCAGAATCAAGTTAAGTAAGGTCTATGATTTTTATTATTTTAATAAATGTGTGTGGAAATTAATCAAGTTCTGTTTAAAGTTGGTCACTGTCAATCTGCTACTCTAAGCGTGCAAGTGGCATTTCTATCGTCTGACTTGGTGTGTGTACCGAAGGTCTTACAGTACGCACACCACAGTGACATATTCGATTGTTCTGCTGACAGATGCCTTCATGCCGAGGAAAAACAAACCGCAGGTAGGGATGAATATGATCCCCAAGAGTAGATGCATATTATGTTGATCCACTGAGCCAAGAACGACGAGACAACCCAGGGAATTTCACGATAACATTCCCCAGACAGTAACGGTTCAAATGGCTCTGAGCACTACGGGACTTAACTGCTAACTGCTGTGGTCATCAGTCCCCTAGAACTTAGAACTACTTAAACCTAGCTAACCTAAGGACATCACACACATCTATGTCAAGGCAGGATTCGAACCTGCGACCGTAGCGGTCACGCGGTTCCAAACTGTAGCGCCTAGAACCGCACGACCACTTCGGCCGGCCAGACAGTAACATCCAGCCCTCCATCCTGGATGCTTTCGACGACTGCAGCACGGTTTTGCTTTCGGACGTTTCACGCCATACACTCTAACGGCAATATGTCCGATGGCACATAAAACATAATTCATCAGAAAAGGCCACCTACTGCCACTCAATGGACGTCCAGTTGCGTTCGTCGCTGATGAACAGTAATCAGTATGGGTGCAAGAAGCAGGCGCCTGCTGCAAAAGCCTTACACAACAACGTCCACTGAGTAGTCGTTGAGGAGACGCTGTTGATAGCCCCTTGGTTCATCTAGCCGGTCAGTTGCTCAACAGCTGCACATCCATCAGCCTGTAAACATCTTCGCAGACGCCGCTCACCCCAGCGTGGTCCATGGCTCGCTACAGTCGCGTCGGCACAGTTTCCGGGTAGCTCCATTTTCCCATGCACCGTATTCCTTAAGTACGGTGACACGTAAACAGTTTACGAACTTAGCCGTTTCGGAAATGTTTCCATTGCGTATGAAAACCTTCTGGACGTCATATAACTCGCCTCGTTTCCGCATTAGGACAACGAATGTATTGTTTACCACTTCCACCGACATATACCCTTCAAGGTTAGCGCTGCCATCTGTCTTCTATCAGTGGTTATTGCACGTTGACGTCGAACAACATAGGATGATGATGATGATGATGATGATGATGATGAGATGATGATGATGCTGATGTTTGGTTTGTGGGGTGCTCGACTGCGCGGTTACCAGTGCCTGTACAAAGTCCCAATGTTAACACAGTCCATTTTCTTTTCACAGCCCACTCTAGTCACTCTCACAAATGTTGATGATGATGAAATGATGAGGACAACACAAACACCCATACCCAGGGCAGAGAAAATCCCCAACTCGGCCACGATTGGAACCCGGGACCTCGTGATCCAGAGGCAGCAACGCTAGCCCGTATACCACGAGCTACGGATACTCGAACATAGGAAGTGGTAACATCAATATGCCTGGTCCGTGTATCTGCAAAGGAATACAACGCACGTCTTTCGTTTGTAAGCATCTCGTAAACTGGAGAGACACAGCCGCCTTTTCGTGGAAATAAAAGCTGTCGTTGACCACAGCTGGCAGTTATGATTGAAAATTTTTGTTATTGTTTGAAGTTTCTATTGCTTTTAATGATCATCAGGTACAAAAAGATTTTCGATTACACTTCTGTGTGGATACGTACACGAGTTCCCTCACAGTAAGAAAGACAAGACTATGAACTGGACAACAGTGTTCAATACATACGGTTTACGTATTGTTTACAAAATGAAACATATGAATCCTAAATTAGTACACCGTATCTATGTTCTGGAGACATTTTAACCGTTAGAACATTACCGTTAAACGCCTTAATATAAGTGCCCATAGGTTGGGTGCTGTATACAAAAATATTGCTGACATATTGGATTGTCTGTAAAATGTTAAAATTCTGTGTCTTGGATTCTTCACATACTGTAAATAAAAAAATAGTTAATCCATGAATCTAGAATAAATAATCTAAGAACTGTTTTGTGAAATAAGTTATCGAACGTAAGAAAGAAAATAGATAGAGATAAATTTGACTGGCCTTTGAATAATTCTCGAAATCACATGCAGCAATCCGAACATCGAAGCAAAAATGTGACTGGTTTGCAAAATCAAATACTTAAATTTTGAAAATCGTGAACAAAGAACCGTATCAATTGGAACCCTCTTATGTTAGCTGGATAGAAAGAGCGCAAAGTAGAATCCGCAGTTCGTCTGGAACTGCTCTGTGATTTACGGTTCCCATTTTCATATTTATATTTTTATCGCGAAAAGTCTTTCAGCAAGAACAACCATTTCGACAGCATTTGTAAAAGAAACCTTACATCTTACGCCAAGTATATGTTTTTTCCTGATGTTCGAAGGATTTTCTATTGAAAAAGTTTGAGACTGAAAATTTGTTTGAACTTTTTTTACAACTTCGGGCATAGATGACAGAAACATGTGAAAGCCATTATGATATGTCAAATCGACCCAACAGCCGATTTTATGGTCTACATAATCCACTAGACACCTATCCTCTAGTATTGTTTAAATTTAGGTGCTTCTAACATAGAACCTTAAGTTCTCAGTAGGCACGTCATTTGCTGCTATGGTTTCGATTATCATTCAAAGGCACGTCGAATGTTTCTATAATCTTTCCTACTTTTAGATAAATTATTTCACAAAACATATGACTGTATTTTTGTTTTTTTTATTTCATGTCTTGTTCAGGAAGTATGAATCACAATATATTTAAATATCGATCGGTATTCAACAGTATTACTATTTAGAGAATATAGATAAGAGAAAGCACACGAGGTGTCGGACGAAGATTCAATGTTCAATGTTCAACTTAGAATTTTAAAAAGTACTAAAATATATTTGTCTGATAGATTTTTCTTAATTATCCTGATTACGTCCATAATTACTTTTTTTTTTTTTTTTTTTTTTTTTTTTTTGAGAAAACTGCCCCTCACTCTGGTCAGATTGATACCTCATTTATCCATTTGTCGTTTGGCTACGAAATTTCACTCCAATCACTGCTGGTCAGTTTGGTACACCCAATCTGTTCATAAACCAATCTTCGTTTCTGTACGAAAATCCGTTGCATAATTCATAGGTAGTCTTTTTTTTCTTTCCTCTCAAACATTTGACCAAGAACAGCTATTGGCTGATAATGATTAGTAGCAACCGATATTAGTAACAATAATAAAGATTTTCAAAACAATTGATGATAGTACAACATGATTTTCGACAGTCTTAAAGTTATTAGGTTTCGTCGTTGTAGTGAGACAAGGCTACAGGTTTTAGATGACTGTCGCTTACCGTATGTGATTACATTACCAAGAACTTAAAACGGAGGTTTCATTCGTTCAGATCCTACTAAAGCAAAGCTTATTAATTCACTCAAAGCTGCATAAAGTAGTGCTGGCGAAATAATGTGGCGAAAGTTTTCAGCGCTGATCATAAACAGTGTCCTGCACTGTTCACGTTACTAACTGTAGTCATAATAATAAAAGAACTCTTTTTCCATACTCACGTTCAGATTCTTGACTGCTTGCACGTCCTCGGCGTATTTGTGGTAAGAATCACAGGCAACGTCCCCGTTCTCGCCCTTGGCATATTCCGGATGTTCGTGCAACATACGGTCCCATATGTTCTCGCCCTTGCCTGTAAGTGGTGAAACGACAGATTAGTGGAGTCCTTTGTGCATGTGCTATTCACGAAGTTCTCTCTCTGTTGGAGCAGCATAATAATTGGTCCGTCCAGTTACAAGACAAGAACATAAACACAATGCAGATACCAAAACAAATTTAGTAAACCCAGATAAATTTGTGGAATGAATGTGTTTCAATGGTCGTGGCCATTCGGCTTTTATTATAATTCTCGTTTTCCACCCCTCAAGACGGAACATGCTCTTTGAGTTCTTATAGAATCATGGTTTCTTCACATACTGGTTTAGGGGAAGAGAAAGCACAATTTTGCAATATTTGCTACGGGACTTTAATTTCCAGCATTTGCCTTACAACCAAGGATGACCTACAGATAAGCTGGACAAAAACAGATGACACTTCCAGAATTAAATTTTAGTCTGCAGCGGAGTGTGCATTGGTAGACCAAAACCGTGTGCCCGATCGTGATTCAAACGTGGAGCCTTCGTGTCTTTTGCGATCAAGTGCTCGTTTTTATCTGCCGGGAAGTTTCAAGTCAGTGCATACTCCGGTGCAGAGTGAAAAATCATTCTCGAAACAATCTCTCAAGCTGTAGTTCCAGGTCCGAATAGTGGTCCGGCACATAGTTTTAATCTTAAAAGAAGTTTTAAGTCAGTGCCCATTCCCCTACACAGTGAAAACTCGTTGTGGAAACAATTTCCTAACCTATGACAGAGAAGTCGCATAAGATCCTTTGATCTTGGAGTGCGAGTTCCCCGGATATACAGAATCTCTGTGAAGTTTGGACGGCAGGAAATGAGTTACCACCAGAAATAAGGCTGTGACGGCGGGCCGTGAGTGGTGCTTGGATAGCCCAGTCATTTGAGCAACTATCCGCGGAACGCAAAGGTCCCATCTTCGAGTCCCAGTCTGGCACCCAGGTGGAAGCTATTTATAACATACTTATGGAAGAATACGTCACAGAAAAATGCAGGACAGAATACTGCATATGTTAAAGTATTTAATTATCTGTATATGAGTGAAGTTGATGCTCTTCTCTACACCTACATTATATGTACAACAAAGGTATGAAATATGTATCAGCAATGTTCATCGCTCGTTTCCCGTACTTCACATTTCCTTGATCCGTTTCTCTTATGACTCAAAAACTAAATAACGTAAAGCTTTGAAATTTTTGGAGTATGTCCACAGAATCAAGCATAATCAGGTTATTCTGTCGAACAGCTTTGCAGTTAAAATATGTTACAATATGTAAACAGTCTAAAAATCTAAATTCATAATTTGAAATACGTATTTTGCCAATAAAGTAACCATTTCATTAAATAGTTTAAAACTACACCAGATATAAGGGAACCGCTGCTATACTCCCGTTGAACAGCGGCCATTTTGGAACAATTTAAAAAAGATTAAAAGTAATTTTTACTGGTAGATTATATTTTTATCTGATATGAGAAGACCAATTGTTTGAGAGTGTCAATTTTTAGTCTTGTACGTTTTATATGGTAGGAAAAAGATTCTTTGAATGTTGTCAGATTATTGCTGCCGTAAGCAGTTTTTGCACCCTTAATAAAGACGTTGTTTTAAAGGGATGTATATTATGCTGTGAACCTACCATTTCAAGGCTAATTCTTTTAATTCTGGTCCAACCAATTAGCTATTGTCATAGTTTAAATTTTTGTAAATAAGCCACTTGTGTAAGTTTCTTTGTTTTTCTTTTCTTTAATGATTGTGAGCTGGAGTTATGATAAATTATGATAACAAAGTTGTAAGGCTAGCTGAATGTTCCTCTCTTTAATGAGTTTCGTTTTTAATCCTCACAGTAAAAACATCGTCTTTTGGTATATTGCTGCGCAGAACTCTCAAAGTGGAACCACCACTCTCACCTACTGCTACAGTAATTTAGGGACAATACCAGAAAGCGGTATGAAATGAGCCAGTCACATGAAATCAGCATTAGGAAAATGAAAGATCCGTAGCAACGGTCGTGGGAAAATGCAATGCATTCATATAGCGAACCACACACAAAACGCTAATGTGACCTTGTTTTTATTGAGTAGCAGACATCGTAGTCATTCAGATATGTGCTCCTAGGATCGTAACAGGTGCGAATAGCCCAGAATAGAGTGTAACATAATGTTCAGAGAACTCAAATTGGGATCCTTGGAAGAAATACAACGTAGCCCTCCCGAAATCCTTCTGGGTAAATGTAGAGAATCTCTATTCCATGTAAACTGGGCGACACTGTGCCCCTGCCATGGCGTATCTCTAGCAGGAATCTTAAGAATAAGATTAGGGCACGTACAGAGGCACAGGGACAATAATTGTTCCTTCCCTCAATACACAAACTGACCTGGGACGTGTATAGGTAACACTGGTAAAAGATACTCTCCGCTGTTTACTGTACCTTTTGGATAAAACCTGAAATGAGCGGTAGTGGCTCCACAACCCATTATATTGAGGCAGGGAACCAATGGTCGGAAATGCGTCATTATTGTGTTATGGACGTCGTTCTTATGCGAGGTATACCCCGCATTCCTCGCATAAGAACGACGTGACTCACAGTAATTGTTCAAAGTGATGACCGCCATTCTCAGTGCATTCAGTCATGCATGGCAACAGCGCAAGAAGTTCTGCCGCACTCTCTCAAAGATTCTTGGTGCCTGTTGCACTAGGAGACAGGCAGCAGGGACTCTAGCAAGCAGGTCTTTATATGTTTCTCGGGGACTTCATACGGCAGCGTCTTGACGTAGCCCCACAGGAGAAAGTACAGATGTGTGAGATCCTGCTATCGCACTGGTCATTGGACAGGACCTCCCCTTCCAAACCAACGATGAGGGTACGTGTTGTTCAGGTGTATAGTGGTTTAGAGACACATCCTTTCGCTGACAACAAGGGATACAATCTCCAAGAATTATGGCAGCACATCCCTCACAAACGCCAGAGACTAGCGGTCGTCTCTTTGAACGATTACTATGAGCTATGTTGTTGTTAGGTGGTGCACGTAGTGTCTTTTCTTAACAACATTGCTTTTCAAAATATATATAAATGACCTAGTAGAGAGTGTCGGAAGTTCCATGCGGCTTTTCGCGGATGATGCTGTAGTATACAGAGAAGCTGTAGCATTAGAAAATTGCAGCGAAATGCAGGAAGATCTGCAGCGGATAGGCACTTGGTGCAGGGAGTGGCAATTGACCTTTAATATAGATAAATGTAATGTATTGCGAATACATAGAAAGAAGGATCCTTTACTTTATGATTATATGATAGCGGAACAAACACTGGTAGCGGTTACTTCAGTAAAATATCTGGGAGTGTGCGTGCGGAACGATTTGAAGTGGAATGATCATATAAAATTAATTGTTGGTAAGGCGGATACCAGGTTGAGATTCATTGGGAGAGTCCTTAGAAAATGCAGTCCATCAACAAAGGAGGTGGCTTACAAAACATTCGTTCGACCTATACTTGAGTATTGCTCATCAGTGTGGGATCCGTACCAGGTCGGGTTGATGGAGGAGATAGAGAAGATCCAAATAAGAGCAGCTCGTTTCGTCACAGGGTTATTTGGTAAGCGTGATAGCGTTACGGAGATGTTTAGCAAAATAAAGTGGCTGACACTGCAAGAGATGCGCTCTGCACCGCGCTGTAGCTTGCTGTCCAGATTTCGAGAGGGTGCGTTTCTGGATGAGGTATGGAATATATTGCTTCCCCCTACTTATACCTGCCGAGGAGATCACGAATGTAAAATTAGAGAGTCGAGCGCTCACGGAGGCATTCTGGCAGTCGTTCTTCCCGCAAACCATACGCGACTGAAACAGGAAAGGGAGGTAATGACAGTGGCACGTAAAGTTCCTTCCGCCACACACCGTTGGGTGGCTTGCGGAGCATATATGTAGATGTAGAAGCCAATAGCACCTGTTACGCCTTGACCCAAAATCTTTGAGACATGCTGTATATGTACATATAGGTGGCTGAAACAGGTATGTTACAAGTACGTGGTGATAAGAAAGGGAAAACTCCGTCGTACGGCGATCTTAAGGAGCTTTTACGGCCGGTACAATGAAATTAAGTGACCTCTCCCTCCATCCCGCTCACGTTACCACTGGCTGCCCGTAGAACGTCCGCCACTCACCGTCGGCGTCCCATCCGCCCTCGATCTGGTACGAGGCCGTGGCCGCCCCCAGCATGAAGCCGTCAGGGAACTGGTTGACGGCGTCAGCGCGCGGGAGGCGGAGTCGGGGGCGGCGGGAGGCGGCTGCCACTGCCCCCGGCGCGGCTTCTACCACGGAGGCCAAGCACGCAGCTAGCAGCAACACCGCTCGTTTAGACAACATGGCGTCTGCGTTACAACTAAACGCTATCACGTCCTTTATAAGTCCCATACTACGTAGTGAACTGCCAGCTGCTCATGTCGATAATTATCGTTGCCGTATCGTTTAGCAACATTCAAGTGACAGCGTCAAGTGTTTACAAGTTTCGGGTTTTTCGATTTTTTAATGACAGAGTTTGCAATAGCGCTAGTAATTACATAATATATTTAATTTCTTAAGTTTGAGATAGCATCTTTTCTTATCGCAAAATAATGTAAGAATCCTCTCCTATTCACCTCAGTTGTTCGTATGTCGCGAAAGCGGACCGCCCGCTTCAGATCTATAGGATGCATACAACATTAGATAAGTTTGAAATAGTTTTTGGTATTCGTGGGTAAACTATCTTCAGCCCGCGACATGTGGTAGCACTTTCTCGGTGTACAGATCAAATAACATCTTAGACAGGGTATAACCCTGTTCCACTCTCTTCTCAACTATGGCTTGCCTTTCAAGCCATTCGACTGGTGTCCACCTGTGTTGGCCATGTATTGCACTAGTTGAATTCCGGTATCGTATCTCTCCCGACAGACACAGGACATGTGAATCGCATCTTTTTCTTTGCTCCAGCTGCATAACAAGGATGGCAGGAAGCCAATACGATAGTGGGTTTTCTTGCAGCAACCGTTCCCTGTAGCGGGAGTGTTATAACATTCTCGAATCTTCTATAAGACTGATGTTTCCCATTCTCAAAGCTTAGTCCCCAGTACTGGGTTAATGTAGATGTAATGTCTACTTTTATAGGCCGCCCCGGGTGGCCGAGCGCTTCTCGGCGCTACAGTCTGGAACCACGCGACCGCTACGGTCGCAGGTTCGAATCCCGCCTCGGGCATGGATGTGTGTGATGTCCTTAGGTTAGTTAGGTTTAAGTACTAAGTTCTAGGGGACTGATGAGCTCAGAAGTTAAGTCCCATAGTGCGAAGAGCCATTTGAAACATCTACTTTTATATTTGCATGACTCTTACCATTCTAGTTATCCCTGATTACTAATTTGAGGACGTTAGAAGACCGAGGTAAATGTGCACTAAGAATATTCCACTTGTCTCAAAGTCATAACTAACACCATGAAGGAAATCTTTGTATGTAATGAGAAATGTTTATTATTTTAGAAAAAAAAACATTTCTAAAGGATAGCTGCAAACCTTTTTGCATGTACTGATGGCATGGCAGTGGTTGCTGAATGTGAACAAGAACTGAGTCGGGAGGGTAGTAAAACTGAATGTACTCTAGATGATGGCTGAACAGTCCACATACACAAAAGCAAATGGAAGGATGTGAGCAGCAAATAGACATTGTAAATGGCCATATGTTGAACGTGAAACTATCGAAGACGAAGACAAATTTTGTCACCTTCGAAGAAGGACGGATAAAGGAATACATGCCAAAAAGAAAAAAAGGGTTGAACAAGGTACAAGAGACATCTATAAAGGAAAGCAGCTGCCGATATCCAAAAGCATAAATCTTGAGACCAGGGAAAAGTTAATGGAACAGGTGTGTTTGGATAGCATTTCTGCATGTGTCTCAGACATGGCCAATTGAGGAACCTGACAGAATTTTAGTGTAGCAAGAGATTGCTGTAAAAGGGCTAAACTAGGCAGATATGTAGTGAACATATTCTACAAGAAACCAGCGAGAAATAACTGGCCAGTAAAAATAATATTCGATGAGCTAGAATGTTTGTAGACGTATTGCGATATGAGCCGTTGCTGAGATCCTCGGCTGTTACAAAGTGGAAGGAAAGAATTTGAGGGGCAGGCTTAGACGTAAGTACTCATTGAAGTAGAATGCAGCGGTTACGTCCAAACGGATAGCTGGTAAGCCACATGAATTCAGAAGTACAACAAAACAACCACAGGGCTGACGACTCAAGCATGCATAATAACTTTTTTTTCTTTTTTGACTCGTCAGTTTTCTGACTCGTATCATGCGGCCGGCGAAGAATTCCTCTCCTGTGACAACCTCTCCATCACAGAGTAACGCTTGAAACCTACGCCCTCAATTATTTGCTGCATACATTACAATCTGTGTCTTACACTACAGTTTTTCCCCCTCCAGCTCCGTCTAGTACCATGGAAGTCCTTCCCTGATGTCTTAACAGATGTCCTATAATCCTGTTACTTCACCTTGTCAGTGTTTTCCACATATTCCGTTCCTCTCCGATTCTGCGCAGAACATCCTCATTGCTTACCTTATCACTCACCAAATTTTCAACATTCGTATGTAGCATCATATCTCAAATGCTTCCATTTTCTGTAGTTTCGGTTTCCCCACTCTCCATGTTTCACTGCCAATTTCACAGAAATTTCTTCATCAAATTAAGACCTATGTTTCCGCAAGACCGCTACGGTCGCAGGTTCGAATCCTGCCTCGGGCATGGATGTTTGTGATGTCCTTAGGTTAGTTAGGTTTCACTAGTTCTAAGTTCTAGGGGACTAATGACCTCAGCAGTTGAGTCCCATAGTGCTCAGAGCCATTTAAGACCTATGTTTGATACTAGTAGACTTCTCTCGGGCAGGAATGCTCTTCTTGCCAGTGCTAGTCTGCTTGTGATGTCCTCCTTGCTCCTTCCGTCATTAGTTATTTTGCTGCCTAGGTAGCAGAATTCCTTAACTTCATCTACTTCGTGACCATCAATGCTGATGTTAAGTTTCTGGCAGTTCTCATTTCCGCTGCTTCTCATTACTTTCGTCTTTCTTCGAATCAATCTCAATCCACGCTCTGTACTCATTAAACTGTTCATTCCATTCACCAGATCATGTAGTTCTTCTTCACTTTGACTCAGGATAGCAATGTCATCAGCGAATCGTATCAGTGATATCCTCTCCCCCTGAATTTTAATTCTACACCTGAACCTATCTTTGAATTCTATGACTGCTTCTTCGATGTACAGATTGAACAGTAGGGGCGAAAGAATAGATCCGTATCTTACACCGTTTTTAATTAGAGCACTTCGTTCTTGGTCCTCCACTCTTATTATTCCCTCTTGGCTCCTGTGCATATTATATATCACCCATCTCTCCCTATAGCTTACATCTATTTTTTCTGAATTTCGAATATCTTGCGCCATTTTACATTTTCGAACGGCTTTTCCAGATCGACAAATCCTTTGAGAGTGTCTTGATTTTTCTTTAGTCTTCCTTCCATTATCAACCGCAACGTTAGAATTTATTCTCTTGTGCCATTACCTTTCCTAAACCCGAAATCATTGTTTTCTAAAACATCCTCAGTTCTTCCGTATGCTATTCTTGTCAGCAAATTGGACGCATGAGCTGTTAAGCTGATTGTGCGGTAATTCTCGTTCTTCTCATCTTTTGCACTCTTAGGAGTTGATGATATTTTTTGGAAAGTAAGATGGTATGTCGCCAGACTCATCCGTTGTACACACCAAATTGAATAGTCGGTTTGTTGTCACTTTCTCCAATGAAATTAGAAATTCTGATGGAATGTTATGTATCCCTTTTGCCTTATTTGATCTCCAAAGCTGTCTTAAATTCTGATTCTAATACTGGATCCCCCATCTCTTCCAAATCGACTTCGGTTTCATCACATCAGAAACAACTTTCCCTTCACAGAGGTCGCTCTCTCCTCTGCATTTAACTGTGGAATTCCCGATGCAATCTTCATGTTACCACCCTTGCTTTTAATGTCACCGAAGGTCGTTTTTACGAGTACTTATATGCTGAGTCAGTCCATCCGACAATCGCTTCCTTTTCGACTTCTTCTCATTTTTCATGCAGCAATTTCGTCTTAACTTCCTGCACTTCTTATTTATTTCGTTCCTCAGCGATTAGTATTTATGTCTTCCTGAATTGCAATGAACATTTTTGTACTTTCTTCTTTCATCGATCAACTGAAGTATTTCTTTTGTTACCCATGGTTTCTTCTCAGTTACCTTCTTTGTACCGATTTTTTCTTTCCAATTTCCGTGATTGTCCATTTCTGAGATGTCCATTCCTCTGCAACTCTACTGCCTAATGAGCTATTACTTGTTGCTGTATCTATAGCGTTAGAGAAATTCAAGCATATCTCATCATTCCTTAGTACTTCCGTATACCACTTCTTTGCACATTGATTCGTCCTGGCTAATCTCTTAAACTTCAGCATACTCTTGTCGCTAGTACATTGTGATCTGGTTCTGCATCTGCTCCTAGGTAAGCCTTACATTCCAGTATCTGATTACGGAATCTCTGTCTGACCATGACGTAATCTAACTGAAATCTTCCCGTATCACCCGGTCTTTTCCTAGTATACCTCCTCCTCTTGTGATTCATGAACACTGCTGGGTGAAATCTGTTACAGAACTAAGTTAGTCTTTCTCCTCTCTCATTTCTTGTCCCAAGTCCATATTCACATGTAACCTTTTCTCTTACTACTTCCCCTTCAACTGCATTCCCGTCCCCGATGACTATTAGATTTTAATCTCCCTTTACATACTATATTATTCGTTTAGTATCCTCCTATAATTTATATCCTCCTCCAATTGCGACATCGTTGTCGGCGTTGGTTTGCTGTCAGAACGACACTATCACTGAACTGTTCACACTAACACACTCTCTGCTCTACCCTCCTATTCACAATCAATCCCACTCCCGTTATATCATTTTCTGCTGCTGTTTATATCATCCTATCCTCGTCTGACCAGAAATCTTTTTCTTCTTTTCACTTCACTTCACTGGCTCCTACTATAACTAGCTTGATCCTTAGCATTTTCCTTCTCAGATTTTCAAGCTGACCTACTACGTTCAAGCTTTTGACATTCCACACCCCGACTCGTAGAATCCTATCCTTTCTTTGGTTATTGAACCTTTTTCTCATTATCACCTCCCCCTTGGCAATCCCCTGGTGGAGATCCGAAAGGAGGACTATTCCGGGATCTTTTTCCAATGGAGAGACACATGACACAAGAGGCCACGTGTCATGTGGATACAAGTTATGTGTCTTTCATGTAGTGGATTCCATTGCCTTCTGGATCCTCATGCCGTTAATAATTGCTGATTCTTCCAACTTTAGGGGCACTTCCCCACAACAAGGACAAGACACTGGCCTCTGTCCGCTCCTCCGCCCTCTTTGACAAAGGAGTTGGCACGATGGGGGTTGACTTCTTATGCCGGAAGTCTTCAGCCCCCAACGCTGATTATTAGTCAAACTTCAAGCGGTGGTGGATTTCGAGCCCGGGACCGATGAAGTTTCCCTTACTAATCAAAGACGCTAACTGACGACCACGGCAGCACTAGTACCAGCTGTAAAATGCTTTTGTCGGAGCACAAAAACGGCGAATAAGTTCTTGTTTACAGGACTCTGATAGATAAGTGAGGAACCGGCTGGTGCAGTCCTCAATTTTACCCACGTTTACGGTGTATCTTACTGCCTCTGTCTCCTCTGTCACTCTTACGCTGTCTCATTTTGTCTCCCTTTCCACTACATTGTTTCCACCATTTCACGGCATCTCAAAAATTCTGGTAGTCTACCTTATATTTCTACCTTTTTTTTGTGGTCTTCAGTCCGGAAACTGGTTTGATGCAGCTCTCCACGCTTCTCTACCCTGTGCAAGCCTCATTATCTCCAATTAACTACTACTACTTACATCTTTCTGAAATGCTTACTGTATTCATCTCTTGGTCTCTCTCTGTGATTTTTACCCTCACTCCCTACCTCCAAAACTTCCCTCCAGTACTTAATTGCTGATCCTTTGAAGTCTGAGAATATGTCCTACCAATCGACCTTTCTTTCTAGTCAGGTTGTGCTACAAATTTCTTTGTTCTCCAACTCTATAGTTACATATTCTACCCAACTAATCTTCAGTACTCTTTTGTAGCCCCACGATTCAAAAGCTTATAGTCTCTTCTTGTCTAGACTGTGTATCGTCTATGTTTCACTTCCATACATGGCTACACTTCACACTTCTGTAGCACCACATTTCAAAAGCTTCTGCTCTCTTCTTGTCCAAACTATTTATCGTCCATGTTTCACTTCCACACATGGCTACACTCCATACAAATACTTTCAGAAATGACTTCCTGACACTTAAAACTATACTCGATGTTAATCAATTTTTCTTCTTCAGAAACGCTTTTCTTGCCATTGCCAGTCTACATTTTATATCCTCTTTAACCCGGCAATTTTCAGTTATTTAGCTGCCAAAATAACAAAACGTACCTACCACTTTAAGTGTCTCGTTTCCTAATTTAATTCCCTCAGCAGTACATGATTTAATACGACTACATTCCATTATCCTCATTTTGATTTTGCTAATGTTCATGTTATATCCTCCTTTCAAGACACTGTCCATTCGTTCAGCTACCGTTCCAAGCACTTTGCTGTCCCTGACAGAATTACAATGTCACTGGCAAACCTCACAGATTTTTATTACTTCTTCCGGACTTTAATCTCTCCTCCAAATTTTTCTTTTGTTTGCTTTATTGCTTGCTCAATGTACAGACTGAATAACTTTGGGGATAGGCTACAACCCTGTCTCACTCCCTTTTCAACCACTGCAACCCTCTCATGCCATTCAACCCTTACGACAGTCATCTGGTTTCTACACTAGCTGTAAAAAGCCTTTCGGTCCCTGTACTGTAACCCTGCTACCTTCAGAATTTCAAAGAGAGTATTCCAGTCAACATTATCAAAAGCCTTCTCTAAGTCTACAAGTACTATAGACGAAGATCTGTCTTTCCTTGACCTTATCTTCTCAGAGGAGTTGTAGGGTAGGTATTGCTTTGTCTAAGTCTACAAATGCTTCCCAAGGCTATCAGTAGGTCTATCGGAAAGTTGTCTACTCCTGGGGCCTTGTTTCGACTTAAGGCTTTCAGTGTTCTACTTAGTGTTTCTCGCAGTATCATAGCTCCCATACCATCTTCATGTATAATACTGCCCTCAAGTACGTCTCCCTCGTATAGACCTTCCGTATACTCTTTCCACGTTCCGGTCTTCCCTTCTTTGCTTAAGAGTGGTTTTCCATCTGAGCTCTTGATATTCATGCTGCTGCTTTCTTTTCTCCGAAGGCCTCTTTGATCGTCCTGTAGACAGTATTTATCCTTGACCTAGAGATAAATGCATCTAAATCCTTACATTTGTCGTCTATTCGTTCTTGCTTAGCCATTTTGCGCTCCCTGTCAGTCTCATTCCATAGACGTTTGTTTTCTCTTTCCACCGCTTCATATGCTGCATTTTTAAATATTCTCCTTTCATAAGTTAAACTCAATATCTTACGTGCTACCCTACGATTTCTGCTAGACCTAGTCTTTTTGCCTATTTGATCCTCTGTTGTCTTGACTATTTCATCTCTCAAAGCTTCCCAATCTTCTTCTACGGTATTCCCTTCCACTGTTGGTTACGAAATGTACATAAAAACTGAAGAAATTGCAAAAATGTAGCAAATAGAGGAGATGGAACTGGGTAAACTGAAAGAAACAGAGATTTTTGAGAGTTTCAGAAGCAGTATTGGGGAACTATTGACAAATTTTTCTGTAATACTCCTGAAACACTCAAAAACCTCTGTTTCTTTCAGTTTATCCAGGTCCCATTTTCTTAATTTCCTACATATTTGAAATTTATTCGGTTTTTATGTACAGTTCGTAACCAATAAATTGTGGTCAGAGTCCACATCTGCCCCTGGAAAAGTCTTACAACTTTAAATCTGATTCCGAAACCTCTATCTTACCATTATTTAATCAGTTTGAAGCCTGTTAAACCAAGTTTTGACGATGATTAAATTATACTCTGCCCAAAATTCTACCAGGCAGCTTCGTCTTTGATTCCCTCCCCCCCCCCCCCCCCCCCCACACACACCCCGAGGCCATATTCACTTATTATTTTTCTTTCTCTTCCTTTCCCTACAATCGAATTCGTGACCCCATGACCATTAAATTCTCGTCTCCCTTAAGTTTCTGAATAATTTGTTTTATCTCATCATAAATTTCTTGAGTCTCATCATCGTCTGCACAGGTAGTTGTCAAATGATCTTGTATACTGTGGTGGGTGTGGGCTTCATGCCTATCTTGGTTACAATAATAGATTCACTAAGCTTTTTGTAGTAGCTCCATAGTGCTCCTATTTTCTTACTTATTATTAAACCTACTCCTGTATTACCCCTATCTGATTTTGTATTTATTGCCCAATATTCACCTGACTAGAAGTCCTGTTCCTCCTGCCACCTAACTTCGCTAGTTACCGCTATATATAACTTTAACCGATCCGTTTCCCTTTCTAAATTTTCTAATCTGCCTGACCGATTAAGGAATCTGACATTCCACTGTGCGATACCTAGAACGCCAGTTTTGTTTCTCCTGACAACGACATCCTCCAGAGTAGTCCCGCCCATAGACCCGAATGGAGGACTGTTGTGCCTCCGGGATATTTTACCTAAGAGGACGATATCATCATTTAACCATGCATTAGAGGTGCATCCTCTCTGGAAAAGGTATGGCTATAGTTTCCCCTTCTTTCAGCTGTTCACAGTACCGACAAAGTAAAGCTGTTTTGGTTGACGTTACAAGGCCAGATCAGTCAGTCATCAAGACTGTTGCCCCTTAGAATATTGAAAAGGCTGCTGCTCCTGAAGCAAACAAGCCTCCCCACCGACGCCAAGTTCCTCTTTACCTACATGTTTAAAATTTCTGTCGAAAATACGCCCTTCCGTGTACCATTCTGCTAAAGTTCGCCAGGTTGGAGGGTCTACACCCCCTACCCTACGTATGGTCGTCACTCATCTATATTTTTGGTTTCGATTCTCTCTTTTGTTTCCATTGCCTCTGTCTCTCACTGACCATCAATACCGCCTGTCTCTCTGGATCGTAGTGCTACTGTCTTCGTCCACCTCTCTTTCTCCTTCACTGCCACTATTTCTCACACACAATCACTGTCTCCTCTCTCTTTCTCTCCAAGTGCCACTATCTCCTGTCTATTCTACTGCCACTGGCACTCTGCTACTCTCTTCTAGCCCATAAAGAGCAAATATGTTTTCATGCCGACGTATTTTGTAAGGAAGGTGGAATGAGGATTGAAGTAACTGGTTCCCACATTCTTTTAAGCAATAACATATTTTGTGATTTAAAACTTTCCCAGCGTACTTATTGTTCCACATAATTTCGGGAAACCGCCGGATGTCTGTAACATCCTGCCACAGTATTTCGGCACAGAGTCTTCAGGCCATCTTCAGGTGATACTGGCAAAAATGCTCTGAGCTCTGGTATCTGAGGCCCCGCCGCCACATGGATGTGCTACTTGAGTGCGTTCGATTCTGCTGTGCCGCGCGCCCTCCGTGGTGAAAACTCGCCGCATCGATAGCAATTCGACTGTCTCCCCGCGATGCGATCACAGAGCTACGCCACCTACGGAGGACACGAAGTTTTTCAACGACTGGATTCCATGCCGAGTTCAATTGAAAACCGCCGTCTCGATTAACAGAAGATTCACTGTCAGTCGCATCTCTAGGATTCATTAACAATAGAACTTCAAAAGTTAGACGTTAGACAGTTTTTGTCTCACTGTAATTCATTACATGGCCAGTGGAAATACAATCCTCGGCGATGGCGGACTAACTAGGCTGAAGGAGGCGTGTGCCGCTGTTGTTCAATAGTGCGATCTTACACAGTACGCGTCGTTTGCCCTATATACTCGTAAGATTTGCCTCATTCGCACGGAAGCCTGTAAACGCCTGCCTGTAGCAGCTATAGATCGTATTTAGCCGATCCCAACACTAACGATTTTTTTTCCTAGGAGTAAAAATTTTGTCGCTGTTGGGGGGGTTCAAATGGCTCTGAGCACAAAATGGTTCAAATGGCTCTGAGCACTATGGGACTTAACATCTATGGTCATCAGTCCCCTAGAACTTAAAACTACTTAAACCTAACTAACCTAAGGACATCACACACATCTATGCCCGAGGCAGGATTCGGACCTGCGACCGTAGCATTCGCGCAGCTCCGGACTGAGCGCCTAGAACCGCTAGACCACCACGGCCGGCGCTCTGAGCACAATGGGACTCAACATCTGACGTCATTAGTCCCCTAGAACTTAGAACTATTTAAACCTAACTAACCTAAGGACATCACACACAAATCCATGCCCGAGGCAGGATTCGAACCTGCGACCGTAGCAGTTACGCGGTTCCGGACTGAAGTGCCTAGAACCGCACGGCCACCACCGCCGGCCGAGGGGATCTGTCAATAACGACATAGAACTCTGAAAGGCAGGTGTTCACAGTATTCCGTGCGAATGTGGCAATTCTTTGATATTTATTTATTTCATTAACAGTACGAGTAACCCACCACCTTCAAATGTAAGGTGGATCGGAGGCTTCTAAATCTTAGAGCAAAGACTTCTCATTATTACGGTCTTATTGATATACAGTTGTTAATGCTTTTTATAAAATAATATAAAGAACATAATATTTAAAGATTTCTCTAAGCTTACAGCGAATTGAATGCTTAACAATTGTAAAAATGGTTGTATATAATTTGTTTCTGCCTAGTTGATGAGAATATAATTTATATAATGCAAATGTCAAATAAAAATAAAAAAAATGAATTTCTAATACAATGAGTTTGGTGAAAATAATTTGCTATATGTAGAGGGAAATGATATATTGTATTTGGATGTGTAATATAGTCTCAGTAGCATGTTGGTTGATGAAGGCCTATTTCTACCTATTTCAGGTGAGAAGGTCTACGTAGAACCTCGAACTATCCTCATCTGAAATGGTTTGTGCGCCGCCATTTCGACGACTTAAGCGTTAATAGTGATGACAAGCTGATGAGGACAACATATACAACCAGTTCCGAGAGAAGAAAATTCCCGACCAGGCGGGGGATTGAACTCGCAGCTCGGATATCGAGAGGCAGCAACACTGACCACAAGGCCGTGAGCTACTTACCTTCTCTCCAAAAGGCATCAGTACAAGGGGTGAGATGTTGTTAAAGGGGAGAGTGGGATGTGATGGACTTCAGTCACGTGTCACGTCCACAGTGTCATTGTGCAGAATTGAGAGGAAATTTGGTAACGATGTTACGGCATTAACGCACCATACACCTCATATGATCTTCTGACCTCTGTCCTTTTTTCTTTTGTCGACCCCATGCTATTTGAAGCTTCGCCGACCCGAAATTGACGTCCCAGCGGAAGGCTGAAGGTACCTTTGAGCCAAATTATACACTTACGCGTCACAATGGGGCTAAAATTATAGGATTACCATTTAATTCTCTTGTTCCGCGCATACCAATTCCGCTTCTACCAGTAAATGTTTCCCAACTAAAAAATTGGAAATGCCACAGACGGAAATTTTAATTCTGTTTGCAATTGATGTCTGTAATTTGGAAGATTCTCATACACCCCATCAAATGGCTGATGCTTCGTTGATGGAGAGGGTAAAATTTTTAAATAAGACGAAAGTGGAAGAAGAGAACGGAAACTGTAGATTTTAACAACGAAAGTACAGATAATTAGTTTAAAGAGGAAGGCATACGTAGGCACCAGGCGGCCAAATTCCCTAGGTGGGGGATCCTGGCCAGAAACGCCATATGTACTTCTTATCTCAATGGAGGTCGAAACAGTGATACCCTGCGTTTAAATCAGACGGTTCCCTGACTGGTACTTGAGGAGAAATTTTCAGGCACACCATTGCTCAGTATCGACACGAAAAGGACTCAAGAGGTGGTATAAGGAGCAATAATCAAACCACAGCTCCCACTGGGGCGTTCGCAGTCGAAAACGCTAATATGTAGTGCGACGTGCAAGAGTAACGCCGTTGTTGTCAGCCACTGATACGGCTGACTATCTTCCCCCCCCCCCCCCCCCGCCCCCCTTCACCACCCAACCATTCTCTAAGGCCATTGTGGCGCTGCAACAACACTGCACCTTATCTTATCCCTCTGGAATGTAGCACGACTGCAATTTCTGCTCTGATGTACAGATCGGAACTACTAGAGACCGTTCAAAACCAATGGACGAATTTTGAACTAGATCCGAAGCAGCCCCCACAGTTCCGTAACACCCTCAGTTCCATCTGCACACCTTTATTAATTATTTTAAAAAAATATGCACCTCCATAGAGACAATCCTTGACCGACTGCGCGCAGGCGACATTGCCGACACTCTACGGCTGAGTGGTACAGTATTACGCTGTTTCTATAGCGCCTGTTTGTGTGCGCGCAGATTCCGGGATGTATCTAAGGCTTGCCTGCACGCAGGCGCCTAGCCTTCGATGAATGGCTGTACAGTGTCAAAGGTAGTTAAAAATTTCGTTCTGTTGCACACTGCACTGCGAAGTATGGTTTCCCAACAGGAAATGAGTGTAAATGAGAAACCCCAAGGAAGGGGGCGTTTACACTGAGGACGTTTCTGCCACCTCCTACTGCAGTGTGGCTTCGGTGGACAAGGTGACTTTGACCTCCATCGAGGAAGGGTCAACAGCATGGGTGAGGTGTAGATGAGAGATGAGGGGTGACGACTCTTCCATCGTGTGACACGCCCATGGTGATATTGGGCAGAATTCGTTGCAAAACGTGGTGCCAGTGTGATATCACTAACCCACCGTAAACCTCACATGATTTTCTGAGCTATGGCCCTTTTTTTGCATGTGTCGATAGATCGCTGGCACAAGCCTCACCGAACCTGAGGGTGATGTAACAGGTCTCCACGATTTTGCGCCATTACAGAGTATATTTAGCGGAATTTGAAAATTCTGCTTCTTTCTGGGTGAAAATTACTGGATTTCCAAAAAGTTAGCCTTTGATTTTTTTGTGCTGTGAATCACACGGTGAGACTGAATTTCTGTATAAGTAACACAATGTATCAAACGATGTTTTGACAGTTGACTACTGATCAGAGAAGTTAAGTTCTGATGTTCGACATAAGAACATAAAAGTGCCAGAGTTACATGTCAAACGAACGCATGAAGGTACAGATATTCGCTTTATAACTTCAAACGCCTCTTTCCCGGGACAAGGTCACTACAACAAATGTATGTTTCACTTTTTATACTGGACTAGAATGAGAAGTCCCTGCACCTACTAGAGGCTGGAGTGCAGCGGTCTACCTTCTAGACCACCACGACCAAATACACTCCTGGAAATGGAAAAAAGAACACATTGACACCGGTGTGTCAGACCCAACATACTTGCTCCGGACACTGCGAGAGGGCTGTACAAGCAATGATCACACGCACGGCACAGCGGACACACCAGGAACCGCGGTGTTGGCCGTCGAATGGCGCTAGCTGCGCAGCATTTGTGCACCGCCGCCTTCAGTGTCAGCCAGTTTGCCGTGGCATACGGAGCTCCATCGCAGTCTTTAACACTGGTAGCATGCCGCGACAGCGTGGACGTGGACCGTATGTGCAGTTGACGGACTTTGAGCGAGGGCGTATAGTGGGCATGCGGGAGGCCGGGTGGACGTACCGCCGAATTGCTCAACACGTGGGGCCTGAGGTCTCCACAGTACATCGATGTTGTCGCCAGTGGTCGGCGGAAGGTGCACGTGCCCGTCGACCTGGGACCGGACCGCAGCGACGCACGGATGCACGCCAAGACCGTAGGATCCTACGCAGTGCCGTAGGGGACCGCACCGCCACTTCCCAGCAAATTAGGGACACTGTTGCTCCTGGGGTATCGGCGAGGACCATTCGCAACCGTCTCCATGAAGCTGGGCTACGGTCCCGCACACCGTGAGGCCGTCTTCCGCTCACGCCCCAACATCGTGCAGCCCGCCTCCAGTGGTGTCGCGACAGGCGTGAATGGAGGGACGAATGGAGACGTGTCGTCTTCAGCGATGAGAGTCGCTTCTGCCTTGGTGCCAATGATGGTCGTATGCGTGTTTGGCGCCGTGCAGGTGAGCGCCACAATCAGGACTGCATACGACCGAGGCACACAGGGCCAACACCCGGCATCATGGTGTGGGGAGCGATCTCCTACACTGGCCGTACACCACTGGTGATCGTCGAGGGGACGGTACATCCAAACCGTCATCGAACCCATCGTTCTACCATTCCTAGACCGGCAAGGGAACTTGCTGTTCCAACAGGACAATGCACGTCCGCATGTATCCCGTGCCACCCAACGTGCTCTAGAAGGTGTAAGTCAACTACCCTGGCCAGCAAGATCTCCGGATCTGTCCCCCATTGAGCATGTTTGGGACTGGATGAAGCGTCGTCTCACGCGGTCTGCACGTCCAGCACGAACGTTGGTCCAACTGAGGCGCCAGGTGGAAATGGCATGCAAGCCGTTCCACAGGACTACATCCAGCATCTCTACGATCGTCCCCATGGGAGAATAGCAGCCTGCATTGCTGCGAAAGGTGGATATACACTGTACTAGTGCCGACATTGTGCATGCTCTGTTGCCTGTGTCTATGTGCCTGTGGTTCTGTCAGTGTGATCATGTGATGTATCTGACCCCAGGAATGTGTCAATAAAGTTTCCCCTTCCTGGGACAATGAATTCACGGTGTTCTTATTTCAATTTCCAGGAGTGTAGTTTTCATCTAATAATTATACATCCACATGAAGTGTGTCCTGTATTTACAGTATAATAACAGTTTAACCTGAATTGAATGTCTGTGGTTAACGTATGTCACATATGTATTTTGATAGTAACAGTCTCTGTTGCAAATTGCCACACTTGATAAGTAGTTTTCATTACTTTTAATCTTCTTCAACTTCAGATCTAAAATTAAATGAAGTAGAACGTTAATAATTAATAGGGATTGAGAATATTTAAAATTTTATGTTCTAGAACTATACCTGAATAAGAAGATTACATAGACAGAAAATAATGAAACTTGAAATATTTTGAAAATGACCTGATTAATCACGAGTTGTGAGGTGTCAAAATTCTTTAACAGAACATAGGCATAAGCTTCAATACAAAAGAAACAGCTCTATAGTATCCAGAATAAGATTTTCACTCTGCAGTTGAGTGTGCGCTGATATCAAACTTCCTGGCAGGTTAAAACTGTGTGCCGGACCGAGACTCGATCTCGGGACCTTTGCCTTTCGCGGGTAAGTGCTCTACCAACCTGAGCAACCCTAGCACGACTCATGCCCCGTCCTCACAGCTGTACTTCTGCCAGTACCTCGTCTCCTACCTTCCAAATTTTGCAGAAGCTCTCCTGCGAGGAGTCTCGGTCCGGCGCACAGTTTTAATCTGCCAGGAAGTTTCAGCTCTATAGTATACTTTTGAGTCATCAGTCTACTGCCTGGTTTCCTGTGGGCTACCACGGATTCCTCTCCTGTGCCAAACTTTTCGTATGAGAGTAGCAATCGCAATAGAAGTCCTCAATTATTCGGTGGCTGTTTTTCATTTTCTGTCTTCCTCTCTACGTGATATACCTTTCCTCGCCGATTCCACGGAGAATCTCCTTATTTCTTATCAGACCACCAAACTTTCAAGATTTTGTGTAAAGAATATTTTTGCTTTTTCGTTTTTTTGTTTTTTTTTTTTTGTTTGATGTAGCATTTGGATAAAAATGCTGTTCAGTAGGGCCTACGTTCTTTATTCTCAGTACATATATGTAATTACCATTTTATTCATTTTTGCTACAAATTGTGGTAGTTATTTTTAACAAAATTATTTTATTCCTTTTGTATCTTTTATACATCCTGTTTTATTAAAACAACTAAATATGTTTCGTATCGATGCAGTATTGTACTAGTTGCGTATTTCTCACAGCTGAGCGTTTATCACGCTATTAGCGCCCAGTAAGTAGCGTACTCTACGCCGTGTTTACTGGTACCCTCACGTTCGCACCAGTGTCTTTCAAAAACTGTACCTCTGTAACAAGTTTTACTGTTTCCATGAAGGCCCTTTTTTCCATAGTGCCACTGTTTGACTTGATTTCCTTAGCTCGTCATGTGTGTTTACAATTTTAACGTCATGTAATTTATGTAAGTATCAGTTTTATTCCATGTACTCCTTTTCAGTGTTCTCAAGTAATAAGTATTTTAGAAGTTTATTTTGTAATACAAATCACAAATACTATGACAAGGAACTACGTGCTTGCAGAACAGGCTTTAAAGCTTATGTCCTTACTGAATTCACAATGCTGAATAGCTGTACAGTTCCGGCATTAATAGGAGACACTCCGCTGTGGCATATATCAAACAATCTATTTTACTTAACTTGAGCCAATACGAGGCAGCTGGTAGAGGTGCCTGATTGTGGGCCAACCTAGATGTCGTGCTACGACGGAAGTGTCCGGCCAGAACTACCCTGCCACACACAAGCGAGGTGAGCAGTAATATGCCCAGCACAATGTCTAGGATGTAGGCAATGTTAACTTATTCCGGAATTGACTAAACATACAAGTTATAAGTTTAACACTCCTTATAATGGCTTGAAAATTAACAAGGTGAAATATCAGCGCCTGCAAATCCAATCACTAGGGTATACCCGTCTAAAACAGGTGCCATGCCTTCGACACAGATTACGTTTCAATTTCAATTCATTAATTCAATTTGCAAGAGAGAATTTTCATACACGTGACCGGATTGTGGCCTGGAACAACAAATTAATATCAGTTATACTGATCGATGACCACCCACACAATCACCCGGAGGTGCGTTAATACGTCAGGTCTAATTCCACATTAACACAGGTGTAGTCTTACGATAACAAATACCGATAAAAAAAACGACACGTAACTCCTCTTAGGTGTGAAGGAGCCATGACTTAAAGAATTCCAAGCAAGGGTAATATTGCCTCCAATCCATTCAGGTGATCCCTATGTGTTGTAAAATTTAAGCTTGCAGAAGTGGCCTGGAACTTTCTGACCAGGATGCGCACGTCGTCTGCTGCTCTTTATGCAAATCGCCGCTGTCAATCCTTAATCCAGCCATCAAAGCTTGCTTTCGATCGATTTAACCACTCGCAGGATCCCGAGGCTCGTACCGGAGAGCGGGAGACCCGCAGAATCAGGAACTTGACAGCCACGAGCCCTCCAGCCAATTGTTAGTGCTACCACTCGCCAAAAACCTACAACACACTTCTCAACCAAAGACTCTAGCCTCCGACATTTGACTAGGATCAATATCAGCAGCCCAAATAGTTTGTGGCGTCAGTGGAGTGGCATGCGTGCCAAAATGAACGCTGCCACGGTTCAATATGTTCAAAAACATTATAGGTGACTTCCTTCTGAAGAGTATACGCTTACTACTATTGAATCCTGGTCAAGGTTTTTACATCAAACTTATGCAACCTGTTAACTGAATACTCTATATTTTGAAAATTTATTTCCTTTTCTGCTGTCATGTTTACAATCGTGATTCTTCAGTAGCACCAAATCTCATATGCTTCGATTCTCTTCTGTTCTGGTTTTCCACAGTCCACGTCACACTACAATACTGCGCTGTAGCCGGACTGTGCAGCATCATGGTCTTCCAGGATGGGATGGAACTAGCACGGATTTTGGCTACCCACATGAATGAATGAAGGTATTTGTGGACTATGGGTCTTTTCAAAGACGACGCTCACAAGGGGTAGCTCCGTTAGACATGAAGCTTACAAGTGTTAGACAAAATTTAACTTGCCATTATAAAAGAAAAAATTCAAAGAAAGATTTCATCGTGTCTGTGTTTGGTTTTGGTATTGGAAAATACAGGGTAATGAAACAGCTATTAAATTTGCTACTAAATAATCCGATTTTTGAGAAGAATAGTCTTAAATGTCCAATGAGATTTATGATGATGTCTCCTGAAAACTTTGGAAAATGTTTAGGCAAGTACCTCCATAGGATGAGGTTCTTCATTGCTTGATTTCAGACTAGAGACTTCGATGTGATCCTTCATGAGAGGGGCTTCATTGTAGCTTGGATATCACTCGGTACACAGGTTCCTGGGGAGTGGTGATCAGTGGTTCATACCTCGGAGACACCAGACTGTATCCAAATATGGTTGCAGCTGAAAGGCGTACATCACTATACACATTCATGCCACCGCTAGGAGATGCTGTCGGCCGATTCTCACACACACTTTACATCCAAGGGAACTATTGCCATGTGGTAACTGACATGCTCTTAAGCACTCCCATCGTAGCGCATCTACCAGTTTTCCACTTGTCATTGAATAATTTTGCAACTGCCAATTGTCTTTTGTTCAGGATACAGAACACTTCCCAGTCTGCAGTTTATAGGCTGGTTGAAGTTTATGGGAAACGGAGCGCCACCACCAATGTTCTACATTTGCATCTACATCTACGTGACTTCTTTGCAATTCACACTTAAGTGTCTGGCTGAGGATTCTTCGAATTACCTTCAGACAATTTCTCTACCTCTCCACTCTTTAACGGCGCGTGGAAAAAGTTAATACTTAAATCTTTCTGTACGAACTCTGACTTTTGTTATTTTATTACGATGATCATTGCTCCCTAAATAGAATGGCGATAATAAAATATTTTTGCATTCAGAGGAGAATGTCGGTGATTGAAATTTCGCGAGAAGATCTCACCGTATTAATAAACGCCTTTGTTATGATAATTGTCACCACAACTCGCTTGTCATACTCGTGACACTTACTCCCCTACTCTGAGGTAATACAAAACGAACTTGCGTTGGTCAATCTCGCTACAAAGACCATGTGATCACTAATCCCTGTATCCGTCGCGATGCTTGCAATTTGGTCTGGGTTATTTGTTGCTGAGAGGATGTTCTCACAATCATTTATGCTTCGAATATGTCGGGAACTAATTGCTCTAAATACTTTGAGTCCAGTTTCTAAAGATGTTTTCATCTATCACCGGTTTTGGACATGTACTTTCGCAGACGATTGTCATGATACTCAGGTATTCATTGAGCTGTTCAGAAACTGCATCGTTTGAGTCGTGGGGTCGGGGATCCATAAAAGGAACCAATCATTAATTTATTCCATTTGTCAAGTATGACCTCAACACACACTACCTCACTGAACTTACATACTTCAGTTTCGCTACAAGATAAACTAATTATAACAGGAAAAAACATGCTACCACCAACCATATATAACCTTTTCTTTCTCAACACAGTTGGGTCCTTTAGAGCCCCTACAGTCTTAACAGATGGCCCATTATTCCGTCAAATTCTGTTGTTAGTGTTTTCCATATGTTCCTTTCTACGTCGATTCTGTGGTGAACGTCCTCATTCCTTATCTTATCAGTCGACCTACTTTTCAACATTCGTCTATAACATCACATCTCTAACACCTCAGTTCTTTTCTGTTCCGGTTTCTCCACAGTTCATGTTTCGCTACTGTGCACTGCTGTGCTCCAGACGTACATTCTCAGAAATTTCTTCATCAAATTAGGTCCTATGTTTGATACTAGTAGGCTTCTGTTGGCCAGGAATGCCCTTTTTACCAATGATAGACTGCTTTTATGTCCTCCTTCCTCCGTCTGACATAGGATATTTTGTTGCCTAGGTAGCAGAATTCCTTAACTTCACCTACTTCGTGATCAATTCTGAGGTTACGTTTCACGCCATTCTGTTTCTGGTGTTTCTCATTACTTTTTTCAATATACTTTCATTCCAGTTTCTGTACTCAATAATTTTTCATACTGTTTCATACATTCTATAATTTTTCTTCAGTTTCACTGACGTTAGCAATACCATCAGCGATTCCAGTCATTAATATTCTTTCACCTTGTATTTTAATCCGACTCTTGAACCTTTCTTTTATTTTCGTTATAGTTTCTCCCAATTGTAGATTGAAGAGTAGGGGGGAAGACACAGTAGGGGAGAAGACTAAGTCCCTGTCTTACGCCCTTTATAACCCTAGCACCTCGTCGTTGGTCTTCCACTCTTATTGTTCCCTCTTGGTTATTGTACATATTGTACATTACCCGTCTTTTCCTATGGCTTACCCCTTTTCTTCTTTGAATTTCGATCATCGTGCACCATTTTACGTTGTCAAATGCATTTTCCAGGTCGACAAATCACATGAACATATCTTGATTTTTCTTCAGTCTTCCTTCCATTATCAACAACATGACAACCACTCCTCTCGCGCTTTTACTTAAAACCAAATTGTTTGTCAAGTAATAGATCCTTAGCTTTTCTTTCAAGTCTTCTGTATATCATTCTTGTCAGTAGCTGTGATGCATGAGCTGATATGCTGACTGAGCGATAATTCTTATACTTTCTGCTCTTGCAATCTTGGTAATTGCGTGGATGATGTTTTTCCAAAAGTCGTATGGTATACCTCCAGTCGCATACATTACACACAAAAGTTAATAATCGTTTTGTTGCCATTTATGTCGATGATTTTAGAAATTCCGCTTGAAATTTATCTACCCCTTCCGTCTTGTTAGATCTTACGTCTTTCTGCAGTTGACGCCTGTTTCTTCTTCTATCAAATAAGCAGATAAGACCTCGTCCTCATAGAAGTCTTCAATGCGGTCTTGCCAGCTATTCAACCGGTTCTCTGACTTTAAAAGTGGAATTTCCATTGTACTCTTAATGTTCCGCCCTTTCTTTAATTTAAATGAATGTTGTTTTGATTTTTCTGTATGCTGAGGCAGTGTTTCGACAGTCACTTCTTTTTCAATTTGATCACATTTGTCATGTAGCCGTTTAGCTTTAGTTTCCCAAACTTCCTATGTATTTCATTCGTATGTGATTCGTTTTCCTGTATTCCTGAATTTTTCTGAACATTTTTGTACGCTCTTCTTTCATCAATCAACTAAAGTATTTCTTCTGAGCTCTTCATTATCGCAGTATCTATAGGTTCAGAGAACTTCAATTGTATCTGTAGTACTTGACGTACTGATTCTTCCTGATTAGTTTCTTTAACTTCAGGCTACTCTTAATCATCACTAAATTGTAATTTAAGTCTATATCTGTCCTTCGGTGCATCTTAGAGTCCATTCTCTGCCTGATTGTGATGTAATCTATTTCTAGTCTTCCTGTATCTCTCGGTCTTTTCCACGTGTATCTCTTCCTCTTGTGATTCTTGAACAGAGTATTCGGTATTACTAGCTGAAATTTATTGCTGACCTGAGTGACTCTTCCTCGATACTCATTCCTAGTATCAGTCCCACATTCTTCCGTTATCTCTCTATTCCTTCTCTTACAACCGCATTCCAAACCCCCAGGACTAATAGATTTTCATTTCCCTTACCGTAGTGAATCAGCTTTACAGTACCTTCATATACTTTATCTCTCTCTGTTCTCCTTCTGTTTGCGACGTCGGAATGCATATCTGATCTATTTTTGTTGGTGTCAGCTTGCTGTCGAATCTGATGACAACATTCGTATCACTGAACTGTTCACAGTAATTCACTCCCTGTCGTACCTTCTAATTCGTAACGAATCTTACTACTTTTATACAATAGTCTGCTGCAGTTGATATTACACTATATTCGTATGAACAGAAATCCTTGTCTTCTTTCCATTTCACTTCATTGACGCCCATTGTATCTACATTGAGCCTCAGCTTTTCCCTTTTCAGGTTTTCTACCGTCCGTGTAACGTTCAAACTGCTGATATTTCACCTCCTGACTTGTAGAACGTTATCCTCACGTTGGTTATTCACTCTTTTTCTCATTGTCACCTCCTCCATCGCAGTCCCCTGCCGGAGATCCGAATGGGGGACTGGTAAAGAATGTATTAAGGAACATGAACGCCACACACGGTTGAAAGAAAGTTTAAATTTGGCAGCATCGGAACATCACGAGAACTGTCGCCTTGATAGTGGTTCCAATAACGTACGTATGCTAACTAAGGAAACCAACATTTATGGAAAAAAGTCCGAGAAGCGTTTCGCATTTCTAAATACGCATGTAACCTGTAGCCGTCTGGCATCGCAGCTTCCCAACATCAAGGAAATGAATATGCGGCTTCAGCGTGTGAACGATGCAAACGTCGCCCTGGAAGCTACCTCTTTGGATAACGATACTTTGAATAATTATTCCTCTCTCTTGCTCTACACATTTCGCTTCTAGCCAATGATGATCACCCACCAATTGCAACAGGATAAATTTTAACCAATACCTCTTCTCCAGCATAAGTGCGGGAAAACACCTGTTCTACCCAATGACGAAGGCCCACCAACAGCAACCAGAAGAGATTTAGCCAATAACCTCCTTCTGCAGCATTAGCGCGGAAATACTTCACGTACTATTCAATGACGATGGCCCACCAGTAGTGACCACAAGAATTTTACCCAATAATCCCAAAGCACATGCACAGGAAAACTTTCCTTTATAAGAGAAGACGATAATGGTCTCTGCCAGCGTTCAGTCAACAGTGGACGCCACAGGGTATAAGATCCCAGCATAGTGGTCAAAATGTCTATCATTTAGAAGAAATATGACGCGGCCTAACAACCCAGCAGATCTTAATTTCAGAGTTAACCATGTTCATTAACGCCAACCACTCACTCACATTTAGTGGAGTAGTTTAGTCGTAAGGCGCCGTTTGGCGTCAATAAGACCTAGTAGTAGCTCAAGCACGTTAGCGATATACCATGAAACTTTCATCTACCTCCCTGATTACTCCCGCCGGCCGCGGTGGCCGTGCGGTTCTAGGCGCTCCAGTCCGGAGCCGCGCTGCTGCTACTGTCGCAGGTTCGAATCCTGCCTCGGGCATGGGTGTGTGTGATGTCCTTAGGTTAGTTAGGTTTAAGTAGTTCTAAGTTCTAGGGGACTAATGACCACAGCACTTGAGTCCCATAGTGCTCAGAGCCAACCTGATTACTCCAAACAAACCCGCCCAGAAGGCGCTGCTGCATTCGTACACAATAGAACAATTTGTAGTAATTTCAGTCACAGGTTTCCTTGCTTCGAAAATTCTCAACGTTGGGGGATGCTAAACATACACTAATGAGTCCAGACATTATTCCATCTGCTACACAACGTGTTTGTTTTCACTTTGGAACGTAATGTAGCAGCCATTCTGGGTGGCATATATTCGGAAAATCTTTGGTAGCTTTCCAGACGTCTGTCTAAGCACGGGCCACGCACTTTCAGTAAATTATGAGTCAATGGTTTGTAGTAGTTGTAGGACCTCCGTCCTAGATGTGTTTCATTGGGTGCAGATAAGCCGAATGTGGACGCAAAGAGTTCACTATCATACCCCTCAAAGCACTCTAGCACGAATATCGCCTCATCATGGCATCGGGAAAAACATCAAGCATAAAGGGACGCCGGCGTTATGAAATGACGTTCACGTAGTGCACTGGCATCGAGGTGCCTTCAGTTACTGCCATGGATCCCATGGAAGCCCTGGTGAATGTTCTCGATATTATAATACTGTCCCCGCCGGCCTGCGGCAATCACATAGTGCATGTTTCAGTCAGCCATTCGCTTGGATGGTGGCGTATGAGGACAAGAGCAGCCCTTTGTCAAAGCCCCTTAAGTCTGCAAACTTTCCCATTGGAGACTTGTATCGTCGTCGAAATGATTCCTCATTTGTCTCCGCTATGCTTACATACTGCTTTACCCGATCATATGCCCGCCACCCCAGCAGATGCGATCCGTTTCGCCATGGATAGTGATCAACATGTTTTGGCTCGTTAGTGGATGTCGTAGACAATCTTTGTGAACGGGTAAGCTGTAATTGCTCTCATCTCTTTATTTTTGGTTAAATCCGAAAAAAACATCGTCACTCGGCACCTACACAGAATCCAGCGATCCCAACGAATGTTGGGAAGAGTATGAGTTCAGTTTGAGACTGTCAGTGTCTTCTTCGATACCAAGGTCAATATTAAACTCCGTGGATGGCGGCGCAGCTTCCGAGATGGGCTGATGCACCGGGCCCAAATAGAATCTGTCCAGCGTATTAATGAGGGTTGTGGATTTTGGGCGGTTTTCCGCATACCACTAGGTGAATACCAGGCTGGTACCAAAAATCCTCATCATTTACACGATTCGCAAACATTTAGAACACTTTCGCACAGTTTCGCATGAATGACTGTGCACGCAGATAGTTGATGAACACCCGTTCTGTCCTGGGAGAAGGAGGGTCGGGATGGATGGTAACAGGGTGGCGACAGGAGTAGCTTTCGGCCACCCGTTAAATTGACGATGCAAAATTCGTAATCACCAAGCCGACCCTGCAGCACTAAGACACAAGAAAAAGAGGAGTGTTAAACTATTTTCTGTCATGGTGGTCTGCTACAAAATGCCAGATAAGAGATACTGCGCGCCTGCATGTAGCTTATAACCAAAGAGATTCAGACAACCACACACATGGTTAGCATCACCTGTCTTCTCGATTGAAGATATGTAGCCACACGTTACTTCTTTTTACAATTACTGCGGTATACTGAAATTAATGCATCCGAATTTTTCAAGTCAAAACTCTTAAAGGTTTTTTAAAAAAATAGTTATTAAGAGGCTAGCTCCTCACCCTTCGTGTCTACGTATTTATTTCCGAGCATAGTCACCCAGACTGCCGAGAGACGAGACCGTGACTTTATTGACGGAACCGCAACCTCACCTTCGCTTGCACCACTTCGTTATTATCAAAGTGAAATCTTCGAAGCCGGCCGAAGTGGCCGTGCGGTTAAAGGCGCTGCAGTCTGGAACCGCAAGACCGCTACGGTCGCAGGTTCGAATCCTGCCTCGGGCATGGATGTTTGTGATGTCCTTAGGTTAGTTAGGTTTAACTAGTTCTAAGTTCTAGGGGACTAATGACCTCAGCAGTTGAGTCCCATAGTGCTCAGAGCCATTTGAACCATTTTTTTGAAATCTTCGACGGTGTTCTTTATGTTCAAAAAAAGATGAAAATCGGATTTGGCCGTTGGTACTGTATGGAGGCTGATCGATAACAATGAACCCACGGTGCACAATTGTTGCAGGTGTTGCAAGAATCGTGTGTGATCTGGTATTGTCATGCTGAAGTAGAGGGTGGTTCAGGGTGGACGAACTCTTCGAATTGGTAGTTTCAGTTTTCTGAGGGTCTCGCAGTACCTTGTGAGAGTTATGTTGGTAACTTTACTCATGAATTCCAAATGCACCACACCTTGAACAAAGCAAAACACTGTGAGCTTGACTACGTTTGCTGATGGTATGGTCTTGAAACTTTTGCCGTCGGTGATACTTCGTGGCGGAACTGCATAGATGCTGTCTTATTTTCAGGGTCATTTGAAGCACGAACAACCCAACATCGCACGTTATTGATGTCGATACAATCATCGCCTCATTCTTCGATGGATTTCAAATAAGGTTTTGGAAACTCGATAACAGCAGACTGTTACTCTCCTACCGAATACTACAAGCTACACTTCGGAGCCCTCTAGTGTCAGAGGATTGTAACTTGCGTCAGCAAAGCAGGAAAGTCGGCCGAGTGAAATGCATGAGATACAGTACCTCAATCGATACTGAGAACAGAATAAAAGTTCAGAGGCATTACTTTTCAGCACGTTCCCGTATGTTTAAAGCTGAAGTATTGATCGCTCTGTCTCTCAAATGTAATGGAAACTCAAAGGTGAAGAACTCAGCTAAATTCCAGAAATGGGCTATAGTAGTGCTTTTGAAGCGTGGGAAAAGTATAGAATCATTGTACAACTCCTGAGCGCAGTCGATCGCACCTTGTAAAGTACTGCGTTGATGGTAGCAAGAGTTTTAAAATGGGAGTGTTAGGCAAACAAGTCATACAGATAAATGAAGGTCAGACACTCAGATAAAATCCTAAGATAGGCTCACATGGACAACAGACTTTACGAGTTCTGATAAGGCACTTTATTGTAGATCAAACGGTAAGCAATGTTAACAGCAAAGTGGTTTTCTTAAGGCGTGATATCTCCAGGTGCTGTAAGATACGAGATAACTGAAGGAAGCGAAGATTTGTGCCACAGTATCGTAACTTCTATAACCCTTTCAGTATGACTGTACAGCAATGTAGCATTTAACTAGTGTTGTCTGAGTGGTCAGTCGCTTCGAGATGTTGTGTATATTGCACACAAAACATTTGGCGGTTGAATCACGTGTCCGTGGTTAGGTTGCACCATATGATATCAGTAAAATTTCTCTTCCTCTAACCTTTCTACCTCTTCTATACCTCTTTCACCCCATTCTATCGTCTTATGTCTCTGCTCGATGAGAATAACTCACAAGCTGCAAGAACATAACCAGAAAATTCCCAACTAGCAATAGGACTGACAATCATAAAAGAAAAATATGTTTACTTTCATATACATAGTCATTACTATTATTATTATTATTATTATTCTTGATTGTTATAATTATTTTTTGATTGTTATAATTATCATTGTACTACTGTTATAATCTCTATTTTTTTGCTTTAACATTAATTCTGTATAACACGTTATATGTCCTTAATGTTCTGTAGATACTGAAATTCGTTCAATCTGAGTATGCCTGGTTAGGTGTAAGAGAGGGCCTGAAGGCCCTAATCTTGCCAGGTAAAATAAATGCATAAATAAATAAATAAATAAATAAATAAATTGACCAGTATGTTGAAGGTCGCCAGGAATCTTCCATTACATACCTTTTATTTAAAGATAAACTGAGAGTTATCCTCGTTCACAATAAGATCTGAAGTAGAACAAGAGCGGATCCAACAGATATCTGGAAGGGGACGGGGGGGGGGGGGGTGGAGGGGGGGCATGGGGGAGAGTGAGTGTAAGAGGGGACGGGACAGTGGTGTCAAGTGGGCCATGATGCCAAAAAACCTTTCGTAAAATGGTTTATATTCGCACATATATCAGTATCCAAATGTCTCAGATAATTTTAGTACGATATGCAGCATGAATGCTAACGATCTGTAAAATGCCCAGGAATTCTAAAAAATTACAAGATACGTATTGCAGTCCACAAAAGGCGCGCTTCCACGTGCTGGTCGTCCCTGGTGACGCCAATAAGTCCTACAAGGTTCGATAAGATGAGCAGACCACAGGAAGTTGCGTAAGGAAAAGGTAACAGAAGATCTGTATTACCGAACGTGGAGACGAACGAAAAAAATAGCAGTTTCTCGCATGCAAGTGTACGCTTAGCTGTAATTATAGACCTGGGTTCACAGTCGTAGTGGCGCGTGAAAAACTGATAGTGGTGAATGCACGCATTGATTGTATATGGTGTAAATTTTTATGTTGTGAAAGTTGTCTGTAAGTGTTACAACTATAGTTCTAAAATCAACTGCATGACACTTGCAGTTTCCAAACTCTCAGAAAATGCACTTCAAAAACTGTACCTTCCTCCATTTCTTTAGAGTTTTAGTTAACTTACTAACGACTGATGTAAACAAATTACTATTATTGTTAATATTGTATTAAAATATGTTATATCCTTTGTTGTTATTACTATATAATGGTAGGCATCTGGTGATAACGGAAAGTTAAATTTCGAGTTTTGGGAGGGGGTTATGGAGAGAGAGTAGGGAAGTGCTACACTATGCTCGCCGCCCTCCTTCCCCTCTCCCAACGAACGTAGCCCTGGATATGCGGCTGCAGTAGTAGAGTTCATAATCAGTGAAAGCGGGTTGTATTTTGATAATACCTGTCACCCCTAGATTCGTGATGAGGAAAGAAGAAACGCGACAGCAGTGGCAGATTGAAACAGGAGTTTTTGACGCTGCAAAGATTCTCTACCACATGTATAACAGCTGGAAAAAATATTTCTTATTCATAGAAAATTGGGTGAAGAATAGAAAATTTGAAGTAGAACAGGCAATATGCTCGCAATGCGTACGTTCAGCGATGAAATTCAACTTTATTGTTAGAAGTCTTACAAGAAACTCATCCTGAATATTTGCGTCAACCGTAATTGCCTTATTTTACTTCGAGAAGGTGACGACAGCTGCTTAAAACATTGTTCAAAATAAAAATATTTAAGAAAAATTAACACATCAGTAGATAACTAACAACCTACTAACAACATACAAAGCTTTGTGTTACATTACATGATACAACACTATTATAGAAGGAGAAAGTGGAAACATTACATCCTTAATCAATATTATCATTCCAAGATCTTAAAAATATTTTGTATGTACATGCGTTTATTATGGACTACAACTTTGTATAAGGCAAAAATATTCAGGTAGATTTAACACATCAGTTGCACAACCGACAAAACCCGTTAGTAAACAACTTACAACTTCCCGCACTTTACTTCCTGATTCAAGGGATGGCGCTGTAAGCAACGCAGGATAGAAACTACATCTGTGGAAGTAGAGGGCACCACTTCACTACGCGCCATATCGCTGTTGCTATGACGTATTCCAGCCAATCAGAAGCCGTCCTTGGCATATAAAAGTGGGAACCTCGCTAGTTCACGACAGTCAGTTTTAGCCCTGACGACGACCATGGAGGTAGTGGTCGAAAGCTTGGAGTTTTATCCTGAATTGACGCGGCATGTACACCGAGAGATTTTTATTCAACTTACAAAGCATTTATTATATTATTTACTTCTTCATATATATGTCAAGTACAATGAATAATAGCTCAATATTAATGGTAAGTAACCTAAAATAACAGCTCAAACTCTGACCAAAATGAAGTTCCTTAGCCATGTACTAAATACAAACCAAACATATAAACTTACAGACTACTTGAACATTTCACTGACTAAAAAGTATTCTGGGCATGGTACCGCGTCATAATGTATAAAACTATTGCAGGAGAAAAACCCACGTTTCGGCCACGGTTTCAGCGGCCTTTTTCTGGGTCTACTGGTGCGTTCCAGCTATGCAGTGTCCCCTATATTTTGTTGTTACTGTTCACTGCGCATGCCTTTACGTCATAATTTTAAGAAGATAGTTCGTTTCATAGGTCACTTAAGGAAGAAGGAGAGGGAACTTTATTTTAAACGTCATTGCGGTGGAGGGAGAGCGTAACCTCTGTTGTCTATTGGCTCTTAAGTGCCATGTTTGGTGGTCACCGCCGAATGAGAATTTGGCTCCTGTGTACCGAATGCCGGACGTCGGACGCAGCCGGCCGTTGTGGCCGAGCGGTTCTAGGCGCTTCAGTCTGGTACCGCGCGACCACTACGGTCGCAGGTTCGCATCCTGCCACTGGCATGGATGTGTGTGATGTCCTTAGGTTGGTTAAGTTTAAGTAGTTCTAAGTTCAAGGGAACTGATGACCTGTTCCCTCGATCTCTCGCCTGTCAAAAACGTCTGATGCCTGACTGCAGAACGACTGTCCCGGAATGTGCCACCCGCTGCTACACAACATCAACTTTGGCAATGTGTGGAAGCATCATGGGAGCTATATGGAATGCTATAACCCAACAAAAAATCCATTAATTCAGTGTCGAGAAGGGTAGCAGCGGTTAGAGCCAGCAATGGCGGCAACACCTAATACTGAGTTCATCATCTTCCTTACTTCACATGGGGCTGTATTTCAGTCATCTTTGTACAATATTTTGTCTTCCTGATCAATTTGGCTGTGATATCTTCGGTCCTTCTTGTTGTTGCATTTTGGATGGCCAGCAGTGTGGATCATAAGTTTACATGTCAGTATCACACTTTAGACTCCTGTAGCATAAGAAATGGCGCTATGCATTCACCATTACATGAGACGAACTAAGTACAGAAAGTCTTCTCATTAGGGCAAGGAAAGCACTCAGACTTCAGACCAAATTGTATACAATGTATTCTCAGTTAAATAAGAATGCTTGTGCAAATTATGAGAAAATGGTGACAATATTTCAGTTAGCAGAATCACCTACGCTATATATGTATCCCATATCAGTTAGCAACATCACCACATATTCAGAACTGTCAATCAAGAATAACTCTCAATAAGCACCTGACGAATAAGGTGCATCATTCTGCTAAAAGAAGCGTACTCACTGAACTTCAAGGCTTAATGGCCTAATTACCAATTGATATAAATCGTTCTGACATCGCTAAGACTTGTACGATTCAAACAGTTTAATTTGAGAGCTGAGAACAACGCGAAAAATTATGCAGTATTCATTATTACCACTGCAAATGCTGGTGTTCTATGCCTCATACGTGATTCGGCAATAAAGACTATTTTCTGCTATCAGTAATATACGTATAGATTCTTAATCTAAAAAGGGAGCAGGATACAAAACGAAATATGAAGTGAGGTTACATTTGTTATTGTTTGTAAGTAGACTACTAACTGAAACATTTTCTGTGACGGTCTTAAACGAGTGGTCTTGCTGATTGTATGTTCGCCGCTGTTTATTACAACCGCCGCTATTGCAAAAGGTGAATGCTTTTGTACCATGTACTATTATTTAATCTAGTATTTAATCTAGTATGGGGGACAAGAAAGGAGCCTCCACGAAGAGTATGTGAACGCAATACACATACTCGGGCGTCCCCTGGGCGGTTGTACACCGGCTGATCCTTTCACTCCAGAAGCAACATGACAATCCTACAGAAAGGACCTTATCAGGCCCAGCACTGACGATTATCTCTGTAAATATTGAAGGCCTGTCTGCATGCAAAGAACGTCTACTACAAGACCTCTGTCAGAAAGAGAAATGTGACGTCCTGTGTCTACAAGAAACTCACAGAGATAGCACACTCAAAAGACCCAAGATAAACGGCATGCGACTAGTAGCTGAAAGGCCACACCGACAGTACGGCAGCGCAATCTTTACCAGGCCAAACATACAGATCCTTTCAAGCAGTATAAACGACATCAATGATACTGAAGTGCTAATAACCATTGAACTTAGTGACTGCACTGTTACATCAGTGTACAAACCACCAACTGTGGACTTTCCCAGCTCCAACGTAAACAATTTTAATAAAGACAGAATTAATTTTGTAATCGGTGATTTCAACAGCCACAGTACGCAGTGGGGCTACCAAGAAGACGACGACAATGGCACGGCTGTGATCTGCTGGACCGAGCTAAACAACCTAAAACTGATACATGACAAACTGCCTGCTTCCTACAACAGTGGCAGATGGGGGAGAGGTTATAACCCGGACCTCATCTTCGTTAGCCATCAAGTAACGTCCCAATGCTCTAAAGGAGTTTGCTCACCAATAGCAAACACCCAGCACCGTCCAATAATGTGCCAGATCACATCTGTTGTTAAACCCCATAGCGTACCTTCTCGCCGTAGGTACAATTTTAAGAAAGCAGAATGGTCAACCTTTCAAAACCTCATGGAAGATTCTGTAAACAATCTACCACCTGAACCAAGATTCTATGTCAATTTCGTGAAGGCTGTGCAGTGGTGTTCCAAGCAATCGATCCCTAGAGGATGCAGAAGCAATTATGTTGAAGGCCTTACGCCAGAATTAGAGGATCAGTTGCAGCAATACCTGACACTGTTTGACGCAAACCCTCTATCCGCGGAAACTATCACTGCGGGCGAGCAGCTAACCGAGTCACTAGCTAAAATGGCTGACGACAATAGAGGAATTGGACATGAAAAGGAGCAGTCAGAAAGCCTGGACACTCCTTAAACGTCTCAACAATGACACGACTCTCTCTCCAGGACATGCTCCCATCACAGCCGACCAAACAGCCCACCAGCTTCTCAAGAATGGGAAACCCGACACCAAAATCAGGAAGTCGGAGACCAAAATAGACAGGATTGAACACCAAGAAAATTCAACTCTGGCCACCCCTCTCACATTGGCAAATCTGGACAAAGCCATAGCGAAATGCAAGCTAAGGAAGGCCCCGGGCCTGGACGGGATTTTTGTTGAACAGGTTAAACACTTTGGTCCCAACGTTAAACAATGACTACTGAAACTGTTTAACAATTGCATGGAAACAGGTCAGATTCCCACAATCTGGAGGAAGGCTAAAGTTATTGCCATTTTAAAACCAGGCAAAAATGCTGATGACCCCAGAAATTTCCGACCCGTATCACTTCTCTGCCATATCTTTAAAATCTTTGAAAGAATACTCCAGGATCGCCTCTCCAGTGCCATAGAACCCTTCCTAATCCCCCAACAAGCAGGTTTCCGCCCAGGGAAAAGCACTACATCTCAGGTAATTAACCTCACGCAGCTGATTGAAGACGGCTATGAGAACCGGAAAATAACCGGTGTCGCCTTTATAGACGTGACAGCCGCATATGACACCGTCAACTTACGTCTGCTAATGAAGAAGCTGTATGCCATTACCAGGGACTTTAAATTCACATCCACAGTTAGAAGTCTGTTAGAGAACCGTAGGTTCTCTGTGGAATTCCAAGGGATGCATAGCAGGTGGCGGGCCCAGAAAAATGGTCTCCCTCAGGGCAGCATACTGGCACCCTTACTTTTTAACATATACACCAACGATCAACCACTGCCAGCTGGTACGGAAAACTATATCTATGCCGATGACCGCGCTATGGCCGTACAGGGTGACTCCTTTGAGGACGTTGAGACAAAGCTCACGGATGCGCTAGACATGCTCTGTCAGTACTACGCCGACAATCAACTCAAGCCGAACCCTAGCAAAACACAAGTTTGCGCCTTCCATCTCCGCAACAAGCAGGCATCCCGTAAGCTGCGTGTCTTCTGGAAAGACACACTCCTCGAACACTGCGTTAACCCCAAATACCTAGGAGTAACCCTAGACAGGGCTCTGACGTATAAACAGAACTGTATTAACACCAAAATGAAGGTGAGCGGCAGAAATAATATTCTTCGGAAAATAACGAACTCCTGCTGGGGCGCAAAGCCAGAGGTAGTGAGGACCACAGCACTAGCAGTTTGCTTCCCAGCAGGCGAATATGCAAGCAGTGTCTGGTACAACTCTACCCACGCTAAACAGGTCGACACTGCTCTGAACGAGACCTGCAGGCTCGTCACTGGATGTCTGAAACCGACGCCAACAGACAAGCTCTACCATCATGCTGGGATTGCACCTCCTGCAGTGCGAAGAGAAGCGGCAGCCTATAGTGAAAGAGCGAGGGCTGAGATGGCAGACAGCCACCCCCTCCACAAAACTCAGCCAGCCACCAAACGCTTGAAATCTAGACGCAGCTTTCTCAGAGCAACCGAAGATTTTAGCGACCACCCTGGATCTAGGGTGGAGAGATGGAAGCGGTCGGGAGAAGGGCACTGGATGGAACCAAAGGAAGAATTGGCACCAGGTTACGATGAGGACTGGGTGGTCTGGAGATCAGTAAACAGGCTACGCACCAACACTGCACGGTCAAGAGATAACCTTCTGAAGTGAGGATATTCTACTACATCTAATCTCTCCGACTGTGAAGAGGTGCAGACGACCCAGCACATGTATAACTGCCCTGAATGTCCTTCACACTGCACTTTAGAGGATCTGGTGTTGGCAACCCCAAATGCCGTCGACGTAGCCCGCTTATGGGCCAAATGCATATAACATTCTGTTTCTGTGCACATATATTTGTATATATATTTACATATATTTTCATATGCCTGTAATTAATTTTTTTTCTGTGTGTTATTCATTTTTTTATATTCCTGTATCCATGGTGCTTCTGACACGAATAAAAAAATCTAGTATGTTGAGGATGGTGTTTAGGTAAGTTTTAAGGTAAATTACTAGCTGATTTACGTGATTTAACTGTGTGAGTCTCAGGGCCCTGTTTTCTTACGGAGGACCATACCATCATTATTATTAAATGTGTTTACTGTCGACGTCACTTCTTGCTTGCATGATGCGCGTTTTCCTCCAGTCTATCTGTTCCTATACTGTTGTGCCCTTTAAATTTTGTAAATAACGCCTAAAATTTCTTTATCTTCTGCTGCTGCGGTTATCTACTGAATACTTACTAACCACGCAATTAACAGTAAGATGTTACTTTATGGCCGTAACCAATCCTGTGTTATTTACGACATTGAGTCACTTCTTTTCTAAAACTTAAAACTGGCAGTTGGCTGTTACTCTGAATAAGGGATTACATAACTGAAAATTACCTCTGATATCTCTCTGCTAGAGGTCAGCAGTGTCCGGATCCCAGTTTAGTTAGTGGCTACAATTAAAACTTTCACCTCCTTACATAAAGGGCCGTTAGGCCGTTACTGTAAGTGGCTATTATGTACCTCTGTCTATTGCACAGATTGCTTGAAGTAACTTGCGACACTTTTAAAGTTGAGCCCTGCTTAGGTTTACACTGCATAAGCAAAATCAACTTTTGTCTTTACGATGGTTATTTGTCTTGGAAGTTCTTTCTTCTGGTTCTGAAACTGGCCATTAGCCTTTGTAAAGGGTAACCGTTACTTACCAGACTTTTCATGAACATGATTACGTCATAAATGAATTACTTTTTTTTATTTTGTTACTGTGATACCTACCTCTGATGCTGGCAGAGGAGCCGTGGGAGGTAGCAGCGCCGTAGCTGCTTTATATCAACTTTTTCTTGTACTGACTTGTATCTCAAAATGATTAGTTGTCAAGGCATAGTATTTAAAACTTCTTAATGGTCAGTTAGCCTAGAGACAGAATTGTACGGCCGTGAGTGTTGGGGAAAAAATGTTTCTTGGATCTGTACTTCAACACTGTAATTAATCTTTTGACTAATGAGTTATGTAATAATTGCTTCAATATTGTTACAAGCCACATAGTAACTTTTCCATCTTGATTCATCCTGTATTGTTTTGGTCAAATACCCTTTAATTAATGTTTCAATATCAAGTGTTAAATTATGTATTTAGGATTTAATGTGCCCAGAATCACTCACTTCACCCGCTTCCTACCAGTTTAAATATGCCGCAATATAGGGCTTGTAAAGGAAAGTGAGATATGAGGCTATGATTTTTATGGTGGTGTTAAATTTTAACCAATGTATAATTTAAACTATTCCTATTACAGGTGTACTAATGGCAAATACATCAGAAAAATCAAGAAAAAGTTAATTTTCGCTAAGGAAATACTAAATGAGGTGTGCTAGACTTGAAAATTGTGAAAGCAATGGGCAAGTTGCGAAATATTTTAGCACGAGGGAGTCGCCTTTTTGAGATTGTCGTAAAAAGGAAAGATTTTAAATTACAGATTTTTCGCCCTGGTGTTAGTGCCGACGTGTTATTCGATAATAAGTGTAGTAACCTGTTTTTTTTCCAGAGGAATGTCTCTACTCCTCTTGGGAGGTTCAAGAAAATGTTTTCTAATGAAGTGTAAGAAAAACTTTTCCGTACCTAAGTACGCGTGCCCTGTCTGGTCTAGATCGGCGCATGCAAAAGAGATGGACATACGCTTAATGATTCGCTTAATGATTCCTGTAGGCTAGTCATGGGATACATCAATCCCACTCAACTGGAAAGACCTATCAAGCTTCAAGTTTCAGCAGTCAGAAGTATCGTAGAGCAGCTCATGAACACAACAAGCAATTCAAAATGATATCTGGTGAGAGTCATGCACTATACGGTAAGCAAAATAATAATTTGTCGGTTCCTCCAATAGTCCATGGATGAATCCCCTGTCGGCTATCCGTTGAGCCGTATTAAAACTGGTGTCTAACCCCTGTAAAAACTAATCTCATAAATTTGGGTCTGTTAGAATCCGCTGACATTAAGTGCGACTGCGGAGAAATACAAAACCTGTACCATCTTCTGATATGCCGAAATTGTCCTGCACGTTCCTCTCTAGACGACATTTGGCTAAGCAATCCCGATGCTTTTTACATAACCCAGTATTGGGCCGAGAAATTGACAGCGTGCAACACGAAGAAGTAGATGTAAGCTAAGTATATAGTGATCTGGATGCATGGTTTTCTGTTCGGCAGATCAGAAAATCACGCAACTTGCTTATCAATTTGCAAAAGACAATGGGCTGAGTCGCCGATCAAATAGCGAAAAGAAATGAATGGAAAAGATTGGGACAAAGAGTTTTTGAAAGACATAGGCTGTCCTTCAGAAATCCGGAAAGTTATAGTAAGGGAATGGCAACCGTCTTTAATAAAATACAAGTTAAACGTTTTCTAACAACTTAAAATTTTCCTCCTCATAATATCTTTGACTGTATTGAAAAGGGGCCATCAACAGTTTCAACTGAACACCGAAAGTAATTAAACCAGTAGGTTGAAGAAAGGGTCTGTAAGTTGCCTTCAGGAGAAATAGGCCAAAATGTTGGTACTGTTGCTTGTTTTATTACTTTAGGTATTTGTACAGAGTGACACAAAGCTCTGGGTCAAACTGAAACTGGTGACGGAAGGTCCACAACAGATTGTACTGAGACTGAGAACCAGTGATCGGAAAGGCTTATTTATTGTGTTATGAACATACAGGAACTGCATCACATAACTGCAATGTAGCTCATAGTAATTGTTGAAATTGACGACCGCCAGTCTTAACGCATGTGTGGTAACGGCGCATGCAGTTATGCCTCACTCTCTCAAAGATCCCGGTTTTCTATTACATACTGGAACAGGTGATGGGTGACAGCGTACCCCCCTGGCCACCAAACAGACTTACTGTATTCATCTTACCGCGCAGCAAGTGTGTCACATAAAACCGCGTGCATCGCACCGACGCATTAGCCTGTGCCTGGCGTACACCACTACCTCTGATGTCAGTTGTCTGTTCCTTCAGACAGCTTGTGATGTGTCCATGGTGAGGTGTATTGCTGTGTACAGCGCAAGATAGGAGTGACACTCGCCACGAGAGTTGGCGGACATGCCATTAACGTACGGTGCGGCAGGACGTACTAGCAGTAAAGCAGTACGAATGTACAGAGAAGGCTTTCCTATTTCAGGCGCCAGCGTAACTGGAAGACGTTCATCATGCCAACTTAGCATACGAGAAGAGGGTCATTCATGGCACACAACCGACCAAAGTTCCCGCCAAAGACATCTTCGAACACCAGACTTTGAGGAGTTCGTGTTGGACCTTGTGGTCCAGCAATAAGCAACCGTCAACTTGCCCATGAAATGCACACTTCGAAGGACACAGTCTGGAGAGTACTGGTGGAGCAAGTATTACACTACTGCCATAAAGTTTGTCAGCACTCGGGCCAACGAATTTTGAGCCCTGTGTTAATTTCTGACAATGGATTATCCAGCACATATCCGCAGAGCCGAAATTCGTACAGTTTTTATTGTTCACGGATAACGCTTCATTCACCCGTAATGCAAGATGCCATGTTTGGAGTGAGGACAATCCCCCTACACGCACATCGTAGCCACCAGTGACGATACTCTGTCAACTCATGTGCGGACATTGTCCACGTTCACCTAATGGGATCTTATTTGCTTTGATTGGTCCTCACATGGTGTTCCTGCGAGATATGCTGCCATAGTTTTTGGACACTGTACACCCTGTTGTCCGCAAAAGGATGTGGTTTCAACGCGACGTAGCACCTGTCTTCTTCGAGGTCAATGTCCGCGAGCACATGAATAGCACGTACCCTCATTGTTGGATTTGGAGGTTCTGTCTCATGGCCAGCGCGATCGCCGGATCTCACATCTCTGGACTTTATCCGCTGGGTTTCGTCAAGACATCGGTGTAAGAAACCTCTGTAGAAACGGATAAATACCTGCTTATTAGGGTCCAAGCTGCTTATCTCATGGTACACCAGACACCACAGATCTTTGTGAGAGTGCAGCAGAACTTCATGCGTCGTTGCCATGCATGGATTGAGAATGGCCGTCGTCACTTTCGACAATTACTACTAATCTCATTCTTTTTATGTCCATAAAGCATTTCCCACATTGGTTCCCTATCTCAATCGGATGTAGACCCACTATCGTCTGTTTCAATTTGACTCAAAAGGTTTGAAACATCCTGCGTATCCCCAACCACGAGTTTTGCCAGGAAGATGGTGAGACAGGAACTTGATTCTGAAGCACCCGCTGGAACATTGCCACTTATTTGTGATAGTGGCTATAAAACTCCTGATTTCTTTGGAAATTGGAAATTTGTGGTTAGGTCTTATGGGACCAAACTGCTCAGATCATCGGTCCCTAAGCCTACACACTACTTAATCTAATTTAAACTAACTTACGCTATGGACATCACATACACCCATGATCGAGGGAGGACTCGAACCTCCGACGGGGAGAGCCGCACGGGCCGTGACAAGGTGCCTTAAAGCGCGCGGCTACCCCGTGCGGCCCTAATTTCATTGCTGATTGGCTGAAGCACTTTTCTCATCATACAAAACCATGTGAAACAGAGCCAGATTTGTTAGTACTTGATAATCAAACTACTTATCTACGTCCGTTGCCTGTGAACTTTTGTCGGCCGGGATGGCCGATCGGTTCTAGGCGTTACAGTCTGGAACCGCGAGACCGCTACGGTCGTAGGTTCGAAACCTGCCTCGGGCATGGATGTGCGTGATATCCTTAGGTTAGGTAGGTTTAAGTAGTTCTACGTTCTAGGGGACTGATGACCTCATAAGTTAAGTCCCATAGTGCCCAGAGCCTTTTGAACCAATTGTGAACTTTTGTAGGGAAAATTTTACGGCAGTGGGTTTTTGTGCGGTCACATAATAGTCATACAATACAACATCTGGTCATGAGTATTTTTGGTCCTATGAAGACTCCATACTTGGTAGAGGTGGAGAAATGGATGGTTGACCAATCCAGTACTTGCTCTGATGCAATCGAACATTAGTGCAACATTTAGATGAGCACACAACAGGGTCTCAGTTATTGAGAAAGCTATTAAGGGGTTTCAGGTAACTGGAATATACTCATTCAATCCAGATGTGTTTCCTCAGCAAGACTGGGTCCCTTCTTCAACGACTGGGAAACATCCTCCTGCTCCTGATCGCATGCCATATTACACTGGAGACGAAGAAGCAGAGGACAATCCAGCTGTCTTTAATCCTGATGACTGATCTGGTGTACCTGTAGGCACTGATGAAAACATACCAGAGATTTCTCATTCCAGCAGAGATGAAACCCCTGGAGAAACGGATAAAGCCCTGTTTATTACGGTCCAAGAAAGATAGGTTGAAAGTGAAAAAGTGTCTTTAGTCTTACATGCGCATTGTTCTGTTCCGTTTTGCTTTGATCACTTCATTCCTATCCCACACCAGCACTCCGTTTCCAAGTAATTGAGACAAAAAAGTCAAAAAGTTTCTAAACGGAAGTTTAATGAATCCATCCCTTCAAGAAGGTCTATCACAAAGATTAGCTAGTGCTGAAATTCCTGGTAAGACTAAGATAAACTTACAGGGAAACAAGATAAATTTGAAAATAACAGCAGTGAGACATTCAAAGCTATCCAAAACCTGGAAACGAAGTTTGTTTATTCAAGAGTTCCTGATAAGACTAAAGACAATGCAAAGAAGAAAATAACCACTAAGTTTCTTTCATATTCACTACCTGCCGAAATGCAAAGTTGAAAAAAGGCAAGTCTATTCTCACTACCTGCCGAAATGCAAAGTTGAAAAAAGGCAAGTCTATTCTAAAAGTCTGAAATACAATAAAGCTTGTCATTTAAAATTATGGTGGATTAAAAATGTGCGGGGTGAGGGTGACAAGAACATGGAGAATATGTCTGCCAGATCAAATCCACATGCCAACTGAGACGTGAAGATAAAAAAAGAAGAAGAATTTTATTGCACTGGTTACAGTGAAAACTTTAAAGATCGTTAGGTCCAGTGTGGGCATTGTCAACAATGGTGGCATTTGGCGTGTTCTGATTATGCAGCATCAGGACTTTATTTGTGTGATCATTGTTAAAACTTACCGACTACACAGACTTAACCGCCATCCTGCTCAGCGTTACCCAACAAGACGGCAAAGACTGCGCAAATGTAAACTTTTAAAATATCGCTAAAATAAACAACGTGGAGTTAGATTTCAGTTTTCATAGATTTTATAATGTTGGACTATTAGATAAAGAACACTTTGAAAGATTTTTCATTTGTTTTGAAATAAATTTTTTTAAGTAAAAAGTACATTAAGTGCGTTTTCCTACCAGACTCTCCCTGCTTGAAAGGAAAAGGTAGGTTGAAAATGAAAAAGTGTCTTTAGTCTTATGTGCGCATTGTTCTGTTCCTATTTGCTTTGATTACTTCATTGCTATCCCACACCAGCACTCTGAAGCCTGAATAGCTGTGTAACACTATCAGGTCAGCAGAAACATGTTCATTGGTCATATAGCGTAGTTATTTTAACTACTGGGGTTTGTACCAATAGTAGACCTCGAACAGGTCATCATTCAAATTTTTTCATGTTGAGACGCGCAGCCGTGCATGCAAAGTAACTCATGTCACCGTTTTTTTTTATATACAAGTACTTCAAGAACATGTTCGTGCGCTTGTGACCCTTCTAGGTGACGCAGTTCAATTGTGAAAGAGAATGTGAGGACCTTTGCTGCGCTCCTTCTGTTGCCTATGGAAAATTTATGCTTCCAAATGACATCAAATTTCTAACAGAACAGCTGACATTCATCCTACCAAAAGCGTACTGTATACAGGAAGAAGCCAACAACACATTATTCCACTTCAGGTCAGTGCTTACACTCCTGACTCATAAGCAGTCAAAGATATAGTTAACATTTTGCAGAAGACCTATAGAAATCATCAACAGGATGTCGACCTCTGCTAGGTACATCAATGTAGCATTAAGCCATGCAGCGGAAGATTTTTTCGCTAAGGAGCCCATTTAGTATGTTCGTATGGAAATCCAATATTTCAGAGTTGTTGGAACGATCCCTCTGTTCCCTTTATATTCAAAAAACGGCTAGTTACAAGAGCGGTACAAAGCTGAATATAACACTAACTCCTGGTTCGCTGCGATTCCTCAAAGAAAGAACACGGAAACACTACAAGTTCATGAAAAAGCCCAAAGTCCATTGTTTTTCTCAAAGAAATCTAGCCGCAGCCAAACACAAAATTTAGTTCGAGCTCACAGCGTAGGTTGCCAACAAGAGGGTAGCCGATGCGTGTGCTATAAGAAAGTGGAATGAGTACGGCACTGCTTTGTGGTCGCTGTGGAGGCAGCTTTATCGCGCTCCAGACACCACGGGATCATGCCACGTGACGTGAGGTGGCGGAGGACGACGTCACTCCGGTCTGTCGCGGAGCGCTGCATACCTGTTGCGAGTACGTGCCACCGCCGGTAACGGCAGCGGTCTCGCTTTCTCTCTGAGTGGCTGCTTACAGCATTAGTGACAGACAATAAACAAGCAGTGCTTCTGGGGTGAAACTTTTGATTCACAGGGACCGAGTTACCTTGTTCTCTATGTATGAGAAACACATGCTGTTGGCTACGATTAACAGCAGTCTTATGTATGTATTGTCGAATATGAAGTTGTTACCTTTGTGTGACTACAGAACATCCAAAAATTTTAAGGTGAATGTAATACGCTGATTACACTATTTTTACCTAAGGAACCAATGGGCGGAAACAAATGTTTAATGACTTGTAACATCTTGAACGAGCACTGTGTGTGAAGCACATGTACGTTAACTGCTTATAAGAACCAACCTGACAAGTGCTCGTCACGGCGGTTTTGATCCGAGTGCCGCGAAAAACGAGAATCGTCTGTGATGAGTCCACATCGGAGAATACCACTGTTTATAGTTCATGCTTTTAAGATGGACCATTAGTCATTGTAACAATTAGGCATCATGCATTTAACATATGGTACTCGCAAAGTCAAATAAAAGCACAGACCATAGTTTCGTAATGAGTATAATTTAAATGGGAAATTTTACTACTGTGGATTGAAAATTATGAAAAAAATGGGTCGCTCACGCTACTGACAGCCGTTAAATTTCTGGTCAAATATTTGATCACACTGCATATTTTGTACGTGTTGTAGACTGTCAGAGAAGATTAATCGAAAAGCATCAATCAACTTATCTGTGATATGAACATTCGAAGAATACAGCACGGGGCGTATTGTTATCGCAGTACTTAACCCCAGGCATAATTAACTCGTGGAAGCAATGGAGCCAAACAGTTTTGAGCCCAGAGGTCAGCTGTGTCAATGTTCCCATTACATCAGTCGTTTTTGTGTTTGAAGAGCCACTTGTAGTAGTTAGATCCCTCAATCGAATGGTACCTCTCATAGTAGCGGCAGTGCATCAGAGTACGTGAGTTGACACAGCTTCTTAAAAGAAACGACTTATCTTAAATTTCGTAAGTATTCTTCAGCCTTTATATTAACGTTTCTGAGTATTTATCAGGTCATCTTTAGTATAAATAGTATCTGTCACTGCTGCGTTCAAATGTGAACTGAGTTCGTGACCGTTCGCTCACATCTCCAAGCAGTGTTGGTTCTGGTAACGCAGCCTGAGGCTGAGGTCAATGGGCATCGCTGGGGGCAAGAGAGGGCGTGGGGAGTATCTCAGGGACATCCAGGGCGGCCCACGTGTACCACGATGGGTTCGCTACTATGGCTGCCCTAGGTTATACCCACACACTGAGGTTCAATCTTCACCTGTGGTCGAATGGGAGGTCGTACCAAGTTGCGGCCAGCAGTGAAAAACCTTCTGCTTGGGGGGGGGGGGGGGGGGGGGGCTAGGTGGGAGGTTATCGGGTGATAGTTTCTTCCCAGTTCATCTGATGAATAGTTTTCGTGTCCTATCTGTGGCTGACGAAGTCCATGAGCCAGATGAAGTCGCTCAACCTCTTCCAGAGGAAGCCTTACGGCTGGAGGATGGGATTACTGGTAGATGGGACATCCAGCATTAGGTACGTGATGAACATAAGGAGATATGGCTGCGAATGAGGGGAAGAAATCCAGTGTGCAGGCTCTGTGCCTACCGGAAGGAGTCAATCGTGATGTGGAACAGATGGTTCCGTTTTGCCATGAAGAGCACATGGTGCAGTCAACTGCAGGTGGCGTCTCGTGTTAGTGCTAAGGATGTGTGTCGCTTTGATTCAGAAGAGATTCTCTCTGATTTGGGATGGCTAGCTGAAGTGGCAAGGACGGCCAGTCTTGCTTGTGAGATGAAGGCAGATCTCACCATGTGTAGCACTGTCGACAGAAACGCCTTCGGTCGTTTGGGACAGAGTCGAGTGGAGGATCTGAATCAGAGGCTCAGTTTGTTCTGTGACTGTGTATATTGCAGAATCCTCGCCTTGCAGTAAAGGATGATCGGTTTCTGGGTTCTGCTAAATAGATGAGGGGTCCACTACACACAGGAAGGTTATACTTGGCAACCGTAATAAATTAATAATTGGTTCCTTTTACCGACCTGATACTCACAAGACAGAGTTGTCCAACAGTTCATAGAAAACTTGAGTCTCATTTCCATTTGGTATCCCACTCATACAATTATAGTTGGTGTCGATTTCAGTCTGCCCTAGATACGTTGGCGAAAATACATGTTTAAAGTCCACAACAGGATACAACGTCATCCAAAGTCGTACTAAATGTTTTCTCAGAATATTACTTTGAACAGTTAATTCAGAAGCCCAATCGAAGTGTTAATGATTGCGAAAACGTACGTAAACTCTAAGAAACAAATAATCGTTAACAAGCACCATGGCAGATACAGGGTTAAATTACAACAAGGTCGTTGTAGCTAGACGGAATACCGTACGATCAAAATAGTATCAACGGAAATTGAGCGATAAATACCGAACAAATAAGAGATGGTACTGATCCCCTATGGTATACAAAACGGATCAGAACACTCTTGCAGAAGCAAAAAAAAAAAAAACAGCATGCCAAATTTAAAACAACGTAAAATCTCCAAGACTGGCGAAGTTTTACAGAGCTTGAAATTTAGCACGAACTTCAAAGCGAGATCTATTTAATAGTTTACACGCTCTCTCCAAATCTCACTGTCGTATGTAAAGTATACCAGCGGGAAGGTGCTGCCAGTACCTTCACTGCGCTATAACAATGGTGACATTCTTGATCATAGTACTATTAAAGCAGAGTTACTGAACACATTTTCCGAAATTTCTTCAGAAAAGAAGACGAAATAAATATTCCAGAATTCGAATCAAGAGCAACTGCAACCATAAGTAACATAGAAATAAATACCCTCGATGTAGTTTAAAACACGAAACGCAAGGCCTTCGGTCGAGTTTGTATTACAGTCAGGTTCCTTTCCGAGTATGGTCATACAATAGCTCCATCGTTATCATTCTTATAAACAGCTCAAGTGTAGAAAGATCCGTACCCGAAGAGTAAAAAGTTGCAGAAGTCGCGCCTCAGGCAGTAAAGGCAATACAGGTGATCCACTTAATTACAGACCTATTCGCTGACATCGATCTGCAGAACAATTTGGGAAAATACGCTCTATTCGAACATTTTCAATTACCAAAAATTGACAAACAGCCAACACGGATGTCTTTCTTGTGAAACACGATTACATCATTTTTCTCACGAAGTAATAAGTGCTACACCACAGGGACGTGAAACTGATTGCATATTTTTAATTTTCCAGAAGGCCTCTGACACCGTTCCTCACAAGCAACTTCTAATCATAATGCCTGCCTACGGAGTATCATCTCAGTTGTATGACTGGATTCGTGATCTTCTGTTAGAAAAGTCACAGTTCGTAGTAACTGACGGAAAGTCATCCAGTAAAACAAAGGTAACATCTGGCGTTCCCCAAGGAAATGTTATAGGCCCTTTGCTGTTCCCGATATACACAAACGATGTAGAAGACAATCTGAACAACGTTCGTGTGCGTGTGTGTGTGTGTGTGTGTGTGTGTGTGTGTGTGTGTGTGTACGAGTATATAACTGATGAAAATCGATGCACCACGCCCTCCTCAACAGGATCGCTTTTCTGTAATATCATCGTCTGGAACTGTGCGAGAACTAATTAGACCTTAATTTGGGGCACTCAGTGTAACTCGTCTATGTCACTCGGTATTCATCAGATATCTTGTGCCAGTTTCTTGGAGTTTGTACTTGTCCGTTAGCGGAAATTTTGCCACAGGACTGTGAAGCATCGCAATATGATACTAAAACGCGCTTCGAATATGCACCTGAGTTTTGAAACCAAGCTGAAAAGGAACTGTTCGCCGTGGTCCTCGCTGCCTATTCCATTACACACAAGAGGGTATTATTACATCCCAATTTTATGCGCCATTTTAATGAATGCACTGAAGCTCGTAGTCTTGTCCTTGAACACTTTCTCTAGCCTCCAGTTGCTATAAATGGTAAGTTATCTATGCCAATAGAAACGAAGTATTCCTCCTTACCGCAAAAAAACCTATTTAGCTTGTCGTCTATATATTTTTTTATCCTAATGTTTTGGGTACCCCATCAATGTTACGTTATTACGTTTGGTTAATGTTTGTTGGATGTTAAGTATGGTGTCTTCCAAAGAGTAACGTGCCAAGGGAAGGTTAGTACCTCGTGACGGAAACACAAGTAAACACAGTCGGTGCCAGAAACAACGACGAATGAGAGACGCTCGTGCAGACACGCCCAGGAGGGTTTCCACCCGCCTCCTCATCAGCTCGCTCACTTACGTCTGAGCGCAATGCCTCTCAGTGCAGTATGCACTTGTCGCAGAAGACAACAGCATCATCTCTGTACCGAGCCAGCAGTGCATAAGTTGTATTAGCCAGAACTCTGCAAACATGTGATCCATTAACTTTCAGCAATAAATATTCATTACATTCCTGTGGACATGGCTTCTATGAAAGTTAGTATAGCGCGTGGATCACTGAAGCGCCAAAGAAACTGATATAGGCATTCATATTCAAATACAGAGATATGTGCCGGCTGGAATGACCGAGCGGTTCTAGGCGGTACAGTCTGGAACCGCGTGACCGCTACAGTCCCAGGTTCGAATCCTGCCTCGGGCATGGATGTGTGTGATGTCCTTAGGTTAGTTAGGTGTAAGTAGTTCTAAGTTCTAGGGGCTGATGACCTCAGAAGTTTAGACCCATAGTGCTCAGAGCCATTTGAACCGTTTTTGAACAGAGATATGTAAACAGGTAGAATACGGCGCTGCGGTCAGCAACGCCTGTATAAGACAACAAGTGTCTAGCGCAGTTTTTAGATCGATTACTGCTGCTACAATCGCAGATTATCAAGATTTAAAGGAGTTTGAAAAAGGTGTTACACTCAGCACACACGCGATGGGACACAGAATCTCCGAGATGAAGTGGAGATTTTGCCATACGACCGTTTCACAGGCGTACCATGAATATCAGTAATCCGGTAAAACATCACATTTCCGATATCGCTGCGACCGAAAAAAGATTCTGCAGGAACGGGACCAACGACGACTGAAGAGAATCGTTCAACATGACGGAAAATTGTGGCAGGTTTGAATGCTGGGCATCAACAAGTGTCAGCGTGCGAACCATTCAAGGAAACATAATCGATAGGGGCTTTCGGAGCCGAAAGCCCACTCGTGTAGCCTCTATAGCTGCACAATACAAAGCTTTACGCCTCTCCTGGGCCTGTCAACATCGACACTGAACTGTTGGTGACTGGAAACATATTGCCTTGTCGGACGATTCTCGTTTCAAATTGTATCCAGCGGATGGAGGTGTACGGGTATGGACAGAACCTCATGTATCCATGGACCCTGCATGTCAGCAGGGGACAGTCCAAACAAAAAAATGTTCTGATGGCTCTGAGCACTATGGGACTTAACAGCTGAGGTCATCAGTCCCCTAGATCGTAGAACTACTTAAACCTAACTAACCTAAGGACATCACACACATCCATGCCCAAGGCAGGATTCGAACCTGCGACCGTAGCGTTTTTTACCGACACCTGAGGCAGAGACACTAGGAAGTGAGTCTCTTTCCTCTAACTACTGCGAGTCACGCAATGATATACTATTAGCTATAAAAACTGTAACATGATGAAGGCGGCATGCAATACAAATGGAAACAGCATGAAATGTACTACATACTTCAATGTACCAATGATCAGCATTTCCAGGCAACTGCACAGTTTATGTAGGAGTAACGCCATCTGCATTCTGTATGTAAGGAGCGATTATATAGCGGATTTGTTATTCGGAAACTGCTTTTGGATGTTGTTTGTTTGTAATACTGAAACGCCTGGTTAAATCCGCAGAACAGGTAATTGGAATTGCGGAAAGGGGCCAAAAGTGAGCGGCCGTCAGTTACACTCGAACACATATAACTTTATTTAGTTACCCAAACGTTACAGCGCAAATTTCGGAGCTTAACTATCGACTGAATATGTCACACAATCTTATGGCCTAAGGGCACAATCTGTTTGATTTTTAAAACGGCTGAAGACCCATGATTTAAAACACAACTACAATAAATTTTCAAAAGGCAGAAAGCGCCAGGTTTTAACCTTAAATAATATTTCAAATGAGACTGAAGGCCCAAACAATCTAAGACTTGACAAGTAAGGAACTTTCAATTTTAAAACGGCTGAAAGCGCATTATTTAAAACCCAACTAAAAGCGTACAAATTCAAACTATCGGCTATAAGCCATTAAAACACAAAATCAAACACCAATAAGAAAAGGCAGTACAGCCAGTGGCGTTCAGAAGTTTCCTGTGGTCGCTCTGCACTTGAAATATTAAAGTTCGCTTAGGGGAGACAGGTAGTTGGCCCAACTATATCCGATCCTCCAGCAACCCAACCAAGAAACAGTCAATGGACCCACCGACAAGACGACTTGCTTTCCACCCGACAGGTACACAAGGAACTCCAATGCCAAAACGTAAAAGGCGTAGCCGCCCACAACCAAGATGCATAAGCTGTCAAAACTACACACACGTGTTGGACAGGGACAACACGGTGTGGAAAGGACACTGCCTGAATTTTACCTCAGCGGCCAGGGCAGGTAACCCGAACGCTAACGGAAAATTCGGCTGGTGCACTTGGACTTCAAATAACGAAAATACAGTTAAACTCCACCGGTGGCCAAACTTTCGGCAAATCGAACACTCGCTGTTGCTCACGGGAAATCCCCAACAGCCAACCATGAATACCAACGGCACAATGTGAACAGACTGGCTTCGGTATTTAAATCACAACTCAACTTTGATGTCTTGGGTCGGTGAGCCAAGAACCTGATAGCAATCGGAAGCGCTCCCACGCACTCCGACACTGCGTAGAGACCGCCATCGGGCCCGGCCCAATGCGCCGTGCGGAGATTTCCTGGCTGATACACACCAACCGACCGACTGCCGCACACGGCCTAGCCGGAAACTATAAGCGCCAGACCAAAGATAGTACAAGGTGCGAATATCGATACACACCGCTGCTGCCACACGTAGAAAGAGCAAGAACCACGGCATAACCGCAATAACCGTGGGAAACCAAACGCAGATTAACAGTCAAGGTTTAAACCAACGCATAAGACGGGACCACCACGGCTCAAATACATTGTCCAGAAACATTAATGTGACCGCCTGCCAAAGTTTGAATAACGACCTCTTGCGGCAAGGACAGCTGCGAGGCGTACATGAAGATGGTCAGTGAGGTTGTGGAAGTTGCCGTCAGGGATGTGGGGCCTTCCCGACTCCAGTGCCTTGGCCAGCGGCGCTAGGTTTCTCGGCTGAGGATCTCCAGTGAGTACAACCCGATCGAGGTGGTCTCACACTTCACCAATCGGGTTTAACTGCGGGAAGGTTGGTGGCCAGGGAAGTATGGGAAATTCATCCTGGTTTTCTTCAAACCACACAAACACACTGCGAGCTATGTGACACGCTTCTTTGTCCTGCTAGTACACCAAAGCGTGCCGAGGAAAGGCAAACTGCCCAAAGGCGCGGACATAGTCTCCAAGGATAGATGCGTACTTTTGTTGATCCATTGTGCCTTCCCATAAGGCGAGAGCACCAAGCAAATGCCACTAAAATATTTTCAACACCATAACTACTGCAGGACGTTTCCAACGAGACGTTTCACGCCATACAGGCCAACAGACATGTATCCGACGGAGAATAAAATGTTATTAATCTGAAGAAGCCGCCTGTAGTCACTCAGTGGACATTGGTGCACCCATCGGCAATAATGGGCTCATTAGCGGTACCACGTTGTATGTTGAGAGTAGTCGCGGATCTGCGTGTAGCATCATTTTGGACTTACATTGTATCCGGAGGCTAGAAAGATAATGACCGCTACCAAACTGCCTTCATTATGTGGGCCCAGCACTTCGAGTGCTGATGGGAGGTGCCATTGGGTACAAAACACAGCAGGTGTTACATTTCAGATGTTTTGTGGCAGGAGGCTGTACCCTATTTTCACGGTCCGTTATATTTCATCAGGTTCAAAAATGGTTCAAATGGCTCTGAGCACTATGGGACTCAACATCTGAGGTCATAAGTCCCCTAGAACTACTTAAACCTAACTAACCTAAGGACATCACACACATCCATGCCCAAGGCAGGATTCGAACCTGCGACCGTAGCGCTTGCGCGGTTCCAGACTGAAGCGCCTAGTACCGCTCGGCCACACCGGCCGGCACTGTTCAAGCAGGTGGAGGCTCTGTAATGGTGTGGGTCGTGTGCAGTTGGAGTGACAGGGGATCTCTGATACGTCTAGAAACGACTCTGACAGGTGACACGTACGTAGGAATCCTGATCACCTGTATCCATTCATGTCCATTCTACATTCCGACGGGGTTGGGTAATACCAGTAGGACAATGCGACACCACACATGTCCAGAATAGCTACATAGTGGCTCCATGGTGACTCTTCTGAGTTTAAACACTTCCGCTGGCCACCAAACTCCCTAGACATAGACATTATTGAGCATATCTGGAATGCCCTGCGACGTACTGTTCAGAAGATGTCTCAACCCTTCGTACTTCTAAGGATTTATGGACAGCGCTGCAGGATTCATGATGTCAGTTCCCTCCAGCACTACTTCAGACAGTGGTAGAGTCCATGCTATGTCGTGTTGCGGCATTTCTGCGTGCTCGCTTGGTCCCTACATTATATTAGGCAGGTGTACCAGTTCCTCTTCAGTGTAATATCTTAAACACTCAGGTGACGAATGTAATCGGATAGCAATTAGCACGTATAAATACGGCGATAGTGTCGCCTACACAAGGTATAAAATGGCAGTGCATTTGTGGAGGCGACATTTGTACTCAGATAATTCACGTGAAAATGTTTGTGACGTAATTACAGCCACACGACATGAATTAACAGGAATTAACCCGAGTTCACAGGAATTAACGACAGGAATTTTTGAATGTATGTAAATGAAGAGGTATTGACAGACTTTGAAAGTGTAAGGGTAGATGGAGCTAGACGCATGGGACTTCTTATTTCGGAAATCGTTAGAGAATTCAATATTCTGAAATCCAGAATATCGCCAGTGTGCCCAGAATAATATCTGTCATTAACTCTCACCACAGACAACATGGTGGCCGATGTCCTTCACCTAACGACCGAGAGCAACGACGTTAGCATAGATTTGTCAGTGCTGCAGGAAAGCAACACTGCGTGAAATAACCGAGGAAATCAATGTGGGATGTGCGACGATCTTAGCCCTCAGGACAATCAGGCGAAATTTGGAGTTAGTGGGCTATGGCAGTTGACGACCGACGCGAGTGCCTTTACTAACTGCATGACATCCTTGCAGTACCTCTCCTGGTTCGTGACCACATCGTTTGGACTCTGGACGACTGGTATGATGAGTCCCTATTTCAGTTGGCATTTGCTGATGGCGGAGTTCGAATTGTGGCGCATATCGCACGTAGCCATGGACCCAAGACGTCAACAAGGCTCTGTGCAAGCTGGTGGTGGTTCCATAATCGTGTGGGCTGAGTATACGTGTAGTGGATTGGGCCCTCTGTCTATGTTCGGCTACCTGGAAACCATTTGAAGCCACTCAGGGGCTTCATGTACCCAAACAACGACTGAATTTTTGTGGATGACAATGCGCCATGTCATTGGGCCACAGTTGTTCGCTATTTGTTTGAGTAATGTTCTAGACAATCTGGGTGAATGATTTGACCAGCCAGATTGCTCGACATGAATCCCATCGAACATTTATGGTATCTAATCGGGAGCACAAAATCCTGCACCAACGACATTATATCAGTTATGGACGGCTACAGACACAAACATGGTTCAGTTTTCCTTACAACGACTTACAGAGTCCATACCACGTCGACCTGTTGCAGTACGCCGGGCAGTAGGAGGTCCGACACGATGTTATGAGGTATCACTATACCTTTATAGTATCATCTCGGTCCCATCTAGGAGTAAAGGTAAGAATTAAAAGGTCTCTGGGCACTATGGGACTTAACATCTGAGGTCATCAATCCCCTAGAACTTAGAACTACTTAGACCTAACTAACCTAAGGACATCACACACATCCATGCCCGAGGCAGGATTCGAACCTGCGACCGTAGCGGTCTCGCGGTTCCAGACTGAAGCGCCTAGAGCCCCTCGACCGCAACGGCCGTCGGTAAGAATTCACCACTACACCACCGACAAGCGTTATTTCGTCCCGAACAATAAAAAGTATGGGAACCGGTGGAGATAAGTAACCGACATCTATCGAAATACGTCAAGAGTGCTGTATTTCATCTCTCAATCTATGAGAAAAATCGTTATGAATGGTATCTCACTCCACAAGACTGCTTTGATAGCTTTGGACGATAGCACACAATATTTTGATAATGAGCTTCTCTGTGCTCATCTTAGACTTTGACGGATTACTAACGATAATTTTTATATCTGTGGCATCTCTGAGAAATTAATCTCCAAGATGTATTCAGACATCAATGAGTCACAGTGGTTAGACGTGTCCGGTCACGGGGACTGGCATCACGCAGAAATGTTACCTGAAAAAAAGATAAAATCCTACAAAAAATGTAAAGAAATTCAAATAAAAAACAGGAAGCTTCATTGTACTTCTTTCAACATTGATGAACCATTTCGGTATGTTACGAATATCTAGCCGAACGAAGCTTTTTACGTAGATCCCTGCACTTTATTGAATATCACAGACTTCATTAGCAACTATACAAGCCATTGTTTGACAGTTTAGCTGTGACAGTTCAATTCGTTAGTGAGTAAGTGAAAATGAAGCTGTAAATTCCCAAGAAGGATTAACATTCCACTTTATACGCAGAAACCGTATTAGTGTAAAATCTGTTGTACATGACCGGAAGTTAATATTGTTGATATTCACGGTTGCGCATGCTTTTGAAAAAAAAGGTGAAATGTGTGCGGTGTGTAATCATGGCAATGTAACGTGTACGATGATCTCGAGCACTGTGCAGAGCAGAGTTATGAGATACGACGAGACCAGTATCGAGGTACATACGAGGTGCGTCCATAAAGTAATGAGACTCATGTGAAAAAAAATGTTGCTTACCGTTTTAGTCAAATTTAGTGTGGTCTCCTTCAAAGTAGTTCCCTTCTGATTGCACACACTTTTTCCAGCGCTTCTGCCATTGATGGTAACATTTCTGGAACTCATCTTCTGTAATATCCTCCAAGACCCTCGCCACAGCTTTTTGGACATCCTGTGTTGTTTGAAAATGGTGTCCCTTGACCACCGTTTTGACTCTTGAAAATAAAAAAAAGTCGCACTGAGCGATATCTGGTGAATAAGGTGGCTGTGGTAGTACTGAAATTTGTTTTGAGGTTAAAAATTGCTGTGCTGACAGAGCAGTATGGGATAGCACATTATCGTGATGCAGAATCCAGTTTCAGCACGGATACGAAGAACTCTTTTACGAAGTCTTTCTAAAATTTCTTTGTGGTAATATTGGTTAACTGTTTGTCCAGGAGGCGCCCACTCTTTATGAACAATTCCCTTGGAATCAAAGAAGCACACAAGCATGCATTTCACTTTTGACTTTGACATGCGAGCTTTTTTTGGTCTGGGTGATCCCTTTGAGCACCACTGTGAACTTTGGCGTCTTGTCTCTAGATCGTACTGAAAAAACCCACTTTCGTTACCAGTGATAACACGGCTCAACAATTATGGATTGATTTCCGTTTGTTCTAACCGATCGACTGCCACATTTTTACGTGTTTCTTCCTGTTGTGGTGTGAGATTTTTGGGGACCATTTTTGCTCAAATCTTTCTCATACCAAGATCTTCAGTTATTATTAGACGAACCGTTTCTCGATTGATGTTAAGTTCTTCTGCAATCATTTTAATGGATAATCTTTGATCTGATCGTACGACTTCACATACCCTGACCAAGTTCACATCCGTCCGTGAGGTTTATGATCGTCCACTGTGGTCTTCATCTTCAACATTCGTTCTGCCTTCACTAAACATATTATGCTAACGAAAAACTTGAGCTCTTGACATAACCTCCTCTCCAAAAGCCTACTGAAGCTTACCGTAAGTTGTCGTCGCGTTTTCATCCAATGTAGTGCAGAAATAAATGGCATACCGTTGCGTAATATTATGCGGTCCCTTATCCGTGACGAGAGACACAAACATGTGTTAACTTACTACAGCATAACTCATGACTGAGCAGTTGCATCGATGTGCCGCTTGGACTCTAAACAGCTTATATACCAGGGTCAAAGATATTGTGCCTACGCAAGCCTGTAGAGTTGTCACATCTTGCAAAGAAAACCAGTCTCATTAACTTTATTACTGCACCTCGTACTCCTGTGACGGCGGAATTAAGGAGTTCCAAAATAAGACCTCGAAAACCTTAAAACCTAGAGCGAAGGTGTAATCTAAAGTAAGTTTAGGATCCGGTAAAACATTTTGTTAAGATCTCCTTCGACATCTCGTGCATCAAAATGAAAACACTGAGAGAACGTACATTTCATTGACTACCACTTCAGGCTCCAAAAACAAGCCAGCCGCAACTGAGCAACGAAGTGTGTAGTCATGTGAGTACAAATATTGACGCACCATCAGCACTGCCTCACAGTCTGGTTGGAGTCAAGGCAGGAAGTATGCAAAATAAAACGACTCGCAGTCCTTAAAGAAGACTATTGCGTCGATCAAATATCGAGCAGAAAAAAATGGAACTACACTGTCGGACACCTCAAAGTTACTATGTTGACGACTGAATTGATTATGAAGTGCCTATGACCCGTTCAGTACTTGACTTTCTAAACCTAGTATCTATGTAGGGGCACCACGAGAGAAATCAGCTATTCGTTTATGCCGATGATTTGGCTTTAGCCAGTCAAGAGTAATCTTGTAAAGATGTCGAAGCCCAAATGACAGATGCATTGAGAGAGCTGGGCGTTTTTCTAACAATCAACTTCTCCTAAGTCCAGCTAAAACAACTGTTGGCATTTCATCTGGTCTACACGCAACGTTTTGTCGTCAATGTTGCACCATCATGAAAGATTTGTAAAATAGAATGTTACGAAAGAATGGAAGTTCGATAGTCTTGCACAAACTAAATGAAGTTTGACAAAGTCTCAAAAAACTGATCGGCTGGATCTTAATGTGTGCATGCAAGACTACCGACACGTCTGTGCATGCAGACGCACGTCAGTCCTTTCGCTCAAACTTAACACAACCATCAGTCTACTCTCGGCGGCGCTATAGGTTCCAAGTGTTTTAGTGTGTGTAGTAGTGAAACAAAATGGCTGGTTTACGAAATTAGACTCATGAATTTTTTTAAGAAATCCATAGAGCTGTATCAAAGTTTTCCTTGTCGCTGACAAGTAAACCTAAGATTTACAGTAACCGAGACAAGAAAATCCATGCATACGACTCCTTGGTAAGTAAGTACAAGAAATTGGATCGTAAAGTAACAAATGAATTTGTCACTAAAAAAGATCAACTCATTTCGAACAGTTTACCAAAAAAAGAGTGCAAAAATAAAAGCGTCCATGAGATCTGGATCTAGAACGGGAGGAAATTTATAAACCTTCTTTGTGATACTTTAATTTACTTTCCTGCTTGGAGGTCGAAGATCAACAACCGGCTAGATCACAGTCAAACATAGAAGATTATGAAAAGAAGTAATAAAAAAGAATTTTACTTTTCGTAATACAGAATTACCTTCCATTGATGATGATGAAATGATAATGAGGAGAACACCCAGTTCCTGGGCGGAGAAAATCTCCGACCCAGCCGGTCTATTACTTGGCGTAATAGACCGCCGCACTGACAACTCAGCTACCGGGGCGGTCTTACAAATTGTATGTGGATTATAAACATCTGTAAGTTATTGTGAGGTTCTTACTGTATTTTTAACTAAAGGAAATACTGTGCAATGTAAACAGCGCAATGGAGTCAAATAATTATCAAATATTTGAAAGGGTATTTCAAAATGTTCAAATTTGTGTGAAATCTTATGGGACTTATTTGCTAAGGTCATCAGTCCCTAAGCTTACACCCTACTTAACCTAAATTAACCTATGGACAAACACACACACCCATGCCCGAGGGAGGACTCGAACCTCCGCCGGGATCAGAAGCACAGTGAAAGAGTAGTAAGTACAATATTACGGTATAAACGCCAGTTTGAATTTCACTGTTTCATGCACGCTCCAAATTACGCAATGGCTTTGTCTTGCCAGGTTTCTGATTCTTCATTCGTGGAGCACATTTTAAAGCTATCCTTCACTATTTTTGTGCTTTCTAGAATTAGTTCACGTATGCCAAGTTGAGGATGTGTAATTTCGGGGCTGCATCTCGCTCCGAATACCGGAGAACCACCTCTTTTTTTTCTGCATCGGTTATGTCAGGGGATAAATAGTTTCAGAACACAGTCTTCTTCTAAAATTGTGCAATACACAGCACACTGTCCTTATCCTTCAACGTTTCTTACATCAAAATTACGGCAGTTTGCAAAATTCCAAATGTTTGTTTTCAACGAACCGTCGAGCTCTTCAAAAATGAAAGTTAATAATTTGAGTGTCTCGGTTTAAGCTGGTTCTAGGATGTGGTTTAAGAAAATCTGATCGCAGTCCAAAGACTTCATCACCGACAAACACGTGGGGGAAGTAGTATTTGATGACTATTTGAACCTTTCTCTGCTTTAGGAGTCTTCAAAATACCTTGCCTCCGTTTATGATAAGACTTTGTGTTTGCAGTGGTTCATCTATCCGAAATCCAGCCATTTGTGCCAGCATCACAGTAGATGAATTCACAAATAGCACTGGCAATTGCCATAAGCGCAATGCCAAGAATGTTTTTGTAATTGGAGAACTATGATCCTTTATGCCCTAGTAGTGCGATTCCGTCAACTACACCAAGACATTGGAGAAATTGTCATTTCGTTTTGAATTCTTCAGCTATGCCCGTCGATTGTTTTCCGCTCTATGTAGATGGAAAAGAACAAAGGCTGAATCATTTTCGTTTATATTTTGTGTCATAAATAGAAATAAACGGTTTTTAGTATTTCATTTAGGAGGCAGATGAACAAGTATTCGTATATGAAGAGGAGTCGCAAATAGAGGTTCTATTAACTCTGTCCCTAACACCACGAGAGGGAAGAGCGGAAATTGCAATAAAAATTATATCAAGCAGTGACAGATCACAGTATAGTGACAAGTTTTCGACCAAACGGAAGAGAAACCAGTTTAAAAGCAATGATATATCTACAGAAGTACCTGATACATGGAACTTACTGGCACTAATGGAAAACGTGGAAGGAGGACCCACTAATATAACTTTCTTTTGACACAACCTGTTTATTAAACAATATATAAACTGTGTTTTACAAATAATTGAAGCATTTAACCATAAAATTTTCTTTAACAAAATGAACAATTTGCAGAATTTTTTTAACCTTAAATCTTAAGCTGAATAAGCTTTTAATCTCTGAAAAAGAAATCTGAAGTTGTGCGTTGCAAAACGGCAAACAATATTAGATTGATTACAAGACCGCCTGTCCTTCAACCCGCCCTTTATCCGGTGAAACAGCGGTGTTTACTACCGCGCTGGACACAGATTGTCTTATTAAATGCCCTTCTGCAGCGCATGAAAACTATATAAGCACCATTGATGACTAGAGTGATTGAATTAAAACTGAGGCTAAACTTTTAATTTGAAAGCTGCATGTCGAAAGGTTCGGGGTTAAGATGCGCACCTGTGCTTAAAGGTCAAACAGATTAGCAAACAATATGACAATGATAAGGGTTACTTCAAAGCAATCAACCCCTTAATTTCAATCGGTAACCAAGGTGCGACTGGATCCCCACCCGTCCCTTCTGACAACTTTATTTTGCCTAAAGCTCTGGTGACTGTTGTCTGTTAATATTTTCAAAATAAAACTGATTGTCAGTTATTAAGACCGCTCTGAAAGAATGTCTTAAAACATTACTTGTGCGCTTATTACAAGAGAACTCACTCGATGGAACCACAAGATCCAGCTAAAATACGCCAATAATGACCCGGTCTTTCAAACACAGTAACGAACAGGTTAGTACAACAGGTAGTTCAGATTATAACTAATGACTCAGAAATGCAATTACAGTCAAGGAGCTGAACCGGTTACCAGCTGAAGCTAACCACAAGGCCCCTCTTTTGTTTAATGAAAACCTGTGCCTTGGTACAATCTTTCCGGCTGTATTTACGACCAAGAGCTGGTTAATTACCACATTAATGATCGGGTACAAACCAGAAAGGAAAGGCAATATAATAGCAGGACAAAGATTCAAGCGACAAATTGTCTCTTAGTAATATACTACTGCCTATATTCCTACCAAAGAGCTGACCGAGCAAAACTCTGAGGTCGGGTACAAACCTGAAAATAATGAGGGCTGGTAGGCAATGAAACAAATCACCACGAGGATTACAGAATATTACTCCTCTTTATCAGCAAGCAGTTCCATGGATCCACGGCGCGTCGCAGCGGTTGCCGAGTGGTGCCGATGGTAGAAGAGGGCAGCCAGGCAACGAGCGGTCGTCCAACACGAATGTTGCCAACCAGCCGACGGTATGTCGGCCTGCTGCTTGTAGTCGAGGTTGACCCCAGTGAAGTACTCCGGTATCTTCGCTCTGCGCAGGCCCTCCTTGTGCAGCTCGTGGCTTCGGGCGCTAGGACCTCGTGAACACGTCTTGTGTCAGCGCTACCGCCAGTCCCCAAACATCGTGCCTCCCTCTCGGGCCAGCGAACCCCGTATATGTATCGGCAAGCAAAGACTTTCTAAGGACATAACCCACAGATACCAACTATTCCTCATAGATATTGGCAATGGAACCGCAAGAGCGATAGTCGATACTCCACCCGAGCCAGTGGCGCCAGACAGAACAGGCTACTAATTCAATGGCCCCACGGCTCAGTACTTACACTACGTGGAGACAAAATGAAAACTTTTAGTCCTGATGATGGATCTGATGCTTACGAGAAAAATACGGGGCATAAATTACATGATCTGATGTAGTTAAAGGGAACCAAATTATTTGCGCTTTAGCTAGTTAATAATGTAATGTTCGAAGTTGAACTGGAAGCATTTGCATAAGATTTTGCAGTTGTTAACCATGCTGGTCCTTCCACCTGAGTTTAATTCACCTCAGCTTTCCTTACAATTATGAGGCATATTTTCCCACTAGTACGATGGATTATCCACAACCCAGTGATCCAGTTCAGCCTATTACTACTTCAAACACAAATTTAATAAATGTAGATAATGCCTCGAGCTTACCAGGAATATCTAAGAACTTAGCTAATCTTGGGAATGATATCTAGAATTATGTATATCCTAAAATACCCACACAATATTTTCTACATATCTTATTACTTATTTCTATATGTCTTAATTTTTGAAGCAGTTAATGTTTACTTAATATTTTATTTAAAATCTTAAAGTGTTGTTGTGAAATTTTTTTTTGTACAATCTCCATTTATTTTTATTAAAATCTTTTCTTTTAAAACGCGAAACATTTGTACATATTCCTTTTTCAGAACACTGTATATACCTTCACAGGTTTTGTAAGATGTCGTGGTCTCCCGACCTTCACTGCTTACATATTCCGCCCTCACAATCATATTCCGCACATAAAGACGCTTCATTCGAAGCCAAACTCGATAAGATAAAGTCAATGTTGTATGAATTCATGTAAACGATATGCAAACAACTAGTAAATCGCAAGTGCGCACCGAGATTGAAAAACTCGAGGCTGACGTACACACACGCATTCAAGACACGACGGTCGCAGGGGCTTTTAGTTTGGAAGAGCAAACCGCGCGCCAGGAGGCCGGTCCCTTCAGAGGATGATTCAACCTATCTCCGTCAGCCGGCGACCGCCCGTAGAGCAGACAGCGTTTGCCCGAGTGAAAGGCAGAACGACCCTGTGTTCGGCTTAAAAGCAAATTCCGCTACATTGTGTGGGAGCGCCCAGCCTACGCATTCTATACAGACATAGCATGCAATTTCAGAGGTTTTCATAGGGAGACAGCAAACGCCAAACGCCGATCCTACAGATTTCCAGATTGGTCGCCTTAAACGAAACGCCATTCTCCCGTTTTAGAAGAGCAATGCTGATTGGCGGAAGATATTCCTGACGCCTTGAGCTGAAGGAGAAATGGAAGAGACCGAAAGATATACCCCTTCATGTCTGGTGTGGAGAGGGGCCGTTCTGTTGTCGCTCTTGGAGCGAGAACATGTAACGAGAGCGTGTGCGCTTGTACGTGTACTCAAAGAGCGAGGGGCAAGTCTCTCCTCAGTACTTCACTGGGAAAGCAACTCTGTCGAGAGCGAATCAGAGTGCAACTCTGTATTGAGTCCTTGTGATTAAGCGTTGTTCACTGTGTTGGCCGCCACACTTATTGTGTGGTGTGAACGGACAGAGTTATAGTTGAACGCCTGCGAGCGAATTTTCGAGTGGCACAGCGGTGGACTGGTTATCTGACCGGTGTACCACGCCAATAGTTAGACTAGGGGCGAATAGGAGACCTTGACTTCATCAAGGCGTAGGGAGAGTTTGATTGGCGAAGGTCTATCCAGATAGAACGAGAGTTATCTTATTTGTCAGCAGCAAGCGGCGCAGACAGGAGTCATTGCAGGTTATGTGCTACAGCTCTTGCGAGCCCCATATTTCCTCCACAACAGTACACTTCACTGCATTTCACATGCGACAGCCTCGACCATACCTAGCAACACTCTAACGGATAATTTTTCAAGTTGAGTAGGCGCAGCTCTCAGCCATTCTGCCAAGTCAATAACAATCTTAAACTTTGTATAGAAATTTCATTAGCGAATCCTATCCTTAAGAGGTAACTTTACATTCCGAAAATAACCTGGAAATAACTTGTTCAGTTCATAACTAAACGTGCCATTGTGATTTCTCAGAATTTTTGCAAAATAAATAATAATTTTCGGAAGTTTCATGTTTTTCCTACACTAACTAGCACTATTCCTGTACCCAAGTATCCCACTAGTTACGTAAGAAATTTTGTGAATTTTTGTGTCATTTCCTTACAGCGGACGACTCCAGAAGATATTTATTGCTGAAAGTTATTCAGGCATTTCTCTTTAGAACGTTAGGAGCGTCTGTCTGACTTCTGTAGTAGTGTGGGGGTGGAAATTGCATCTTGCAGGAGCCACAGGGTAAAGGGTACATCTCAGATTAATCCGTTGCGCAGAATGACAGAATAGCACCCACACGGTCACAGTTTCTAGTATGATGAGGCTCAAAAAGTTTTAAATTCCAGGTTCTTGTATCTCCAGCCACTCGCTAAAAACGTTAACGTTGCGGTGAGTCTCTGGGGGGGGGGGGGGGGGGGGCTAACAGCTGCCATCATCTTCTTTTTCAGTTTCTGGGGTTACAAGCATAAACAGTTCACAGTAAATTTTTACGACAATACGTACGCAATTGCGCCAACCTTCAGGTTTCTGAAGTAGTTCTCAGATAAGATTTAGATGGGAGAATATCTTTATGTTTAGTAACCAATTCCGGGATTGCGGGACCATCGTAAACGACATGCTGACTTTACTTTCTTATTCGGTTTAAGAGCAAATACTGCAGCTGTCCTCACTAAAAACATTTCTTCCTCGATGACGATTTCGGAACGACAGAGCGAAAGACTGAACAAAAGAGTGAGTGAACGTTTGAATAGTCTAGCTGCGCGATTTGCGTCAGTCTTGCATGATCATGCAAGGCTGGAACAAAACGTTACGTTTAGACCAGGCTGCGGCCACGTCGAAAACGTAGCAACATATGGCAAAGAATACAATTAGTAAACACGACACACCCAAAATACCTGAGGGTCACTATGGATCGTACTCCTAACAAGGAAACATTGTGAGAATACGAGACGGAAGGTGGAAACCAAAAACAATATCCTTCGCAAGATCAGTGGTAGCACGTGGCGCTTCTGACGCAAGCCGTGAGACCGATAGCACCAGCAGCATATTACGGTGCTGCACAAGATGTCTGGCCAATGTGATACAACTCTAAGCACAAGGACATAGTTGACAAGGCGCTAAACGAAATGTGCTAAGCGAAATGCATAGGCATATTACAGGCTGTTCGAAATCAACGCCTGTTATAAAGTTTTACCAGCTCGCTGGCATAGCGCCGCCAGAAATTAGTCGTCAACTAGCTGCAGACGTGGAGAGAACAAATCAGGCTCAGTGGGACTGCTATCCTTTATAAGGGCATGTTCCGCCTGTTACAAGGTTGAGGTCTAGAAGAAGTTTCCTCAATACCACTTCCGCCTTGCAAATAACGGCAGCTAAAGCAAGAAAATATTTGCGTATTTCTCGACTGCGAAATAACTGTGCCTGGTCTCCCTCTACGGAAACCCTCCCACCTGGGTACGAACAGAACTGGATCGACCGGTCACTCGTTCGTCATCCTTCTGGAGTTGGAACATCTATGAATAAGCTGCAGAAATTCCAATTCCCTGTCGATACCACCAACTGTGGTTATGGAGCACTTACTGTATTGTCAACTATCCTTTCAATCTCGCAGAGAAGAAGATCTACTTGCGACTCCGGGTGCAACTGAAACTGCCAGGTTTCGATTGAAGGTACTGTAGCTTGACAATTCTTGATTTCATTTGTTTTTAACGGTACTTTTAAGGGGCAGTCAAATAAAAACGTAACATCCGCGATAACAGCACCATGAAATAAGTCCATTTAAATGTAATCTCTACATGCTTTGAGATATTTATCCACCTTGGAGACATGACAATCAGTTCATGTTTGATAGAAGGCGGTGGTCCGCTGACGCAACCGCAACCGCATTTACCCTCGCAGTTTCTCGTCCAACTCAAACTGATCTCCAGGACTTTCATTTTTCAGGTAGCCAAAGATGTGAAAATCACACTGTCAAAGATGCCGGCTGTTCGGAGGATGCTGCAGTGTGTTCCTGCCCAAGTCGGTGAATCATAGCATCCGTCCAGTTGCCAATGCTGGGGCATGCGTTATCGTGCAACGGGATGATTCCGTTCGACAACATTCCGACAGTCCTACCACTAACGGTAAATCCAACAGTGGAAACATCACACATCCCTCCCGACAAAGAAATCCAAAGCTGTTCACACAAGTTCCAGTAAGGTCATACTAACCCTCCTCTTCGACTGCAGAGGCGCTCTGTTCTTCGAATTCATCGGTCATGAAACCGCAATAAATGCGAAGCGCTACGAAGACACTTTGCAAGAAAAGTGACACACCATAAAGTCAAATCGCCCAGGAATGCTATCGGATGGCGTCATCCTATTGCACGATAACGCCGGCCCACAAATGGCCATTCGAAAGAACGCTATCCTTCAGCGAGTCGATTGGAAAACACTAAAACGCCGTTGGTACAGCCCGGATGCTTTACCATGCGGTTTTCACCTATTTAGCCATCTGAAGAAATACGTCCGTGGATATCGTTTTAGCCGGACGAGGAAGTGCAAGAGTTGGCGTGGTGGTGGATCCGTTAGCGGCCGGGCGCGATCTACGAAACAGGATTTGATCGCCTCATCTCCCAGTGGGATAAATGTCATGTCGCGTGTGGTGGTTACTTTTGAGTGGAAGAATTCCATGCTTGCACTGGGGCAACTGACTGCCCCTAATACCATGCACTTGTTTCTACCTCGAATAAAAAATGAGTAATGTTGAGATCAATATAATTTTTACTTCTGGCAAATAAACGAACCACAGTGAAAGTTCATTTCCCGATTCCCCAAACCACAAATTCCGTAAATATCCTTGGTATCCCTAGCTGCTTTCTCTGGAGGTGGATGTCAACATTGTTGTTCTTTAACATTGTTTTAAAACTGCTTTCTCATTAAAATACAAAAGAAATTTGAGTAACGTGCCTTGATTCTGTAATACCTGTTCAATAAAACCATACAAATGACGCCCCGATTAGGACAAATTCCAGTATCAGTTTGACTCGGAAATCTACTTATGACGTGCCTCTTTCCGTGCTGACATGAGGTGCATGATTTACTCTTACACTTGTTTGATCGCCACTACTTCTGTAGGAGTTGCGTTTTTGACTAATGATCATGTCAGATTATCAACCTGTCGAAATGATAGGAAATCTGAAAAGGGAGTTGTAGAGACTCAGTCTAGACATAGTGAAGGTCATAGTGGGGGTCAGTGAAGTTAATGGAAAGAAGACAAGCGTTTCTGATCACACAGGTGTAGGGTAATATTTACAGTAGCAGAAAATGGTATCACGGTAGTAGTATTCGTTACAAATACGAAGTTTGGGAAGAGAGTGAGCTACTGTGAACAGGTAGTGGCAGGAGTGTTCTCATCGGAATCGACAGCACGTCAACCCCGACAACAACACTTCAGGTATACATGTCGGAGTCGCAAGCAGTAGGCGAAGAGCCTGAGAAAGCATATGAGGCTACTGAACGGATAATTCAGTACCTCAAGGGAGATCTAAATCTAATAGTCATGAGGAACTGGAATTCGGTCGTAAGGGAAGAAATAAGAGAAAGCGGTACGGTAGAATCTAGGCTTGGTAGTGGACTTGCACCATGGTCTAGGGACAGTAATCAAAACGTTATCGGTCCCAGGTTCAATGGCCGCCACCGCTTAAATTTTCATAAATAATGAACATTGGCGACCGAAGGCTCATTGGTCCATCGGCCTTGTCAAAGAATGCAGAGGAGCCGACAGCGGTTAAGGGCCCCCTCTTGTCCTTGGAGTGGGACGCTGCCCCTAAAAGCGTAAGAATCAGCTATGATCAACGGCATGAGTATTCAAAAGGCAATGGAAACCAATGCAGTCGACAGCGTTGGCCAAGCGGTTCTAGGCGCTTCAGTCAAGAACCGCGCTACTGCTGCGGTCGCAGGTTCGAATCCTGCCTCGGGCGTGGGTGTGTGTGATGTCCTTAGGTTAGTTAGGTTTCAGTTCTAGGGGACTGATGACCTCAGATTTTAAGTCCCATAGTGCTCAGAGCCATTTGAACCATCAAACCACTGCATTAAAGAAAAATAACGTGTGTCCACAGGACAAGTGGCCTGTAAATGAATAAGTGTCATTATGATCTCTCCATTGCCAAAAGATTCCGTAATAATCCCCCTTTAGGATCTCCGAGAAGGGACTGGTTAGGGGGAGATCACTGTGAGAAAAAGATTGAGTAATCAAAGAAGTGATAGCACTCTACGAGTCGGGACGTGGAATGTGAGAAGCTTGAACGTGGTAGGGTAGTAGTAAATTTGAGAAGGGAAATGCAAAGGCTCAGTCTAGATACAGTAGGTCAGATGAGTATAGGGTGATATCAACAGCAGCAGAAAATGACACAACAGGAGTAGGATTATTTATGAATAGGGAGGTAGGATAGAGAGGACTGTTCTTATCAGAATCGACAACAAACAGACACCGACAACGATAGTTCAGGTATACATGTCGATGGCGCAAACTGAATATAAAAAGATAGAGAAAGTATAGGATGATATTGAAAGGGTAGTATAGTATATACAGAGAGATAAAAGTCTAATAGTCATAGGGGACTGGAATACAGTTGTAGTGGAAGAAGCAGAATAAAATGTTACTGGAGAATAAGAGCTTGGGACATGAAATGGGAGAGGACAAAGACTAATTTTCTGTAATAAATTTTAGCTAGTAATAGCAAATACTTTGTTCAAGAATCACGAGAGGAGAATGTTTATTTGGAAAAGGCCGGGTGATAAGGGAAAATTTCAGTTAAATTACATTATGGTCAGACAAAGATTCTGAAATCAGATATTGGACTGTAAGGCGTACCAAGAATCAGATGTAGACACAGATCACAATGTAGTAGTGATGAAGAGAGGCTGAAGTTTAAGAGATTAGTCAAGAAGAAACAATACGCAAAGAAGAGGGATACAGAAGTAATAAGGAATTACGAAATACACTTGAAGTTCACTAAAGATGTAGATGCAGCAATAAGGAACACCTCAGTAGGCAGTACAGTTGAAGAGGAATGGACATCTCTAAAAAGGGCAATCACAGAAACTGAAAATAAAAACGTAGGTACAAAAAAGGTAACTGCAAAGTAACCACGGCTAACAGAAGAAATACTTAAGTTCATCGATGGGAGACGGCAGTAAAAAAATGTCCAGGGAAAATCAGGAATACAGAAATACAAGTCGCTGAGGAATCAAATCTACTACATCTACATTTATACTCCGCAAGCCACCCAACGGTGTGTGGCGGAGGGCACTTTACGTGCCCCTGACATTACCTCCCTTTTCTGTTCCAGTCGCGTATGGTTCGCGAGAAGAACGACTGTCTGAAAGCCTCCGTGCGCGCTCGAATCTCTCTAATTTTACATTCGTGATCTCCTCGGGAGGTATAAGTAGGGGGAAGCAATACATTCGATACCTCATCCAGAAACGCACCCTCTCGAAACCTGGACAGCAAGCTACACCGCGATGCAGAGCGCCTCTCTTGCAGAGCCTGCCACTTGAGTTTGCTAAACATCTCCGTAACGCTATCACAGTTACCAAATAACCCTGTGACGAAACGTGCCGCTCTTCTTTGGATCTTCTCTACCTCCTCCGCCAACCAGATCTGGTACGGATCCCACAATGATGAGCAAAACTCAAGTATAGGTCGAACGAGTGTTTTGTAAGCCACCTAGCCACCTCCTTTGTTGATGGACTACATTTTCTAAGGACTCTCCCAATGAATCTCAACCTGGTACCCGCCTCACCAACAATTAATTTTATATGATCATTCCACTTCAAATCGTTCCGCACGCATACTCCCAGATATTTTAGAGAAGTAACTGCTACCAGTGATTGTTCCGCTATCATATAATCATACAATAAAGGATCCTTCTTTCTATGTATTCGCAATACATTACATTTGTCTATGTTAAGGGTCAGTTGCCACTCCCTGCACCAAGTGCCTATCCGCTGCAGATTTTCCTGCATTTCGCTACAATTTTCTAATGCTGCAACTTTTCTGTATACTACAGCATCATCCGCGAAAAGCCGCATGGAACTTCCGACACTATCTACTAGTTCATTTATATATATTGTGAAAAGCAATGGTCCCATAACACTCCCCTGTGGCACGCCAGAGGTTACTTTAACGTCTGTAGACGTCTCTCCATTGATAACAACTTGCTCTGTTCTTTTTGCTAAAAACTCTTCAATCCAGCCACACAGCTTGTCTGATATTTCGTAGGCTCTTACTTTGTTTATCAGGCGACAGTGCGGAACTGTATCGAACGCCTTCCGGAAGTCAAGGAAAATGGCATCTACTTGGGAGCCTGTATCTAATATTTTCTGGGTCTCATGAACAAATAAAGCGAGTTGGTTCTCACACGATCGCTGTTTCCGGAATCCATGTTGATTCCTACAGAGTAGATTCTGGGTTTCCAAAAACGACATGATACTCGAGCAGAAAACGTGTTCTAAAATTCTACAACAGATCGACATCAGAGATATAGGTCTATAGTTTTGCGCATCTGCTCGACGACCCTTCTTGAAGACTGGGACTACCTGTGCTCTTTTCCAATCATTTGGGTCCTTCCGTTCCTCTAGAGACTTGCGGTACACGGCTGTTAGAAGGGGGGCAAGTTCTTTCGCGTACTCTGTGTAGAATCGAATTGGTATTGAATAAATAGGAAATGCAGGGAAGCTAAGACGAAATGGATGCATGAAAAATGTGAAGATATCGAGAAAGAAAAGATTGTCGGAAGGTCTGATTCATCATATAGGAAAGTCAAAATAACCTTCGGTTAATTAAAAAGCAGATGTGTTAGGGAATCCAGTATTAGAATCAGAATTTAAGAGAGCTTTGGGGGAATTAAGACCAAATAAGGCAGAAGTGATAGATAGCATTCCATCGAAGTTTCTAAAATCATTGGGGGGAAGTGTCAACAAAAAGACTATTCACGTTGGTTTGCGTTGATGCGTCTGGCGACATACCATCTGACTCGGAAAAATATCATTCACACAATTCTGAAGATTGCAAGAGCTGAAAAAAGCGAGATTTATCGGAGGATCAGCTTAACAGCTCCTGCATCCAATTTGCTGACAAGAATAATATAAATAAGAATGGGAAAGAAACTTCAGTATGCGTTAGTTGCTATCGGTTTCACGTTATGAAAGGTAAAGGCACCAGAGATTCTGAGTTGCGGTTGATAATGGAAGCAGGACTAAAGAAAAAGCAAAGCACATTCATAGGATTTGTGGGCCTGGAGAAACAGTTCGACATTGTAAAATGATGCAAGTTGTTCGAATTATGAGAAAAATAAAGGTAAGCTACAAGGAAAAACCGATAATATACAATATGTACAAGAGATAATGGGGAATAATAAGAGTGGACGATCAAGAACGTAGTGCTCGGTTTAAACAGGGTGTAAGACAGGGATGTGGTCTTTCGCCTCTACTGTTCAATCTGTACACTGAAGAAACAATTATGGAAACTAAAGAAAGAGTGAGGAGTGGGATCAAAATTCAAGGTGAAATGATATCAGTGATATGATTCGCTGGTGACATTGCTATCATGAGTGAAAGTGAAGAAGAACTACATGATCTACTGAATGGAATGAACAGTCTAATGAGTATAGAGTATGGAATGAGAGTAAATCGAAGAAAGAGGAACGTAATGAGAAGCGGCATAAATGATAACAGCGAAGAACTTAGGTGAAGTTGAGGAATTCTTCTACCTAGGCAGCAAAATAACCGATGATGGACAGAGCAAGCAGGACATCAAAACCATACTAGCACTTGGAAAGCAGGCATTTCTGGTGCAGACAGGTCTACTAGTATCAAACAGAAGCCTTAATTTGAGGAAGAAATTTCTGAGAATATACGTTAGTTGCACAACATTGAGTGGTCGTGAAACATGGACTATGGGAAAAACAGAAGAGAATCGAAGCATTTGAGATATAGTACTGCAGACAAACATTGAAAATTGGAAAGAAAGACGTGGAAAACACTGACCAGGAGAAGGGACAGGATGATAGGACATCTGTTAAGACATCAGGGAATGACTTCCATGGTACTACAGGGAGCTGTAGAGGGCTAAAACTGTAGAGGAAGGCAGAGATTTGACTACATCCAGTAAGTAATTGAGGACATAGGTCGTAAGAGGTACTCTGAGATGAAGAGGTTGGCACAGGAGAGGAATTCGTGGCGAGCCGCATAAAACCAGTCAGAAGACTGATGAATCAAAAAAGGAGTGGGAATTAGAGAGTTGAGAGACTGAGTTCCGCAATACGTTTGAGCTAGTAATAGCGAATATTCTGTTCAAGAATCACAAGAGGTGGAGGTATACTTGGATAAGGCTGGGAGACAGGGGAAGCTTCCAGTCGGATTACACCGTGAACAGGCAGAGATTTCGAAATCAGATGAGACATGCCCAAACGTAGACTCAGATCGGAATTTAGTTGTAACCAACAGTGAGGAAGAATCAGTGAGCCACGAAATGGGATAAGGAAGTACTAAGAAATGAAGAGATAAGCTTGCAGTTCTTTAAGGCTACACATACTGACATAATGAATGCCTCAGTAGCCATGGACATCTCTAAAAATGGCAATCACGTAAACTGGAAAGAAAGCGTGGATACAAGGAAGATAATTGCGAAATAAACCATGGGTAACAGAAGAAGTACAGCATCTGGTGAACGAAGAAAGTAAAAAGAATCTTCAAGGAGATTCGGGAATACAGAAATGGAAGTCACTTAAGAGTGAAATAAATAGGAAGTGCAGGGAAGCTAAGGCCAAATGGCTGCATGAAAAATGTGAAGAAATCTAAAGCGAAATGACTGTCGGAAGAACAGACGCAAGATAGAGAAAAGTCAGAACAACCTTCGGTGAACTTAAAAGCAAAGACAGTAACATTAATAGTGCAATGTAAATTCCACTGTTAAATGCAGAAGACAGAGGGGATATAGATGAAGCAGTGAAGGCTTCCGTAAGGGGGACGACTTGTTTGATGACGTGGTAGAAGAAGCATCAGGAGTTGACATGGAAGACTAGTAGAATCAGAACTTAAAAGTGCTTTGAACTACTTAAGATGTAAGAAGGCTCAAGGGATACATAACATTTATTCGGAATTCCTAAAATTATTGGAGGCAATGGCAACAAAACCATTATTCATTTTGGTGTGTAGAATGTATGATCTGGAGTCATATCATCTAACTTTCAGAAAAAGATCATTCACACAATTTCGAGGATTACAAGAACCGTCAAGTGTGGTAATTATCGCACAATCAGTCTAACAGCTCGTGTATCCAAGCTGCTAACAAGGATAATATACATAATAATGGAAAAGAAAGTTTGTGATCGGTTAGTTGACCTACATATTAGCTTCGGGAAAGGTAAAGGCACAAAAGAGGTAGTTCTCACACGTTTAGGTTGATAATGAAAGTAAGACTGAAGCAAAATCAAGACACGTTCATAGGATTTGTCCACTTGGAAAAAGCGTTCGACAATGTGAAACTGTGCAAGGTGCTCAAAATTCTAAGAGGAGTAGGATAAGCTACAGGGAATGACGGGTAATACGCAGGTTACAAGAACCAAGAAGTAACTATAAGACTGGAAGACCAAGAATGAAATGCTCGGATTGGAAATGGAGTACGAAAGGGATGTATTCTTTCGCCCATGCTGTTGAATCTATACGTCGAAGAAGCAATGTCGCAAATAAAAGAAAGTTTCAAGAGCAGGATTAAAATTCAAGCTGAAAGGAATATCAGTGACAAGACCCACTGATGATATTGCTATCCTCAGTGAAAGTGAAGGAGATTGGCTAGATGTGTTGAATGGAATGAGTCTAATGAGTCTAATGTGTACAGAATATGCACTGAGAGTAAAATAGAAAAAGACAAAAGTTATGATAAGTATCAAAAATGGGAAAATGATAAACTTAATATCAAAACTGGTGATCACGAAGTAGTGGAAGTGCAGCAATTCCGCTACCGTGGAAGCAAAATAACACTGATGGTCGTACTCTGTCGGACATAAAAAGCAGACAAGCACAGATAAAGTGGGTATTCCTGGTCACTAGAAGTCCACTGGTATTATACAAAGGACTTAATTTGAGGAAGAAATTTCTGAGAATGTACATTTGGGGCACAGCATTGTATGGTAGTGAAACATGGACTGTGGAAAAACCGGAACAGAAGAGAATCGAATCATTTGAGACGTAGTGCTACATAAGATTTTTGAAAATTAGGCGGACTGATAAGGTAAGCAACGAGGTTGTCCGGAGAATCGGCGAGGAAAAAAATATACGGAAAACACTGACAAGGACAAGGGCATGATGATAGCACGTCTGTTAAGACGTCAGGGAATAAGTTCCATGGCAATAGTAGGAGCTACAGACGGTAAAAACTGTAGGGGAAGACAGAGGTTGGAATACATCGAGCAAATAACTGAGGAAGTAGGTTGCAATTGGTACTCTGAGATGAAAAGATTGCCACAGAAGAGGATTTCGTTGCGGTGGACATAAAAATTGGAGTCTGTCGTCTCCTTCGAAGAGGGCATTCGCTCTCGTCTAACATTTGTACCAGAGCAAAATCTTCAGGAGCCCTGCCGAATGCTGAAGAATTGCGCACAAATGCAAAGTAATATATGTTTATGGAGAGGCAGCCCTCATAATGATAAGAGAACTGGACATTATAGAACAGAAAACGGATGAAGGTACTTTAAGGTGCGGATGCCGCGAGTAAAGTACGTTAATGAGTTCAATGGTGGTAATCCAGATACTACGTCGGCCGCACTAGTGATTCGTTTCTGTGTATAGTGTCAATGAAGCTGTTGTTTTTATGTAAGCGGAATACAGTGTTTCTACTCCCCACGTGGCTCGCCCCCGTGTGGTGTGTGGGAAGTGTCGTTATACATATATTACCGTAAGTATTTGTATTGAATCAGCTGGATAGTATTTTCCAGCATGTCACAATAATATTGTGCAGCGGGCTTTAACATCTCGGAATACTGGAGCAGCTATCAATGATTTAGCCAAGTACCTGGCGTCTTTACCTAAATGTACTGTAGCCAAGCGTCTACCACCATACATGTAATGCTACTGGTTTTATCTGCAGATTTAATTCACTTAATCTGGAAAAATGCCTCTTTATTGGTAACTTTTTATGTAGTTTCCCTCTTTACAGCAGTATGTTTGCTAGACTCGCCACATCTCACCGACCATCATGAGGATTCGCTTGCCTCCCGTGATGGTCAATTTTTATATGGAATATTTATGGGAGTGGAGAGCCTCGACTCAGCAGTTTTAAAGCTGACAGCATTTTGGCGTTACGTTGGCACTACATTGATGACCTGAACTCATGAGTACTTCAACAATGTAATTCCACACGATAACGTAACTTTTTGATGGAGATGGTGAAGGAATTTTCCGATTTTTAAATGTAGAAGCGATGCCAGACTCGGACATTCCGTGCATCTTTGTTTACAGGCTAACTTGCCCCCAGCCGGCTCAGACAGTGGGCGTTTTCAATATCTTCACTCACCTAGCCCACACCATCTCAGATGCCGATAACCTGCTGGTTGAACTGGAACAATTCGAAATTGCGTTACTATAAAATGGATACTCGTCTCAACAGATACACTAAAGTGCATGAACGACCAAACATGGATGAGGTCTTCAAGACGACAGAATTACCTGCCATATACTGGATATGTTTCCGCGAAAACAGAGTGCTACAAAAAACATATGTTTAAAGTCGTCTTTCGTCCTCCAGCAAAATCTCGATGTTCCTGTGATTGGTCATGGATGACTTAAAGCTGCACAAGGTAGATGCTTTAAAGATTCAATACGAGTCCGTAAAATCTTATAAAGGGAATACTCAAACTCCATCATAATCTATTTGATATCGATAAGACGAACTCAGAGAGGACGCTCAGAGCAGCGCATTGTGCTATAGTTGAAGTGTATTCGCACAAGTAACGCTTGCGCAGCAATATTCGGGTATGCCGTGCATGCGCTGGTAGGTCTGGAAGATGGGAGCATAGTTTACGTTCGCCAATACACGCCTGAAGATAACCAGAAGACTCTGCGCCAAAATATCGTAGCAGCAAGTTACCGACATCTCGCAGTTCTCCCGAAATCTCGTGAAATAGGATACGAGCTGTCCCATATGCCGAAACTAGAACACAAGTGGTGCTCGATACGGAAGTAGCCGTTTTCACCTGACAAGTGATAAAGCTTATATTTAATGGATTGTGTTAAATTCGCAATTGCATTGTCTCGTTGAGTGACAATATGCGACACCTTTTATAGAGCTCCGTCCGTAGTATTGTGCTGTTAGGCTTGGCGGCTCTCCTGATACTACGAGTAGGCTATTCACCGACTCGTGACTTCAACCTCTCCATCAACAACACGCGCTGCACTCAACACGAGTTTACTGCAGTTATTTGCGTCAGAAAGTAGCATTGGCTTCACAATACCAACAAATTGCGAAGAGCTTCGATATGAGCAAAAAAACTTGTCCATTCCACTAAGCTGCTGAACAACCCTCTAGGATCTTCCAGCCAGATTTATCATACTACTCTTTTCATTTCTTTGTAACGCTCAATGATATATACATTTTATTTATTGATTGATTTATGAACTTCTCGATGTTCCTGTGGAACAAGTCAGTCCTTAGTTCAGAGAATACTGATTAGACAGTTCACATATAAAATAATTACCGAAAAAATAAAACGCTAAATAATGTGAAAGAGTGCACGACTAAATAGCATATTACAGAAAAATGTTCTGAAATGTTACGTCGAACGCCTGTACAGATTAGGGAGTGTGTGTCACAAGGAAATCTTTCAACTTCGGCTCGAATCCTGTGCGTTCATCTCTCAGTTTTTTCGGTCTCACGGAAACCTAGTGAAAATGAAACTTGTTGAAGACTGTGCAACTTACTGTACAATGCTTAAGGAGGTACTATGCAGGTAAGTATTATTAACTGTATGAATGTTACAGCCTCTTGTGAATGAGTCGATACCGTCAAAAACAAAACCCCTCATGGAATATATGTAAAAGAACGGCAGAGTTACAATACAGACAATCTGAACAATAGCCAACACGAAGTTTGTGAGTTCACACAGAAAATACACGGACGAAAAAAAAAAGTCGCAACACTAAGGAGTTACGCGATGTAAACGAAAATCGGTAGGCGCGTTTCTACATCTGAAATCTATTCTTATACCAACTACTGTAGAAGCGCCACTAACAGCATGCATATGAGATTTGCTTTAAGCACACCCTGTAACGGTCTGGAGCGTTGGTTACCACTGATACTGGAGTGCTAAGTTCTTGTTAGTCAAGACGCCTTTAAGGGAACAAAGATGTCATTATCAGCACCCACGACCTTGACCGAGGTCGTCTAACAGGGCTACGAGAAGCTGCATGTTCCTTCTGCGATATTGTGCAAGACTTGGCAGAATGTAGCCTCTGTACACGATTCCTGGCTGCGATGGTCGCAAGAGTGTACGGTCGCAAAAAACCCACGCTCAAGATGGCACCTGGCACTAGCGAAAGGTGATACAATCGTGTTCTGCGTATATCGGTGCGCATCGTACTGCATCTCCAGCAGGAATGTGAGCATCACTTTGCATCACAACCAACCGGTTTCTTCAAGGACGGTTACGAGGAAGACGCCCTTTAGAGCGCATTCCACTGACCCCAAACTATGATTACTAGTGGCGCCAGTGGTGTCGCGCGGGGGCTTGTTGGAGGGGAGGGTAGAGAATTGTTTTGTTTTCTAATTAGAGCTGGTTTCCCTTCGGTGCAACTGATGACCATGTTGTGGATGGAAAGAGGCCAGTCGAGGGCCTGCTGCCAACCTCTATACGTGCTAGAAACACTGGACCTACACCTATAGTTATGGTATTCAGTGTGAATCCGTATGTCAGAAGGAGCACTCTCGTCGTTACCCCAATCAATCTGACTGCAAATTTGTACGTAAAATTGGTCATTCGGCCTGTTGTGCAGCTATGCACGAAGAGCTTTCTAGGAAATGTTTTCCAACAGCGTAATCCTCCCGCACACAGCGCTGTTGTAATCCAACATGCTCTACGGAGTACCTACATGTTGCTTTGGCCTGATCGATCACCATACTTGCCTCCAGTGGAGCAGGGGTCACCATCCAGCGTTATCCACAACCTGTATTAATCGTCCCAGTATTGACTGACCAAGTGCAACAGGCATGGAACTCTATCCCACAAATTACATCCGGCACATGTACAAAACAATGCATATGCATTTGCATGCTTGCATTCAACATTCTGGCTGTTCCACCGGTTATTAATGTACCAGCATTTCAAATTTGCAGTGGGTTCTCTCAGGCGCACAGTAACCTGTGGTTGTGCAGCGTTAATCAATTAAATATCTTACTTAGGCAAATGTACTCAGGAAATTTCATTACTCTATATTAATTATTTCTTGAGATTTTTTTCTCCGTCAGTGTATAAAATGTCTTCCGGTACTTTGGCCATCTTTGGCTGTATAGTTTCATGCATGAAGTAAATCGTGTTTCAGCAACAACACATTTTCGAATACGAAGTAAAATGATGGGAAAGTAGTGACGAAACATTCCTGAATTTCCAAAACCGGAGGACGTGTAAGTCCCTCACGTTGCCAAGTTTGTTTCGAGTAATTCGCTGAAGTTTCGCTGGGAAGCCCTTACACATCCTCCATACAGTCCTGAGCACTCCCCATGCCATTTCCATATTTTTGGAGTTCTGAAAAAAGAGTACTATTGTTGTAATGTTTGGTCAAAGTATTCATGGTGTAACATTTTCCGTCTCCACAGAGTAGTACCTTAGCTGTCTGTTTACCGTAGACTGGAATTCTTGCAACTGCTAAAGTGTTCACTAACAGTACTCTCGCCTCTATTACACATCCTGTCTGAACTGACACAGCCGGCCGGAGTGGCCGAGCGGTTAAAGGCGCTGCAGTCTGGAATCGCACGACCGCTACGGTCGCAGGTTCGAATCCTGCCTCGGGCATGGATGTGTGTGATATCCTTAGGTTAGTTAGATTTAAGTAGTTCTAAGTTCTAGGTGACTTATGACCTCAGCAGTTGAATTCCATAGTGCTCAGAGCCATTTTTTTTTTTTAACTGACACATCCCGCCGGGCTCTCACCGCCAAGTCCTGCACATTACCTGTGTTATTTCGTCCTGATGCCACATTATGATAAAGCAATTCTCCCAGAAACTTTTGGTTAGGAATTCCTGCAACTGCTAAAGTGTTCACTAACAGTACTATCGCCTCTATCACACATCCTGTCTGGACTGACACATCCTGCCGGGCTCTCACCACCAAGTCCTGCACATTATCTGTGGTATTTCGTCCTGATGCCACATTATGATGAAGCAATTCTCCCAGAAATTTTTGGTTATTTTACCACTTCCGAAGTATGTCAAGCGAATTAAAAACTGCTAAATAAACAAACGAAGAAAAATTTATCGAAAATATTGGATGGAGTGAAGACGCGAGTACCTTACAATATCGTCAGAAGTTCTTGAGCCGTACGTGTGTTAGAATCGATTCCTGCCGCTCACGAAACTTCGTTGGTCGGCGTTCCCAAGTGACTGGTTGGCCAGCGTCTCCCTTGTAGGTGCAGAGTCGCTCGGCGGGCTCGCATAAAAGCATCGTCTTTCTTTCCTGGAGTCAGTGATAGTCTGACCTTCGGGTCACGAGATCACTCTCGGTAGACAGAGGGCCGACAAGTCGTATTATCGATGGCTGTGGAGACGGCGATCGTATGGCAGCTGAAGAAATGTTGCTTCCCTCGGCTTGTTTGGTCGCGAATTTGGTCTTCAGAGTAAACACCTTCCTGTTTGGTTGCCTTGGTTGAAGATGCCATGGTGCCAATGTTTATTTGCAGCGAAGAATTAGCGTACAAACGAAACCGTGGTCATACGACAGCTGAAGAATCATTGCTTCCCTCTGTCATCATTGTCGCAGGTTTACGTCATCGGAGGCAGCACGATACTTATTTCTGCTTCCTTAATTTTGTTTAGGTTTTCGGGCATAACATTGCTTATCTTTCTTCAATAACTGTTAAATTTGTCGTAGATATGTATGTGCATCAACATTACTTGTAATACTTCAAGCCGGGATTGTGTGCTTTCAGTTAACGGCCCAAGTGTTCAAACTGTATGTTTTCCTTTAGATTGCTACAGTAATTACAATGACGAGTTGCGCAGACTAGAGTTCTTTTGTCAGTGTTGTAAGGGTCTTGTAGGACCTTCTGGCGTAACGATTTGTTGCTATCTGGTTTTAATGTTACTTTATGTTTGTTTTGGATTTGAAAGGATCGAGTGATTTATTAGTAGCCTTGTGTTAACACACCATTTGTTTTCAGCTCTTTTGTGAGTTACTGTTTAGAAACTTGGAAGCTTGTTAACAATGATTCTCTTACTGTTTATCTTTCCTGAAAGTCATTTGCACAAACTTAAAATTTTTTGATAAATGGTGTGTCATTTTGCGTTGTTGTAATTACTGAGGGTTTTATAATGGCTGTTGCAACGCCTCTTTCGAGTTGTTTATTTTCTTAGTGTTAAAATGCCGTTACGCAAAGAAATATTATGGAAAGTTTTTTTTTTTTTCAATTGTGACTCCATGTCGTACTGACATTCCTCTAAACAACAGAGAGTACACATTATCTGACCAAAAGTATTCGTAGAGCCCTAAGTAATGCGGAACGGCGACTAGATGAAGCGGGAGGCTGACTCGCCAGAATAAATGAAGGCGGAGAAGTTGTTAGTGAAGAAGCAGTAACAGCAGAAAGGGGCTGTCAGGAGAGTTTACTGACCTCGAATGAGGATTAGTCATTAGATGTCATCTGAGGGATGGATTCACATGGACATCTACACACTGCCAAAGCTTTCCCAGTCGACTGTTAGTGAAGTTACTGTTAAATGTGAAAACCAAGTAACAATTACAACTAAAGCAAGAGTAAGCAAGATTTACTCAGGGCAAGTCGAGCCTTACAGAAGGTGTAATCATCGGAAGAAATCACTCGTGAATTGAAAATTGGTACCAGCAATGCAGCCAGCACTATGACTGTACTTAAAGAATTAGAAGGAATGAGGGACAAAGGACGAGCAACACCTTGTACTTTATTCAACGCTAAGCGACGATTGAGGTGATGTAAATAGCCACAGGTCGTTGGATGACTAGAGACGAGTGGTTTGGAGTCACGAATCGCGCTATACCCTGTTTCTGTCCGATGGAAGGGCGTCGGTTTGGCGAATGATTAGAGAATGTCACCAGCCAGAATGTATAGTGCCAACAGTGAAGTACGAAGGAAGTCGTGTTACGGCTTTTTTTTTTCTTAGGGTATAGCCTTCTTACAGTGTTCATGCGAAGAATTTCGGAAGGTTATAAACACGTTCTATAGCATTGTGTACTGTGCACAGTAGAAGGACAGTTCTGAGACGATGACTGTTGGTACCAGCATAACAGTACACCATGCCATCAAGCAGCCGCTCTACGGCAACGGTTTGTCAACAATATTCCTGAAATGGGCTCCTGACCTGACCGCAATGGAATTGTTTTTGGATTAATTAGAATGTCCACTTCGCTCAATACTCTGCTTCTTCTGGCTTCGGCTCGCTCTTGAGGAAGAACGATTCATCCAAAGACATTCAGACACACGTTGAAATTGTCCACAGCAGACTTGGAGCTGTCATAAAATCGAAGTTTAGACACACTTCACATTAATGTCTACTAATAGATGTCAAAATACTACTGATCAGGTAGCGTATGTCAAAATTTTGGGTGGAACGAAAGGAATCAACTAACCTGCCATCATACTTTTTATGTTGTCGAAAGAGGGAGAAACTTACTGAATTTAGAGGACATACTAATGTTAGTGAAACCCGTCCCTTAACATTCAGTGCTCATGTAAGAAAATACAGGCATTCTGTATATGACATTAACAAAACCATCACCATTCTCCACAAGGGAGAAAAGGGTAGATTATTACATGTTCTAGAAGAACTTGAAATATACACCCATATCACAAAACAGCCGCGCACCATAATTGACAAAGAGTTACGTAGTACGCTGTAAATAAAAAATTTCATCAGTGTTTTAAGTGAATAACTTTATTTTGGACTCTAGGTCCTGAGAGTAAAATTGTATAATTTGACGTTATATGTTGAATTATTTTCCAATCTTACATCTTTTGTGTATTCTGCCTCCACATGCCAAATGTCAAAAATTTTAATTTACATAATTATATGAATGCATGTCACAGACCTATATAAATATGTTGTTACAAATAACAGAGACAAGTAATGTGGACTCTTGACCTGTAAGTTCCAGTCTACTCTATATGGCATTTACGTCAAACATTACCAAGAATTGTCACTCCTTAAAATTTCGCAGCAGTAACATACATTACAACCTGTATATGTTGTTGTTGTTGTTGTGGTCTTCAGTCCTGAGACTGGTTTGATGCAGCTCTCCATGCTACTCTATCCTGTGCAAGCTCCTTCATCTCCCAGTACGTACTGCAGACTACATCCTTCTGAAGCTGCTTAGTGTATTCATCTCTTGGTCTCCCTCTACGATTTTTACCCTCCACTCTGCCCTCCGATACTAAATTGGTGATCCCTTGATGCCTCAGAACATGTCCTACCAACCTATCCCTTCTTCTAGTCAAGTTGTGCCACAAACTCCTCTTCTCCCCAGTTCTATTCAATACCTCCTCATTAATTATAAGACATATTTCAGATCCTATCTTATTAAATTACAACCATGTCATTATTATAAAAGTGAATAGTGTAAAGTAGATTCATATTACTGCTATATAATACAGTTATCATTTTGTGGAAATCGGTACACATACTTGTTTTTCCTCTCCATCAGATGCCACTGATAGTGAGTTATAAATACGAAAACCAGTTTTGGGAAATAAAACATTTCGAGGACAGCTCATGGCGAATTATAATAATCATCTCGTGTAATGAACGTAATTTTCTATTTATCGTTACATTTATTTACTTTAGTCACTTTTTGCAGTACTAGGAGGCAGTCACCGGCATTTTAGTCGCCTAAATACTACGCGTGGGAAGATTTACTACTCCACCCAAAAATCTTCCTCATTCATTGCTCATGTACGACAGAGAAAAATCTCTTCCAGAAAAGAGAAATGACGAATAAGCTTAGGTTGTCGCTACCACGTCTGTCCTATGGATTGTATGGTGCATGAGGTAATACTTCCGAAACGTGTATGCGGAAGCTTTCGATTGCGAAGTTGGAGGTTCACACTGTCATGGAGAACTTAAGTCCTGTGTCGAACAACTTCAGAGGGTATTCTGTACATTCTTCTGCGTAGTTTTTGCATATAGAAACTTTAATAAATTGTTGTGACACCCTCCAAATGTTTTGTACAATGATCGCCTGGTGTTGTCTTCGTAATATAATATCATCACTTTTTTTATCTGTAACTGATCTCCCCACTCATTCGACCGTTTTAACATCTAGCTAAATATATGTAAATCACGATTTATTAATAATTATAATGTAAGTACCGTTCACTGTTACGTCGTATCATCAAGATGGCTTTGTCCCGTGGCTTTTCTTACCGTTTCCGTAGGGGATCGAGAATGGGGGATGGGGCAGGTTCAAATGGTTCAAATGGCTCTGAGCACTATGGGACTTTACATCGTAGGTCATCAGTCCCCTAGAACGTAGAGCTACTTAACCCTAACCAACCTAAGGACATCACACACATCCATGCCCGAGGCAAGATTCGAACCTGCGACCGTAGCAGTCCCGCGGTTCCGGACTGCAGCGCCAGAAACGCACGGCCACCGCGGCTGGCAGGGGGCAGGGGAAGGGGCGACTGAGCATTCGTTTCACTGCAAACTAACTAATATTCCGTTACGACATACAGCCGCTTGGTGAGTAGCGTAGCACTTGGATATTGTCGGATTGTTGTCATACACTACCGTTGCCGTTTTATAGCGAGAAATATTGCGCATTTCCACTTCCGTTCCGAAACAACGCTTTTTTTGCTCCATTAAATTTCGGGAATGCAGCCGCATAAATTCTGCTTCTTCTTCTAATATTTCGCTCCATCCTTTTAAACTCGCGGACCGCGCCACTGCGCATGCGGCCACAGATGAACAAGGCGCCAGTGATGTTGATCGGCGGCAAAGACGTAACATATGCATGAGTTACGTCTGTGGCTGCGCATTCGATCCATGCTGGGAGATCGATGTATTACTGGGAGCTGAACTGTAGCGACGTCTTTGTAAGTTCAATATTGAAAGTGCCGGATTCCATGATCTATCTAATGTGAAACCGCTGTCTCTATTAATTAAATTCTTCGCCAAGCGGATTTCAATGGCCTCTTTTACTACGGAGTCCCAGAAAGATGACACAGAAGTCAGAATTTCGACATTTTCATATACCATAGAGTGACCTGAATCAATACAATGCTCTGCCACGGCCGATTTACTGGGTTGTAAGAGCCGAGTGTACCTGCGATGTTCCGTACACCTCTCTTGGACTGTACGATTCGTTTGTCCGATATATGAAAGGCCACATTCACATGGTATTTTGTAAACTCCAGGTTTGCGGAGTAGTAAGTCATCTTTAACGGAACCCAGGAGTGCAGCCGTCTTCGCCGGTGGACGAAAAATCACTTTTACTTTATGTTTAGTGAGGATCCGTCCTATTTTGGATGAAAGGCTTCCCACATACGGCAGGACAGCCATGGATTTAAATGTTTCCTCGTCATCTTCTGCATTCCTTACGGACACCTTAGGTTTTATTTGTAGTGCCTTACGTATCTGTTGTGGAGAATACCCGTTGTCCTCAAAAACTCTCTTCAAATGTAAAAGTTCGTCTTTTAAACTACTTTCATCAGATATGACGTGTGCTCGGTGTACCAAAGTTCTTAGAACACTACTCGTCTGCGAAGGATGGTGACAGCTATTTGCATGTAAATATAAGTCCGTATGGGTCGGTTTCCGATATACTGCATGACCCAGAGTGCCATCTTCTTTACGCCGAACCAAGACATCCAAAAATGGAAGACATCCCTCGTTTTCCACTTCCATTGTAAACTGAATTTGTCCATGGATGGAATTCAGATGGTTTAAGAAGTCCTGCAATTTGTCCTCGCCATGGGGCCACACTACAAAGGTGTCGTCAACGTACCTCCAAAAAACTGTAGGCTTCAAACTAGCAGACTCCAGGGCCTTCTCCTCGAAATCCTCCATAAATAAATTGGCCACCAAGGGTGACAAAGGACTACCCATGGCAACACCGTCAGTCTGTTCAAAAAAGTCGTTATTAAATAAAAAGTATGTGGAGGTCATCACATGGTGAAACAAAGCTAAAATCTCCTTATCAAAACTTTTTCCAATGAGATCTAAAGATTCAGAGAGAGGTACCTTAGTAAATAGCGACACTACATCAAAGCTGACTAATAGATCAGAGGTGTTCAGTTTCAAAGATTTTAATTTGCCAATGAAATCTGCAGAGTTCCTTATATGATGATCACATTTTCCCACAAGCGGCCTCAATAGTGACGCCAGGTGCTTGGCACAATCATAGTTGGGAGAACCAATATTGCTCACGATAGGACGTAGAGGAACGTCTTTCTTATGGATCTTTGGGAGACCATAAAGCCTTGGAGGCACTGCACCACTTGGTTTCAGTCTTCGTATGACTTCCGGTGGAAATGGGGAGGCATTCAAAAGCGACGCCGTCTTCCTTACCACCTTGTTGGTGGGGTCCTTACCGATCTTCCGGTACATACTATCATTCAGTAAGCTGTATATCTTATCATGGTAGTCGTCACGGGACATTAAAACAGTGGCATTACCTTTATCAGCAGGGAGAACCACCGTTTCGGTATCTTGGCGGAGCATACGTAGTGCAGTCCTCTCTGCCACTGATATATTGCTTCTTTGGGGGCGAGCCTTCATAACAGCTCGACAAGTTTCGCGTCTTATTTCATCTGCAGAATCCGTAGAGAGTGGTCGGACAGCTTCTTCAACGGCACTGATGAATGCAGGTATAGGCAAAACCTTTGGCGTGGGTGCAAAATTCAGTCCTTTGCTTAAGACCATCATCGTAGCGTCGTCCAAATCTCTATCCGTCATATTAATGACAGAGCGTCGAATGATACTTTCTTGCTGTGGAGATGGCTCAAGTCGGCTGAACTTTGCAGTCTGTCTTGATGTCGCTACCTCACGAGCCCAGTCTGATTTGGCCCATGTTGTACCCTCTATCCAGTTCCAAGAGTCCCTGGGTAACTCCACAGACATCTTCAGGTGCAGACGATACAGTTCTTGAGAAACAAGATCCAGCTTCCTTCGTGTAAATCGGATCCTCTCCTTAACGATAGCAGAACCAGCTTTAAATAAAATCTTATTCATGGAAGTCGATTTTATAAAATGTACTAACCTGGCAAACCTCGGAATTATGCCATGGTCACGGCACCTCAGTAAAAAACTTAAAGAGCTCAATAATCTCGCTCTCAAATGTCGTAGCTTGTCCAGTCGTCGAAAACATAAAATCATCTCCTCCCCGAAGAGGTACTTGATGTGAATCTTCAGGTTTTCGCGGCGCAAAGACTGCTCCATTAAATTTCGGGAATGCAGCCGCATAAATTCTGCTTCTTCTTCTAATATTTCGGCTGTATATCTTTCAGCCATCTTCAGAGAGAGCCGTACGACTGACGCTCCAGCGCTCGCTCCATCCTTTTAAAGATATACAGCCGAAATATTAGAAGAAGAAGCAGAATTTATGCGGCTGCATTCCCGAAATTTAATGGAGCAGTCTTTGCGCCGCGAAAACCTGAAGATTCACATCAAGTACCTCTTCGGGGAGGAGATGATTTTATGTTTTCGACGACTGGACAAGCTACGACATTTGAGAGCGAGATTATTGAGCTCTTTAAGTTTTTTACTGAGGTGCCGTGACCATGGCATAATTCCGAGGTTTGCCAGGTTAGTACATTTTATAAAATCGACTTCCATGAATAAGATTTTATTTAAAGCTGGTTCTGCTATCGTTAAGGAGAGGATCCGATTTACACGAAGGAAGCTGGATCTTGTTTCTCAAGAACTGTATCGTCTGCACCTGAAGATGTCTGTGGAGTTACCCAGGGACTCTTGGAACTGGATAGAGGGTACAACATGGGCCAAATCAGACTGGGCTCGTGAGGTAGCGACATCAAGACAGACTGCAAAGTTCAGCCGACTTGAGCCATCTCCACAGCAAGAAAGTATCATTCGACGCTCTGTCATTAATATGACGGATAGAGATTTGGACGACGCTACGATGATGGTCTTAAGCAAAGGACTGAATTTTGCACCCACGCCAAAGGTTTTGCCTATACCTGCATTCATCAGTGCCGTTGAAGAAGCTGTCCGACCACTCTCTACGGATTCTGCAGATGAAATAAGACGCGAAACTTGTCGAGCTGTTATGAAGGCTCGCCCCCAAAGAAGCAATATATCAGTGGCAGAGAGGACTGCACTACGTATGCTCCGCCAAGATACCGAAACGGTGGTTCTCCCTGCTGATAAAGGTAATGCCACTGTTTTAATGTCCCGTGACGACTACCATGATAAGATATACAGCTTACTGAATGATAGTATGTACCGGAAGATCGGTAAGGACCCCACCAACAAGGTGGTAAGGAAGACGGCGTCGCTTTTGAATGCCTCCCCATTTCCACCGGAAGTCATACGAAGACTGAAACCAAGTGGTGCAGTGCCTCCAAGGCTTTATGGTCTCCCAAAGATCCATAAGAAAGACGTTCCTCTACGTCCTATCGTGAGCAATATTGGTTCTCCCAACTATGATTGTGCCAAGCACCTGGCGTCACTATTGAGGCCGCTTGTGGGAAAATGTGATCATCATATAAGGAACTCTGCAGATTTCATTGGCAAATTAAAATCTTTGAAACTGAACACCTCTGATCTATTAGTCAGCTTTGATGTAGTGTCGCTATTTACTAAGGTACCTCTCTCTGAATCTTTAGATCTCATTGGAAAAAGTTTTGATAAGGAGATTTTAGCTTTGTTTCACCATGTGATGACCTCCACATACTTTTTATTTAATAACGACTTTTTTGAACAGACTGACGGTGTTGCCATGGGTAGTCCTTTGTCACCCTTGGTGGCCAATTTATTTATGGAGGATTTCGAGGAGAAGGCCCTGGAGTCTGCTAGTTTGAAGCCTACAGTTTTTTGGAGGTACGTTGACGACACCTTTGTAGTGTGGCCCCATGGCGAGGACAAATTGCAGGACTTCTTAAACCATCTGAATTCCATCCATGGACAAATTCAGTTTACAATGGAAGTGGAAAACGAGGGATGTCTTCCATTTTTGGATGTCTTGGTTCGGCGTAAAGAAGATGGCACTCTGGGTCATGCAGTATATCGGAAACCGACCCATACGGACTTATATTTACATGCAAATAGCTGTCACCATCCTTCGCAGACGAGTAGTGTTCTAAGAACTTTGGTACACCGAGCACACGTCATATCTGATGAAAGTAGTTTAAAAGACGAACTTTTACATTTGAAGAGAGTTTTTGAGGACAACGGGTATTCTCCACAACAGATACGTAAGGCACTACAAATAAAACCTAAGGTGTCCGTAAGGAATGCAGAAGATGACGAGGAAACATTTAAATCCATGGCTGTCCTGCCGTATGTGGGAAGCCTTTCATCCAAAATAGGACGGATCCTCACTAAACATAAAGTAAAAGTGATTTTTCGTCCACCGGCGAAGACGGCTGCACTCCTGGGTTCCGTTAAAGATGACTTACTACTCCGCAAACCTGGAGTTTACAAAATACCATGTGAATGTGGCCTTTCATATATCGGACAAACGAATCGTACAGTCCAAGAGAGGTGTACGGAACATCGCAGGTACACTCGGCTCTTACAACCCAGTAAATCGGCCGTGGCAGAGCATTGTATTGATTCAGGTCACTCTATGGTATATGAAAATGTCGAAATTCTGACTTCTGTGTCATCTTTCTGGGACTCCGTAGTAAAAGAGGCCATTGAAATCCGCTTGGCGAAGAATTTAATTAATAGAGACAGCGGTTTCACATTAGATAGATCATGGAATCCGGCACTTTCAATATTGAACTTACAAAGACGTCGCTACAGTTCAGCTCCCAGTAATACATCGATCTCCCAGCATGGATCGAATGCGCAGCCACAGACGTAACTCATGCATATGTTACGTCTTTGCCGCCGATCAACATCACTGGCGCCTTGTTCATCTGTGGCCGCATGCGCAGTGGCGCGGTCCGCGAGTTTAAAAGGATGGAGCGAGCGCTGGAGCGTCAGTCGTACGGCTCTCTCTGAAGATGGCTGAAAGATATACAGCCGAAATATTAGAAGAAGAAGCAGAATTTATGCGGCTGCATTCCCGAAATTTAATGGAGCAGTCTTTGCGCCGCGAAAACCTGAAGATTCAACGCTTTTTTTGTTTCCGAGTGAAATTATTATCAAGTATAGCAAACCTCCAGTGCCGATCTGCATAGTTTATTATAGTGACCGCCTGTGACTGACAGTCTCAGGGTCTTTTGAAAGTCATTCCCAAGGTTTTTTGATTGTAAAGCGTATTAGTCAGTAGCTAATTCATTCCCGTTCCCTCCATCTATTCTTTTTATGCTCCTCTTTCCTTATATGCATCAACCTGTTGATCTTCGTGTGCTCAAAAGTGCTGAGTCTTCCGTATATTCTTTCTTTTTCAAGGGGTTAGTGAACGTCTTTGGCCGACCACAAACATTTCCAGAATGCTGCTCATGGTTCGTATGCTATTTCGTTTCTGGAAGATTTGTCCTATACATCCCATCTCATCAAGAAATGGAACTGTGTAAAAAAATAAAAAAAAACGGATAATTAAAAAAGACCGTATCACAACCACAGACGTCGCTGAGGATGGTGGCATAGCGAATAGCTCATACTGTGAAATGTTTATAGGACGTTATGTGAATGAAAAGTATGACAGCATCACTTGTTCCGGAAGTGTTGAGTTTCGGACAAATTTTGCGACGAAAGCAAGTTGTTCAGGATTTAGAAACGATAAAAAATTGCTGAAACTAGTTATGAAATGAGTAAACATGAGTTACGGGTATGACATCGAAATTAAGGCTCAATCGTCCCAGTGGAAGACAGGACAATGATCCGTAAGTGCGATCTAATGTGAAGGTCATGTTTACTGTGTTATTCGATTTTAATGGCATAGAGCACCATTATTCTAGGTGAAAGATTGAAGGATCAATAAGATGAGCTACTTACAAGTTCAATACTGCTTCCTTGCAGGAATCCGGCAAAAACAGTCGGACCTTTGACTATTCACCTCAAAGCTTTTGCACCACAATAATACACGTTTTCACACATAACTGCTTTTTCGTGAATTATTGGCCAAAACAGTTACTGTAATGATGACTCAGCACATATTCGACATACATAAAGCTATGCGTCTTTTTCTATTGCCAAATATAAAGAAATTTCAGGGAAAGCACGGGCATCAATCCATGATATATAATGGGGAGTACCATGGGCGGGTAGGATTGATGTAGGTGAATGAAATTCTTTCCAAAAACTAAAATTCCCTTTATTTATTGGCACATCCTATATTCTAACGTGAACTCCTCGTGGCGATCGTGAGGTCACACTTGGTGACGTGAGAATTGTTACAACAATAGTAAACAACTGTTACAATATCCCGCCATAAACTCACTACTGAACCATCATATGCGAAAAGTGAAGATGTACTCGTTCGATTTCTTTTCCCCTTATTTGAGAAATATCCTTATTATTTTGGGTAACCTCCATGTTATCTGCGCCGTAATGGGGTGATTCGTGCGCGATGTATTTGAAAAGAGAATGTCATTATATACCATATTTACCTACCTTTACCTATCGTTAACCTATACCTTGCTATCCTGTCTTTAATATTGGAATATTTATTTTTACTTTGAAATTGTGTCACCAGATTACGATATTCTTGCACCTGGAAAACGGCGCCGTCGTCAAGTAAATGACACACGTTCATTTCTAAATTTCTTCTACCATAATACAATACACTGGATTGTATCAGTAGACATAAAGAACGCGGAATTCAACATTTGCATTACGAACTGACCTATTTATTCAGAATTGAAATATGAGTTCGCACCATTGAGCGGTAACACTTCGAAGTATATATTTTTATTGTGTGGCATCCAAAACGCTAAAGACGATATCCACATCTCCACCAGCTGAAAGAAGATAGCAGCGCTCGAACTACTGCAAGATAGTACTATGAACGATACTACTTCCGGCGACACTACACGGAAAGGTTACTGTCACTGATGGGGGAGGTGAATTTCGTAGGAAGCTTCAGTCTGCTTGAGTAGCAGATTGTAGTGAATGATGAGCAGAATACAATCCCAGAGAAAAAAAACGTTAGGTGACCTGTTTAAGAGAAAAAATCGTCTAAAAAGTCTTCTCCATCAGCAGCATTAATGACATGGTTTTCACCTCCATAATAAAGTACTTCAGATAATTTCTCTCAGATCCACAAATATCCAATCTCTTTCTCTAAAAGAGCAACAGTTTGCACCCGAAATAAGAATCCCCCAGTACTTCACGACTTACAGGTGAGCAAGCGATTCACAAAAAAACACAGAATCGAGGACCGCGTTCACAACTCGTGCAACACGTTCGTTCATCTGTACAGTAAAGGTGAATTATTTAGAATGGCAGAAAACGTTTGAAAACATTACAAATTCTACTACAGTCAATGATATTCCAGGCGGAAGACGTGTTTCGAGACGTGGAGTTTATTTTGATGTGCTCTGACTTCACTGCGCCTACGTTGAGGCATCCCGCATACCACTCGTTGTTTGGTGGTGATGGAATCTCAGGCGCAGGAGCGGTCGTGTCTTACGTTACTCGTAATTTATTTTGTGAGGTAAGACTGGCATCGTATCGTTTAGTTATTCTGAATACATTCTTCTTGTGTTTTTGATATCAAATCCAGTGTTTTCTGACAGTGATATCTGTCATGAAGGGTATCCTTTCTACGTACCCTGCGAGTTACCTACAATCTATTAAGACAGGCGAAGATCTGTTACACTATTCCAAACTTTTGCTAATCAAGAAAATCGTCATGGGGAAAATGAAATGATAAAACACCAAGGACTACGGCAGTTGTTCACAGTAGCACTGCTTACATATCTTAAGCCTGACGTGATGATTTCAAGATTAACCAACATAGTATAGAGACAAGCTCCTATGTTAATTTGTACTGCTTGGGAAACACTTGGACCAATTATAAGGCGTTTCCATTCTGACCACGGCGGTTTCCTGATGGGACATTTGTATGTGCGGTATCCTATGTGTTTAACGTCATATTTTCCCAGCCAGTCTGGAGATGCATTGTATAAGACGAAACGCATCATTGGAGGATAAATAAAATAAAAAATTCAGTTTTGCAGCAAAAACTGTTCGTTCTTTCATATGATTTGAACTGCTCCTGCTCCTTATCTATGTGAATCACCTTAGACTTGCCAATGAAAAAATCACTACAGTTGTAAAAATTATTTATTTCTGAAAAGGAAAACACCACCCTGTTTCAGAACAAGTGTCCCGTCTAAAGGTGCATCTGCTGCAAAACTTTAAAAGAATGGTATAGACTGACGATTGACATGGTCACATAATCAAAACTAAACACAATAGAAGTTCTAAGGGAAAATATCCATACGTACATCAAAACGTGAGGCCTCAAGGATGTATTACTATTGTTAATCGTTGACCCTGAATAACAGTTTTGATGTCCTTTAAAGGAAGTGGTCCTCTCTATAACAAGAAATAGTCACAACAACAAGTGATGTAGAGCAAGAACAAGAATCAATAATTGCTCCATATTTTTGGCATACATGTTGATGAAATCGTGAAATGGAAAAAGCATTTGACTAAATTTCTCAAACAATAAAACTCACATACTTCTGCTCTTCTTGTAATTGCTAGTCCTGGAAACAGGTGGATCAACCTCTTTACTTATTTTGCATATTTCCACTCAATAATGTGTTATGGAATATTTTTCTGTGGCAACTGATCACTCAGAAAGAAAGTAGTGATTCCATAAAATCAAGCAGTAAGAATCACATGTGGCTTTCAGCGGCCGTCGTCATGTAGGTAACTGTTCAAAGACTTAGGACCTTTAACAAAAACAACGTAATTTATACATTTGCTAATGAAATTCGTCATAAATAATCTATCACAATTTGAGAAGAATGCTGATGTTCATACATATAACACTATAGTAAAAATTACCTTTATTACCTGTTATAAATGTTGTTGGTGATTCATCAAGAAGTTTAGCAAGCAGCAACAAACATTTTTATCATCTGTCCTGTAACATAATATATCTGAAAGAAGTAAAGCAAGTTTTAAATACAATCTATAACCATTTTTCCTGGGAAATAGCTTTTATTCCATGGTATAAATTGTATTTAGAAACTGGTAGCACGCAAAAAAATGTAATATAAAATAAAAATAAGAGTTAGGTTTTAACTGTAGAAAATGAGAGTTGGCTAACCATTCTGTCTGGACACATCTTATCATGTAAGGCGTGATGGGAAGAATTATCGTATTGATAAAAATTAACCCAAGCAATACCAATAGCTAGGGGAGGGAGATAACTTTATGTCCACCGTTTGAAATTATTTTAATCTAATCAGTTACTTTATATATTAACATTTTGAAAAAAAACATGTATTGCTTTTAATGAATATTTCTAACATATCCCATAACTGTATTAAATTTTTCAGTTAACCTTAACCCAAAAATTTAATTCTCATTAGCAGATGTCACTTTCCCAATGAATGTCGTATTCAATACTTTCAGGTTCAGGGTTTTACCTACACATAAATATCTCTTTAAAAAGTATCTTCAGAGTAAAAGTCAACAATAATGAACGAAATTTGCATTTGTTTACTTTTTGTGGTTGTCATAAAGTCGTTTGTACACGTCACTGAAAATGCATTGCTATTGCTAAGAGTGTGTTGAAAGATTTTTTCATTTGTGGACACTAATTACACATCTAGATCTCTCTAAAAACTATATTGTTGTCATAATTTACGAACTAATGTATTTTGGTTTTCATTGTAATTTTTTTCAGATGGAAATAAAATAATCCACCCACCTTGGTAAAGGGCGTTATGGAACATGCAGTCATAGGAGTAAAGACATACATGACATAACATACCATTGTTGACCTGTCATCATGTCATATTCACAAGTAATAGTAATTCACAAACATATAATGCTTCCGTTTTTGCTACTTGAAAAATGCCTAAAGCCGATATTGTGGAATTGTACATTCAATAAAGAAAACTTCAGCTTGAGGTATCACAAAATCATTTAAAAAACGGTAGTTGTTTTATTGCTACCAATTATCTGCATATAGAGTTGATTTTTGAAGAAGACATACAGATCCGGAAAGTTGTGCCAAAATAAAAGTAATTTGTCATATTAGCTTTAAATGCGAACATTCTATGTTAGGCTTTACCATGACTGTTATTGACATCGAATGAAACACAAATTTACTGTTACCAGTCATTGTTTATTTATCTCCACGACACGTTTGAAAGGTTTTAATATCCACCATCAGGTGGATTTACATCTGTTAGTATGACATTTGTGTGTGTTGTGTTACGATTTTTGAAGTAACTTCTGACGCTGTCTAATGGAGCAAGCGAAGAATTATTTCAGAACACGGTTTCGTTTGTTTCTTTTTGTTTCTTTTTTTTTGGCAAAAACTAAACGTGTCTAACGATAACAATAAAGCAAAATAGTATAAGTAATGGCCAAACGAAAATTAACCTTTTTCGGACATCTCTACCGAATGGGTGAAAATAGACTAACAAAACAAACAAAACAAATACTCCTATATTTCTGGAAGAAGAAGTCGACAATAGCCTGGATTACAGAAGTAAGGAAAGATCTAGAAATAAATAACGTCAAAGAATCAGAAATAGCAGAAAGGAACCGTTTTAAAAATAATGTACTAAATTTGGAAGGCTTTCAAAGCAGAAAAAAAAAATCGGGAACAACATGGACAGAAGATAGGAAGAGACTTCATAGGGAGAAAATGAGGGAATACTGGAAAAATAGGAAACAACGACAAAGGAAGAAGAGGGACTGAAGCTGTCGACTTGATCCTAGTTGGTCAACAGGACTGTAAAAAAAAAGAATGGAAGATCTACAGTGGTCACAGGTTACTGGTTACTTACACTAGCGAACTTATATTCCATCACGAACCTTTGTGCATAGAGACCATAAAGGAAGGAGCCGGCCGCAATCCCATTACTCCCCATTACCCTTGCAAATCCCGATCCCGGCTACAAATAGTCATCGTCAGTGCACCCTCGTTGCTCTTCAATAGACTCGCGGCAGTCAATGTAACCACACGCTCTCACACAAGTATAGGCAGAAGGACGCAGGTCCTTCAGCCTACACATCTTTTAGAGCCTGTGGTAACATGGGCTGCCGCGAGTCTATTGAAGAGCAACGAGGGTGCACTGAGAATGGCTATTTGTAGCCGGAGTAGGGATTTGCAAGAATAATGGGGGCTAGTAGCATTGCAGCTGGCTACAGTTAAATGGTTGTAATGGGTGAATGGTTATCTGGAAAGTGATTTGCAAACAGAAACTGGGAAAAGTTAGCCAGAGTGGAACTCTGGGGGCCACTGTAAGTTTCGAGTGCCACATAATTTTTTGGGTCTCCACCCAGTTTAATTAAAACTGGGAAAATTTAATATAAGAACTGAGTTAACAGCTGACTTGGTAAGTATAGCTAAAGTGTTAATATTAACAAAAAGATCCAAGTGAGTAAATGGATTGAGCAAATGGAAACAATTTAATACCAACGTTAAATCAAATAATTCAGAGAAAGCTGAAGTTTTAGCCTCAATAAAAAGAATAACATAATGAGACAAAAGTATACAAATACACGGCCTGGATTTTGTGCTTCAGGAACTCCAGGTGGGATGTCTTAAAAATAATCTTACAAAAGGGGAAGGATTTGTCTGAAAAACAGTCATCACAGTTTAACATAGATTATTAAATAAAGATGAAAAGGAGATCTTAGGTCTTGATCTTGAAAAACTCACAAACATACAGGATTCACACACGCACGATAAGAGATAAAAGGATTTTAGTCCATCACAATAAGTCAAAGACTCAGAGGTTCATCCCTACGGCTCTGATTAAATTATTGTGAATAAGAATACTATGGAACAGTTTCCGACCAAGGAATTTGTCTGCATCACCTTGCACATAAAACTAAGGTACTCTGACGTGAAACACCCGCAAAGGTCGTGAATATTCATGAACAAAGCAAAATAGCAAAGACTCGTGAAAACTGCAAGAGTACAAATGCGAACCGTATAGACAGAAAAAGCAATAAAACACCACAAGGAGTTAAGAATAAAATTATTCAAGATGATACTGAAATTACACACGACGAAATTACCATCACGTGGTACGAAAAAAGCTACGCCAGCTTAAAATTGAAACGAAATGAAAAGTAAAATAAATAAAAGACATAAACACGAGGAAAGTTCACACATACATTCAACTTAAACGACTAGTCAGAGAACTGAATTTTAAACCTGTGCTGGAGTAACGAACTTTCTACACCACGTGTTCTGCCTACACAAAACGAAGACCGGAAAAACTTACTACATACAGAAAAATATACTCGTGATTACACTCTGAGAAATTCGACTACCGCATCTGAAAATGAATTAGCAGCTCAAACGTTTACATTAATTACAATAGCTGCCCACCCTCACACATTAACACACTCACTAGTCGCTCTTAAGAGTACTGTATTTAGTCGGTAAAGATCCAATCCACAGTGACGAGAGCACGCTCGGCCTGGAACGAATGTCCCCCAGGTAGCCGGAAGAGGCCGGAGTGGTCCTTACCGCCACAAATTTAATTACTGTCGAATGACTACCGAAGGGGCGCAAATCTCTTTGCCTTGACAGAGAAAACTGCGTTGGCTACACTGGTGATGCCACAGCAGACAGCCAGATGCTGTACTGCTAACATAAGACAGAATCAACAAATACACTCACTCAGCCATTCATACAGATGATAAAGAGAGAAAGGAAATTTCGGAGGAAAAAATGTAGGCGATGAACAGAGGACTAGACGATTACTGTATCACTGAGTGGGGCAAACACGAAGTACAAAAGTAAATCACAACCAACCGAACGTGACACCACGAAATACAAGTAAAATACTATGAAACGAATCAAACAGAGACGTTTCGCAATGTGCCTCTCCTTCCTTACAGTCTACAGTCAAGTTCGACAGTGAAAGGAACCTGTGGCCACTGGATGTATTCCATTTCACTTATTTTACTTTTAACTCAGACATCCGTTTAGTTTTTGTTAAAAAAACCTCAAAACCATGTTCTGAAGTAGAGTTTTGTGTCTCCACTAGACAGTATCACACACATACGTCATACTAACAAACGTAAATCCACCTAATGATGGAGGTTCAAATCTTTGAAACGCATCGTGAAGATAACAAAAAGTGACTGGTAACTGTAAACCTGTTGTTTCATTCGTGGTCATATTAGAATCTATTTTACATGCGTTAAACAGCTTTAATGGACATCGCAGTGTAGCACAGTGATTAACACTGGACCATCATTCAGGAGAGCAACATACATATCTCCACTCATGCACTTTGATGTACACTCTCCAGTCACATTGAAGTGACCACCTGTGAAAAGCCAGCTTATGTTGATTTTTCTTCAGACTTGCTTCCACTCTGAAGCGCCAAGTCAGAATTGCATCTCTAGTACCTTTACCTTTCCTAAAGACAAACTGATCGCATTTAACATTTCCCCAATTTTCTTGTCCCTTCTTCTTCTTCTGTACATTATTCTCGTCTATGGCTTGGATGCATATTATAAGCTGAGTGTGCTATTGGTGTCGAACCTAATTGCCATGTGTAAAGCCGAGTGTGCTCTTCGTTTCGCACCTAACTGCCCTTGCTATCTTCGGAGTTGTATGGATGATATTTTTCCGAATGTCTAAAGATACATCGCCAGTCACATGGATTCTACACACCAACTTCAATAGTCATTTGCTTCTCAGTTCCCCAATAATTTTAGAAATTTCGATGCAATGGTTAACAACCCTTCTGCTCTAATTGATAACGTTCTAGAACTCTTTTAAATTCTGTTATGTGGGACCGCTGTATCACCAACATTGCGTTAACTTCAGGCCAATCTGTCCCTCACGCAACTCATATCAACAATGAAAGTAGTTCGGAAACAACACAGCAGACGAATGTTCACAGTTTCGCTAGCGCGAAGTTAATGCAGATGAGTCGCAAAAACAATCTCATAATGTTCGAGTACAGCATTAAGCGTGACCTGATTGAGACAGTTACGTCGATTAAACATGTAGGCGTAACGTTGTAAAGAAATATAAAATAGAATGAGCATGTAAGAATTGTAGCGGGGAAGGCAAATGGTCGACTTCGGTTTATTGAGAGAATTTTAGGAAAGTGTGGATCATCAGGAAAGGAGACTGCATACAGGACACTAGTGTGACCCATTACTTGAGTACTGATCGAGGATTTGGCAACCGCACCAGGTCGGATTAGAGTAATATATCGAAGGAATTGAAAGGAGGACTGTTAGTTTTTTACCGGCAGGTTCGAACCTCACGCAAGTGCTTCAGGGACTCAAATGGGAATCCCTGGAGGAACGGCGACGTTCTTTTCGAGGAATAATATTGAGAAAATTTAGAAAATCGGCATTTCAGGCTGACTGCTGAACGATTCTGCTGCTGCAAACGTATATTTCGCGTAAGGACCACGAAGATAAGATTAGAGAGAGTGGGGTCGTACGGAAGCATATAGACAATAGTTTTTCCCTCGCTCAGTTTGTAAGTGGAGCAAAAGCGAAAGTGGCTAATAGTGTCACAAAGTAACCTCTGTCACGCACCATACGGTGGCTTGACGACTATGTATGTAGACGTATATGTAATATCATATTCCCTACGTCTTTCTTATCGACTGCAGTTTCCTCTTCTGTCAAGTCATCAGACAAGATCTCCCCCCTTCAAAGTGGCCTTCAGTGTGTACTTCCTTAAGGTTACCACCCTTACATTTATATTTACCAAATGTTGTGTTGACTTTTCTATATGTTAAGTCAGTCTTTCTCACGATCACTCGTTTTCCATTTCTTCACATTTTTCCTGTAGACTTTTCACCTCATCTCCCTGAATTTCCTGTTTATTTCGTTTATAGTGCTGTATTTTTCTCTAACCCTCAACCGCCGGCCGGTGAGGCCGAGCGGTTCTAGACGCTTCAGTCTAGAACCGCGCGATCGCTACGGTCGCAGGTTCGAACCCTGCTTCGTGCATGGATGTGTGTGATGTCCTTAGGTTAGCTAGGTTTAAGTAGTTCTAGGGGACGGATAACCTCCGATGTTAACTCCCATAGTGCTCAGAGTCATTTGAACCATTTCTAACCCTCAAGTTTTTTTGTGCTTCCTAAAGTATTTCTTCTGCTACCCAAGTTTTCTTCGGAGATACCTCCCTTGTACCTACGTCTGGCTGTCCATCATCTGTAAGTGCCCTTTTCAGAGATTTCCACTCCTCCTCAAATTAGCTACTTACTGTGGTATTCCCAATCTCATTATCCAGATCCATTGCGTCTCATTATTCCTCATTACTTCAGTGTCCCATTTCCTTCCATACTGCCGCTTCCGTACGATTTTCTTAAAATTCTTTTTATCATTACTAATTTATGATCTGAGTCTACGTCTGCTCCTACGTACATCTTACAGTCCAACATCTGACTTCGGAATCTCTGTTTGATTATGACTCCCGTTCATGTGATTCTTGAACAGAGCATTCGGTATTACTAACTGCAATTCATTGCAGAACGTAGCCCTTTGTTCTATTCCTCCCCGTACAACTGCATTCCAATCCCCCATGATTATTACACTACTGGCCATTAAAATTGCTACACCAAGATGGAATGCAGATTATAAACGGGTATTCGTTGGACAAATATATTATACTGGAACTAACATGTGATTACATTTTCATCCAATTTGGTTGCATAAATCCGGAGAAATCAGTACCCAGAACAAGCACCTCTGGCCGTAATAACGGCCTTGATACGCCTGGTCATTGAATCAAACAGAGTTTGGATGCCGTGTACAGGTACAGTTGCCCATGCAGCTTCAACACGATACCGCAGTTCATCAAGAGTAGTGACTGGCGTATTGTGACGAGCAAGTCGCTCGGCCACCATTGGCTCTGAGCACTATTGGACTTAACATCTGAGGTCATCAGTCTCGGCCACCATTGACCAGACGTTTTCAATTGGTGAGAGATCTGGAGAATGTGCTGGCCAGGGCAGCAGTAGAACATTTTCTGTATCCAGAAAGGCCCGTACAGGACCTGCGACATGCGGTCGTTCATTATCCTGCTGAAATGTAGGGTTTCGCAGGGATCGAATGAAGGGTAGAGCCACGGGTCGTAGCACATCTGAAATGTAACGTCCACTGATCAAAGTGCCGTCAATGCGAACGAGAGGTGACCGAGACGTGTAACCAATGGCATCCCATACCATCACGCCGGATGATACGCCAGTATGGCGATGACGAATACACGCTTCCAATGTCCGTTCACCGCGATGTCGCCAAACACGGATGCGACCATCATGATGCTGTAAACAGAACCTGGATTCATCTGAAAAAAATGACGTTTTGCCGTTCGTGCATCCAGGTTCGTCGTTGAATACACCATCGCAGGCGCTCCTGTCTGCCCGTCAATGGTAGCCGCAGCCATGGTCTGATAGTCCATGCTGCTGCAAACGTCGTCGAACTGTTCGTGCAGATGGTTGTTGACTTGCAAACGTCCCCATCTGTTGACTCAGGGCCGGCCGCGGTGGTCTAGCGGTTCTAGGCGCTCAGTCCGGAACCGCGCGACTGCTACGGTCGCAGGTTCGAATCCTGCCTCGTGCATGGATGTGTGTGATGTCTTTAGGTTAGTTAGGTTTAAGTAGTTCTAAGTTCTAGGGGACTGATGACCACAGATGTTAAGTCCCATAGTGCTCAGAGCCATTTGAACCATTTTGTTGACTCATGGATCGAGACGTGACTGCACGATCCGTTACAGCCATGCGGATAAGATGCCTGTCATCTTGACTGCTAGTAATACGAGGCCATTGGGGTCCAGCACGGCGTTCCGTATTACCCTCCTTAACCCACCAATTCCATATTCTGCTAACAGTCATTGAATCTCGGCGAACGCGAGCAGCAATGTCGCGATATGATAAACCGCCATTGCGATAGGCTGGAATCCGACCTTTATCAAAGTCGGAAACGTGATGGTACGCATTTCTCCTCCTTACACGAGGCATCACAACAACGTTTCACCAGGCAACGCCTGTCAACTGCTGTTTGTGTATGAGAAATCGGTTGGATACTATCCTCATGTCAGCACGTTGTAGGTGTCGCCACCGGCGTCTACATTGTGTGAATGCTCTGAAAAGCTAATCATATGCATATCACAGCATCTTCTTCCTGTCGGTTAAATTTCGCGTCTGTAGCACGTCATCTTCGTGGTGTAGCCAGTAGTGTAGATTTTCATCTCCTTTTCCTTACTGATTCATCTGTCCTGTATCCTCAAGTACTTCCTCTATCTCTTCATATTCTGCTTATCGGCATTAATACGTGAAGTATAGATTTTTCTGTTAAATCTGATGAGAACAACACTATCAATGAGCTCTTAACTTTACTTTAACTCATTCTCTGCTCTTCTTTCCTTTTCATATCGAGTCCCACTCCCAGTACAACATTTTCCAGCCAGAAGTCCGTATCTTCTCTCAATTTCATATCACTGACCCTTATCGTCCTTAGATTCAGCCTTAGTATTGCCCTTTTCATATTGTATAGCTTCCCTACCACGTTCAAACTTCTGACATTCCATGCTCCGACTCGTAGAACGTTATCCGTTCGTTGGTTATTCCATCTTTTTCTCGTGGTCACCTCTCCCTTGGAAGGCCCATCCCGGGAATCCGAAAAAAGTGTCAAGCCAGAGTGTTTTGCCTATGGACAGATCATTATGGAACTTTTTCAGTTTCAGGCCACACGCTCTGTGTCTTTAATGTGGTGGGATTCCATTGCCTTATTCGTGCTCATTTCGTTGATCATTGCTGATTCTTCCGCCTTTCAAATACAGTTTCCCACATCAAGCGCAAGAGAGTGTCCTGAAATTCTATGCTCATCCGCCCTCTTCGACAAGGGCTTTGGCAGAACGAGGTTGACTAACCTTGTTATGATGGAAGTCTTCGGCCACCGTTACTGATGAGTTTTACATAGCAGGTAATCAGTGGCTGGGTCCAAACCCGGTACCCACGACTTTTTAATTACTACTCAAAAGCGCTAACCACACACCAGGGCTCCAATGGCAGTCCAACGCACGTTAAATTGAGGGATCATGGCTGTGTAAGAAGCGTATATTATGAACTTCTCCCATGGAGAGGATCTCTCTGTCACAGTGACAGAAGAAGAATTAGTGGGACATAGGTAAACCGGTATTAGAGGCTGACACAACTAAGGAAGATTTGATATCAAACATAGCAAAACGGAATTTGTAAAATCGTAGGAGTGAGTGCTAACCAAACGATTGTTGTAGTCATTATGGAAGAATACCATCCACGCAATCCCGAAGATAGCGGGGACAGATAAGTACGAACATTATCGTACAGTAAGCTGCCTAACTTAGAGTTTCTAGTGTTTCTAACCAAGATAATGTGGAACAGAAGGGATAAGAAAATTGAGGGTCTGATGCACGACGATGCCTTTAAGGAAGGTCAAGACACTACACAGGCAATTCCAACATTACCTTTGACAATTGAAGTAATACTTTAAAAAACCAAAAAATCTTTGTTAGGATACGTCAACATAGGGAAATCATTCGCCATTGTAAACAGATGGCAGACTTTATAAATCCACAGAAAAAAATGGGATACGCCACGGAGAAAGACAATGTGAGCAAGAACTAATGGGACACAATAGGAATGGAAGACCATTAGGTAATTGTTCGTATTAAAGAGAGCAGAGCAGAGGTACAGCTTTCCTCTTATACTGTTCATTGCGTACACAGGTGAAGCAACGAAAGAAATGAATGGAAGATTCGGAGATGAAACTAAAATTCATGTAAAAGGTTAATAACTATAAATTTACTGAAAACTTCGCTATCCACTGTGAAAGTGAGGAAGAAGCACTGAACCTGCTGAAAGAAAAGCACGGTTTACTGAGAGCACAATGTAAAATGAGAATGAACGGAAGAAAGACGGAATGAGATTTGCGATTAACATAATGACATAACTGGGGACTACACAGCAGACTAAGTGATGGAGTAGGGCTAATGATATTCTGGAAACTAAATAACACATGCCAGAGGAAGCAAGCAAAATAATGCCAAACAATTTTTAGAAAGAAATTTTAATACGCTGTGGTTGTAACTACGCCATCGCTACTTGAGAGGGCTGCAACGAGAAACGAGTTATCTTAAGACAACGAAGTTTTGAAATAAACTCATTTTAACTTCCACATGAAAAGGTAACATTTGCTAATTGCATACCACTTTTATGTTCCAGGTTACAAACGTTGCTAAACATGTCGATTATCTGCATTATCATGACTGACTACCAATTGATTGGGAAAACCTGGATTTCCCATTAATTTGAAAGAATTTGATGTTCTAATTCGAAATATTTCCACACGAAAAACTAAGAGTCTGTTCTTCACGTAACAGAAAAATTCAGTAACTCTTATTTTGCAAACATCTTATGGACTCCGTGAATAATGATTTAGTTTCAATGAAACAGCAACCAGTGAATGAATACGTTGCTCGTAGCTTCTTACGCAACTCCACCTTGTTTTCAGCGAGATATTTGAAATGACTTGGGGTAATTAATAACTTTCGTCGAACTTTAACTATGGGCTGCATGAGTGAATAATGACAGATTATTTAACGGAATATGTTACTAACTGGCAGCTAATTTTGACGTGTGCTACAGAAACTGTATCGCGGCTGATAAATTACAGCAACTAGCCCTTTTCTTGCATCAGGAGCAGCTAGTGCAGCTGTGAATCTAATTTATTGCTGTGAGCTTCCCCAATGAGACGCGTTCCAGTTCACATTCCCATAAATACGTGCCCTAAACGACTTCCTCATTTCTACCTTCTTCATTGGTTCTCGTTGGTAGACTAAGCTAATCGAAAGCTTTAAAAATATTGGGTGTGCAAAACTAGATTGCCTATGCATTTTCAGAGTATACACCGAGCTCACTTGCAGATAATCGCTTATGAGCTCGCTGTCGACGGGACATTAAACTCTAATCTCCTTGTCCTCCTCCTCCTGTTAGAGGAACATAGGGGAAACTATAGTAGAACATCATCACTCCTCCATCTAGCACTAACGGAAAAGTCTTACATTATTTTTATTCTGATCATGGGTCATTTGGAACAGAAATCATTATATACCTTCCAGTAAACCATACTAAGCTGCACATGTAACTCACTCCTTGCCGAAGCACCGCCAGGACCATGTCATAAGTAGACACTTGATTAGACAAATGAAACGATAGTTTATTTATTTTTATTTTATTTATATAGAATATGAGTTGTGTGCCGTAGACCCACAATCATGTACAAAGTTTATGCCTTTTAATCTTTGCTGTTGCATTACATTGTCTTTTGAAGCATATAAAAGCCATGTACATGTTATCATGGGAAGTACTCTATGGGCAACTCCTTGTTAGAGTAGATCTGAGATATAGTCTGCACCGAGTCCTTCGCTGTCCTGGGTCGCTCAGTGTCGTTGAAGTCGACCTGATACAGGCCGAATTTAATGCTGGAAAATAAAAATAAGAACATCGTGATTGATTTCCATAAGAATTAAGCACTCCACATTGTATTGACACTTTCATGTTTCAACTTATTACAAAAGGCCTTCAGCATACACTGAATAACGTACTACTTCTCAAATACTCTGAATTATAATCTGTGTAAGTGGTTAATTTGTTCTACTTCGAACAGTCGAATAATTTACATCTAACCTCTGAAAAAAATGTAGATAATTTTATGCAACAAATAAGTTACAATTAAAGGTACAAATCATTATGAAAAAATCGATTAAAATCGTTCTTTTGATAATAAAGAGAAGGTGGAAATGTGTCTCAGGTAACGTTTTAGAAGGTTAAAGAGGCATTGTAAGAAACAGAAAAGGAAGAGATATACCTAAGATATAATCAATGATTATAAAATCCAATTCGGATGACACTGTAGGCGTACCTTTCTAGTCGTCTATATGAGCAGCAAGAGTACTTCTTTAACAACGTTTTACCCTACTGCTAATATTTTTTAGTATATTGGTATTCGTTTCTATTAATTCTGTATCTGTGACATATCAGTAAGGTGCTATTGTTAATATTGAGGCTGCTAATCATGTTATGGCACAAAAGGAAAGACAAATGAATACTACTTATGTATTGTGGAACAGCAGAGAATAAGTCACTACGCATAAGTTTTTATGATCCCTGACTCACATGTCAAAATACTGTGCAATTAGTTCCGTGCACACTAGTCACAATAGAAGTGGACAGGTACTGTGTAATAAACCGTGCCACCTATAGAGAGATAATGCATATAGGCCAAGTCAGGTGCATGCCTTCCACACTGCAAAGCAACTACTAGCAAGACGAGACGCGTACTGAGGAGACATGGACTGACACCAGTGTTCCGGCCAGTCTTCAGGACAAGAGATATTAGACGTCCAGTTAAAGACAACATATGTCTTCGAATTTCAGGCGTGTATGGTGTCCCCTGTGGTAGCATTACATGGGCCAACTATTCACACTGCTGGCGAACGTTGTGAAGAACATTCACGACGAATTAAAGAAAGGGAACTTGAGAAGTCAGTCGTGCTGAACATTGCCTGGAAGACGAGCATAAAATGCAAATTGACAAGACGAGAGTTTTGTCCCGGGCACCAACGTCCTGTGACTCTGTTATCATAGGAGCGGTCGCAATTAGGATAACCAGCAACAATTTCAAAGGAGACCAGGGGTACACACTTAGCAGGGCTTGGGAGTTGGCTTTGGACACTGAGCGAAAGCAAAGATGTAGACTGGACGCATGTACGAACGTGGAAGCGATAGTTTCAAACGTGGCGTCGGCCCCTCGTGCCACGTGACGTCACTCGGTCCCGCGGCGGGGCGGAGCCGCTGGGAGCTGCCCAACTTGTTTTTTCGCGCATGCGCCACTCCGTCCCTCTCTAGAAGGTTCCAGACGCTGCTTCTACACAGGGTGTTACAAAAAGGTACGGCCAAACTTTCAGGAAACATTCCTCACACACAAATAAAGAAAAGATGTTATGTGGACATGTGTTCGGAAACGCTTAATTTTCATGTTAGAGCTCATTTTAGTTTCGTCAGTATGTACTGTACTTCCTCGATTCACCACCAGTTGGCCCAATTGATGGAAGGTAATGTTGACTTCGGTGCTTGTGTTGACATGCGACTCATTGCTCTACAGTACTAGCATCAAGCACATCAGAACGTAGCATCAACAGGTTAGTGTTCATCACGAACGTGGTTTTGCAGTCAGTGCAATGTTTACAAATGCGGAGTTGGCAGACGCCCATTTGATGTATGGATTAGCACGGGGCAATAGCCGTGGCGCGGTAAGTTTGTATCGAGACAGATTTCCAGAACGAAGGTGTCCCGACAGGAAGACGTTCGAAGCAATTGATCGGCGTCTTAGGGAGCACGGAACATTCCAGCCTATGACTCGCGACTGGGGAAGACCTAGAACGACGAGGACACCTGCAATGGACGAGGCAATTCTTCGTGCAGTTGACGATAACCCTAATGTCAGCGTCAGAGAAGTTGCTGCTGTGAAAGGTAACGTTGACCACGTCACTGTATGGAGAGTGCTACGGGAGAACCAGTTGTTTCCGTACCATGTACAGCGTGTGCAGGCACTATCAGCAGCTGATTGGCCTCCATGGGTACACTTCTGCGAATGGTTCATGCAACAGTGTGTCAATCCTCATTTCAGTGCAAATGTTCTCTTTACGGATGAGGCTTCATTCCAACGTGATCAAATTGTAAATTTTCACATTCAACATGTGTGGGCTGACGAGAATCCGCACGCCATTGTGCAATCACGTCATCAACACAGATTTTCTGTGAACGTTTGGGCAGGCATTGTTGGTGATGTCTTGATTGGGCTCCATGTTCTTCCACCTACGCTTAATGGAGCACGTTATGATTTCATACGGATACTCTACCTGTGCTGCTAGAACACGTGCCTTTACAAGTACGACACAACATGTGGTTCATGCACGATGGAGCTCCTGCACATTTCAGTCGAAGTGTTCGTACGCTTCTCAACAACAGATTTGGCGACCAATGGATTGGTAGAGGCGGACCAATTCCATGGCCTCCACGCTCTCCTGACCTCAAACCTCTTGACTTTCATTTATGGGGGCATTTGAAAGCTCTTGTCTACACAACTCTGGTACCAAACGTAGAGACTCTTCGTGCTCGTATTGTGGACGGCTGTGATATAATACGCCATTCTCCAGGGCTGCATCAGCGCATCAGGGATTCCATGCGACGGAGGGTGGATGCATGTATCCTCGCTAACGGAGGACATTTTGAATATTTCCTGTAACATAGTGTTTGAAGTCACGCTGGTACGTTCTGTTGCTGTGTGTTTCCAGTCCATGATTAATGTGATTAGAAGAGAAGTAATAAAATGAGCTATAACATGGAATGTAAGCGTTTCCGGACACATGTCCACGTAACATATTTTCTTTCGTTGTGTGTGAGGAATGTTTCCTGAAAGTTTGGCCATACCTTTTTGTAACACCATGTATAAGTAGAACATCATGCCAACACCGGCAGTCGGTGATTGTAACGTATGATAACGAAATGGCGTGGCTTGTAAACCGATAACGTCTTAATTAAGGTGCCAAAAAAGGACGTAAAGGCAACGGTCTTGTGATTATATGGGTGGTTAGAAGGCACATCAGGACTAAGTCAATAGGATAGTCCTCACCATGTATGTCATATCCTGTCCTATTGCTATTTGTAAAGTATAAATATTTTAACTACTTACGACATACTTCAGCTTACCGCTAAAGTTAGGTTGTTTCTGTATTTCGTCTGTTTTGAAGCATTTCTTCTTACAACTAATGTTGTTAACTTGTCTGATTTTGTTTCTATAACATTGATGAATGTGGTAGCTACACATTGTCGTGTTTTGTGTTTATATGTACTGGTTTTCTTCCTGGTTAGTATTTAGATTACCTATACTCTCATTTTGTTTCACCGCTCACCGTTTTAAACCTTCCACCAACCATATCTGCAAGCAACAACTTCGTTTGCCTCCTGTGTGGTGTTCTCTCTCACTGGTATCTCGTAACAGATGTTCACGGTTCTCCTATTAGTAGGGCCAGACTAGCAAGACAGTGGCTGCTTTCGGGATGCTATGGAAGTGCCTTTCACAATTCGTGTGGCCTTTTTCTATTTGTAATATTTCTAATGTGTTTCGTAATCCTCAGGATAGTGGTTTTCCAACGAGCTTTCATGTATTGGTAACTTCTCAGGTTACCTGTTTTGTAAAGTGAGTCACCTTTTGTTTGCAGACAACGTAGTGTATAAAATAACCTCAGTTCTTTCCCGCTTTATGTGAGTAATGCATCGTCATTAGTTTGCCATTACATTTTCATTTATAATCACTGTTTATCGACAATGTGCAGTAACACATTGTTTCCATCGTTACAGTAAATACCACAATAAGCAATTACATTATTCCGATATTGATAGTAAACAATAAAATCTGTTACAGTTTTCTTCACTATGACGCAAAACACAAACATTTGCATGAATGAAACATATTCTGACTTAGTTTCCATCTCAGAAGTCATACATGTCTTTCTCTCACAATGTGATTGCTGGCAGTTAAGTCCCTAAGGTCCATGAGATTCCTATGCAATAGCTTCGCCTGCGTGTGGCTTCAATACAGTTCGTCTGAAATGTTAGCCGCGCTACCGCTACGGTCGCAGGTTCGAATCCTGCCTCGGGCATGGATGTGTGTGATGTCCTTAGGTTAGTTAGCTTTAAGTAGTTCTAAGTTCTAGGGGACTGATGACCTTAGAAGTTAAGTCCCATAGTGCTCAGAGCTATTTGAACCATTTGAAATGTTAGCTTGTTTGTGCGTTCCCACAGATTGTATACTGGATCATCTTACTAAAAGTTCAGTTTGTGTTCAGTAACTGCTTATAAAATAATTCGTTGACCCCTATTTCTATTAAAAAAACGCTTTCTGTATTTTGCGTATGCCTTTTGCTGTTTTTGAAGATTGTATTTCAAAGATTCGCCTGATTTCGGGGCTACATTTCCATCCTTACCTTAGTAAATTATCTAGCGAGGTGGCGCAGTAGTTAGCATACTGGGATCGCATTCGAAAGGACGAGGGTTCAAATCCGCGTCCGGTCATCTTGATATAGGTTTTCCGTCATATCCCTAAATCGCTTGAGGAAAATGCCTGGATGGTTTCTTTGAAAGGACATGGCCGATTTCTTTCCCCATTCTTCACTCATCCGAAGGGACCGATGACCTCACTGTCTGATCACCTCCCCCATATCCACTAACCAGCCAACCTCAGTAAAACTACTTAACACCTGTCCACACGTCAGTGAAGTGATACACAATTTTCTCGCTGAAAGTGACGTTTTTTCCCTCCACGATTTCGATGACACTTGGTAAAACGTTGCCCGCTTGCTAAATATCTATGATTAACAGTTTATGTTCCTATATGATTCGGGACCAATAGCTAGGACTTAGCAGAATGGCTCTGGCAGTGACTTCGAACGCAGATTAATCTTTGGGTGTCACCTGACTAGCAGATCCGTCAGGGACATAGCAGCTCTCCTAAAGCTTCCCATGTCGTCTGTAGGTGACGTGCCTGTGACGTGTAAACGCAAAGGTAGAACTACAGTAAACCAACGCCAGGTAAACCTCGTGTGCTGACGGACAGGGACGACTGAGCGTTGCGGAAGGTGATTTGTAGCAATCTTAGCTAAGTAGTTCTTCTTGTCCTACGTGATTTAAAAAATCGAATTTATTATCCGAATAAATCACTCGAAGCTTCTAAAGTGCTCCCAGATGTGCATCTAGTACAGTGAGTGTGCCTAGGGAGTTGAAAGGCGTGACGTACAATGATCGAACATTTCCTCATAAGCGGTACATTTCTGTAGTCAATGCCAAGTGATATTTGAGGCCATATGAAAAGCGACGCCACTGGACAGTGGATGACTGGACACGAGTTATTTCGAGTGATGCATCACGCTATATCTGCGACAATCCAATAGAAGGGTTTAGGTTGGGTGAATGCCTTGAAAACGTTACAAGCTATCACGTATTAAGCCAACGCCGACCTATGGAAGAGATGCTGTTGCCGTACGGGGCTGCATCTAGTGGTTAGGACGTGGTCCCCTTTTCGAACTTAAGAAAACGCTGAATGTCAAAGGACATGAATAAATTATACAACTCTGTATATTGTGTAAAGTAAGGTACGATACACGAGTTGGAATAACTGTCCTTAAATTAAAGACGTTATTTTCTGTGGCAAGATATTCTCACAAATTTCCAGTAGCTACCTTTCTCCGTCAAACAAATTATTTAGTTATCGAAATGAAACAGGGGAAATCTAAGCTAACGTGGAAGATTCAAGTTTTCTTGAACCTGTTGGCTGAACCCAAAGCGTCAAATGCAGGCAGTCATATAGGTGTATATATAAGATCAGTTCCGAGACAATGATGACATCAGCATGATAATGTAGCCTGTCATAAAGCAGCATCTGTGAGGCAATGTTTTATCGGAAACATTCCCGAAATGGACTGGCCTGCTCAGAGCGTCAACTTGAATCCAACGGAACAATTTTTGGATGAGTTCGAACCCCAACGTCCAGCATCACCTCCAACATCACATTCTCTGATTCCGGTTCTTGAGAAAGAATGGCCTGGCACTCCTTCACAGGCATTCAGATATCGCATCGAAAGAGTCCCTACCAGATTCGTACAGGAGAAGAATGCGCAAACCCAGTACAAATGTCCACTAAGAGGAGTCTGGACGGATTTTGTAAAGATACAGTATTATTTGTTGGCCAACAGGAGTAACTGTACTCTTGATGCTTCTCCTCCAAATACACCTTGTACGCGAAAGTCGTGCCTCTGCAGTTGTCACGCGTAGAATCAGTACGCGCAAGTCACTGCTCATTTTGGGAAAATTATCTTGCGATCTAACCAACTGAAATCACAAGTTGATCGATAACGAACCAGGTAAATTGCATGAGCAGAGTAAATCTGCGACTTTACTCAGTACACACAGAAACGAATACACTTTACAAACTTCAGGCATTAATTTTTTTTAAAAAAAATATTGCCCCAGACTTAAATTTAAAAGAGTTCCTATTTCCCGGTAGCAACCAAGCTTTCACTTTATTGTTTTCAAGACAAACCCAGTGCCGTTCGTCTGTATTTGGAGACGACGGCAAATTATGGCGACGTACTGCATTGCCATAAACCAAAAATCGCCGACGACTTTTTTGTGACCATTCATGGCCAAGAGAGAGAGCGCTACAATCTGGTTGGAGAGACTGACCACCAAACACCTAAATTTAAATTTCAAAGCCACTCGTGTTGTGAAAATATTGTTGGAATTTTTATGCCACACCCAGGGCGGTGACTAAAGTTTTCTTTTATCACCAAATCTCCTGGAATGGTGTGTGACGGGTCAACCGACCGGTTTTCGGTTGTCTAGGGAGCTGCTACATACAGTTGCACTCTGTACGACACAAGTTTAAAATGTATGCCTCTAACAGCTTTTGTTATTAAAATGTAGGAAGTGGGTAATCAACAATTCTAGGCTACAATAGCCAACGAGGGTTAAACAGAGACCGACAGTGGTAATCTCTGCTATGTGTCAGCCGGCACGTAGACTGTTGGTAGGAAAACCAGCGGTGTTTACAAACAGTGGACCATGAGGTGTTCAAAATAAAAACACTAGAAAATACATTGCTGAGTTGCATTCTATATATACATTTTCATTTAAAAAAAGTTCCATAGTAGCTTAATGTTACCATTGTATAACACTTGTCTTTACAGAACTTCTTATAGTTCTGAATCATCTTTACCAAAGACAAAATGAAGTCCAGATGTCTGATATTTGGATTTGTTCTGTGTTATACACTGAAGAGCCAAAGAAACTGGTACACCTGACTAATATCGCGTAGCGCCCCCGCGAGCACACAAAAGTGCGCAAGACGACATGGCATGGATTCGACTATTGTTTGAAGTTATGCTGGAGGGAACTGACACCATAAATCGTATCTAGACATATCAGGGGTCCCACATCACTCCAACTGCGTGCGCCCCACACCATTACAGGGGCTCCAGCGGATTGAACAGTCCCCTGCTGATATGCAGGGTCCACGGATTTATGGGGTTGTCTCCATACCCGCACACGTCCATCAGTTCGATATAATTTTAAATGAGACTCGTCCGACTGTCCAACATGTTTTCAGTCATCAACAGTACAATGTCAGTGTTGAATGGTTCAGGTGAGGCGTAAAGCTTTGTGTCGTGCTGTCATCTAGGGTACACGAGTGGGCCTTCGGCTCCGAAAGCCCATATCGATGATATTTCGTTGAATGGTTCGCACGCGGACACTTGTAGATTGCCCAGCATAGAAATATGCGGCAATTTGCTGAAGGGTTGCACTTCTATTCCTGATATTCACGGTACACTCGTGAAATCGTCGTACGGAAAAATCCCCACCTCATCGCCGTCTTCTGCGTGTTTACATATCTCTGTATTTGAATACGCATACCTATACCAGTTTCTTTGTCGCTTCAGCGTGTATTGGATAGTGGAAAGAGGATAACCTCTTCAGCCTTGTCTTTGAAAAAAGCGTTTCCTACCGTTTCGTACCTTTCCCTATTTTTAGGAAAACACTAGTGTCATTATAGAGCCTACTAGGTTACTTGATATGTCAAACGTTGTATTCTCTAAGACTTCACACAAACTTCACATTTTCCATTTTTCTCAAAATCCATACTTAAAATCTGTCCAAGTATTTTTTTATTTCTATTTGTCTCTCCAATGTTCAGAGCTCTAAAATATTGCTTTCTAGATCAAACAATTCGCAACTATTTTTATTAATTCTATTAAAATTTTTGATGCAAAATACTTTTCATCTTCTCAAAATATTTTTTACTCATAATATTCTACTACCTTTACTTCACACAGATTCAATTTTCCATCACGAAACTTCCTTTCCGTTTTCCCCTATCAATAATCCAAAGTACATAAAATATTTCACCTCTTGCAAGGGGTTTGTCTTCAGTGACACTTCTGAGATCTTCAGTATTTATTGATACTCATCATTGACTTTTTTTCTCAATTTATCTTCATTACACATATTTCTCTACATTAACTGGAAGTTTCAGTTCTCGCACCCGAGTCTCCATTATCAGCATTCTATGACAAAGATTACCAGTTTCTGTAAAATAAAATACTGCTGTGTTGCTGTGGTGTGAATGTGATGGTCGGAGATCCTAGATACGCCTCTAGAGACCCACAAGCCCTAAGAAGCACGACCAAAACCACCCTGTTTAACTGTTTGGCTATCGACAGCACCTATGCAAATAACTCATAATACATGTGTTAAAAGAGTGTTCCGTAATAATAAACGAGTCTATGCGTGCGTCCTAATGGTCTTTCACTTTTTTCCGCCCAGTATTTTATTGTATAGTCCTGTAAGAGACTTCTCATATTTTGTATATCTGCCCCCGTTTCCCATTTCTTTTCCTGATTCTTCATGTGTGCCCTGCTATTCTTCTGAAAAGTCCCTTTTCTGTTATGTGGGAGATTCCTACCTTCTGCTTTGTGAAAACGTATACCTCAGTTCCATAAAGTAGAGTATGAACAGTTATGGTACAGCCAGCTACTCTGAGTTGATGAGCACCATCGTAAACTCGCCTTCTTATTTCGGACAACATAAACCGAGTAGCAATGGACGATAAACAAAAAACTTTCATAATAGGATTACTATTAATCCGTATTAAAGACATTTTAGTACTTACGTAAAGCCAGAGGACCATTCCAGGTTGCCAAGTAGACTCCAAGCCGTGTAACCAATTACGTTATTGCCATCAGTATTGATTGCTTTCAACATTTCTGCTAGGTAACTCTGAAAGGTTAAGTGTTTCAAAGGTTACTCTTTGCCATTATGTTTCTATCTTATCGAAAAATGACGAATTATGAAAATATTTTTAAGTTTTATTTGCATAATTACCCAAAACTGATTTATGTTTTCATATTGCAGCCAATTTCTCTCACGGACAAACACGGCTAATAAAATATAACAGCTATATGGCGTTCAAGCAGTGTGTAACGCACTGGATTCTGAATCTGAAGTAGCATGCTTCCGGTCTTATTAGATGGTGTTGAGAGACTTTTCAGGTAATTTCCTCATGATGGTGCGTGCATGTTATATGTCAACAAGAGTTACTAATCCCTCTTAAAAAGATCGAGTTATTGACATTATAACATTCAGAAGAAAGAGACAGAAACAGACAACAGATCAGTTTTGATACTCAGATGTCACTCGATGCATCCATGCGTGTGACAGAATAAATCAAATTATCACTCAATCCTTTTTTGTATATTATGATATCAATAAAGGTGCCGGAAAACACCTTTAGGTACGTCTAAGAAAGCGAGTATACAGAGCTGTGTTAGGTTTCTTTATTACCCTTTGAAGAAGGAATATTTTTATCGGATGGAAGTCGTTGGCATTGTCTTAGGGTTGTGAGAAAATCTAGACCAAGAACAGAATAAGTACACAGTAAATTCTTTTCTGCACAGGAATATGGCAATAGCATGCTTCCATTCTCTTTTTTCTAAGTACAAAGAACGTGCATTTATGTAAAGTCTTGAACGTTTCCCACGAAAGTACTCTTTACTTATTCCTCTGCTTTTCATTTTTTAAACTTGTCCGCCTGTTATAACATCAGGCACTGCACAGACACCTGAGTTAAAAACTCGTGTTAAAAATATTCACATGTATTAATTATGTACTATTTCATACTTTTCGCGAAAAGCTGTAGTGTTTCTAGAATGTTTTCGTTATTGCACGTAAAATTTGTTTCCAAATACGACTGTGAAGTCTATGATGAAGCTTGACTTAGTTGGGCTGATGTTTTCATATACCTGTTACAACAAAAGACCTCCATTGTCACATAAAGCAAATTACTGTAAGCTTACTGATGAAAACAGTCATTTAGGTATCTTTTGGCAATCAGAATACATATCTGATGTGGTACTAATTACTTTTACAATTAATCTGCTATCAAACAAATTTTCTACGGAATAACGTGAGGTAATGAGCAACTAGGAATGAACACCTCAATGCAGATAATCTCCTTGATTGGCATTTGGACACTTCTCAAATTTTACTCATTCATAGGCACTTCCTTCAAAACTTGGATTAATTGAAACATGTTACATTAGCGCAAAATATGCCCTACGACACATCCAACGCAACACACTCACAAACACACACACTTAATTATTTTTTATTTCTGAATCTTAATATTAAAGTATCTCGAGCACAAAGTAGAATAAATCAATTTATTAACCTTAAATGATACGGGTGAAAAACAGAATATTTCAATGTACTACTATTTTGTGTCATAATGTACAGTTTTTGATTTTTCAGTAACTGAAAATATTACTTTTCGGCATCTTAGCAGCTCCAGAGTGTCAGCGATTCAAATATTAAAATGAATATAACCAACAAAACTGCTGGAACACTCTGTGAAAACAGTACCTACATCGAGAACCAAGCAGTTTGCTATAAGCAGAGTAACAGAAGTGAACCCACTTTGTTTTTAATAATTTATTTTTAAGGTTCAGCATTCACAGCAGTGGACGCATTATACAGGATGAGTCACAAACTATTTCTACCTAGAATAACTCCAAAAGTGTGATAGGAGCTTAAACGTTTGTGGGACAAAAATTGCATGGACACCGGGGGCCATAATACGACGTTGGTTTTTTGTTGCTAGGTGTGGTCGCGTCGGAGATATGAAGGTCAACTTTGTTTTTAAAATGGAATGCTATAGTTTGGTACTGATTTTCTGATAGCGGCTATCGAGACGAATCCAGTGACGTGTAACGGTAAGGTCTTTGAATGTCAACGAACGTCACAAAGTTGGCATGAACATCCATTTACAGAAGGTGTTCGAAGTGATGACCATTGGTATCAATCCAGTGGTGCAATTTTCTTATCATGGATTGAGTTATATTCCTTATCACATTGCCACTTATCGAATCACATGCTCTGACAATTCTCTCTCGCATATCTTCAGGTGTAGTCGGAATGCCTTTATAAACAATGTCAGGGGACGTCAAGTCTGGCGAACGAGCCGGTCACGACACATCCCCTCTGCATCCAATCCAACGATTTGGGAATTGTCTCTGCAACTCATTTCTAGCCATAAGCGAAACATATGCCGGACACCCATCGTGTTGATACCACATTCCGTTCCTTGCTGCTAAAATTACTTCTTCCAATAGGAGACCTAATGTTTCGTACAGGAACGTAGTGTACTTCCTACCATTAAGATTTCCTTTGTTGAAATAGTAGCCCATAATTCTGTCCTCCCACACCATACATTCACCGATGACGGTTTTTGGTGTGCAACTTGCCGCAGCCAACACGGATTTACAATTACCCAGTAATGCATGTTACGCAAATTAACATTTCCATGGTTCGTGAATGTAGCCTCCTCAGTAAATAAAATCAAATTAAATCCCCCTGAATCTGGAGTTGAGCCCATCGGTAGAATACAATGCGACGCATACAGTTCGTACCAGATAATTCTCGGTGGAGACTGACATAGTAAGGATGATATTTATGGCGATGCACAACACGAACAACACTACTCTGGCTTATACCAGGTTCCCTTGCGATTTGAGACGAACTAATACAATGATCTCGAACCACAGGGCAAAGAGCACCAATTTCCGTTTCCTCGTTAGTAACTTTCCTTTACCGGATATGTTTTCGATGCGTTAAAGATACAATTGTTCTCAATTTATCATACACATATTTAAATGTACCACGTGTAGGGTGAGTAAGTTGAGGATATCTTTCAGCGTATAAGTCTCTAGCTCTCAATGAATTTCGTTGGCATTCTCCGCAAAAGAGAATCCTATCGACTTGTTCTTCGAAGGAATACATCATTCACATTTTCTTGATTCGACGATACTGGTCTTACCGTTCCTATTAGAGTTGTATTGTGAAACCTTCGAATGGTGTTTACATGTCAGATGGATAAGCCGTATTCGTCGAATATTTACTAATTCTGCAATGTACCAGAAAAAAATTTCAGACCTTGTTCTTCGATAAGTGCCGAAGTGAGACGAATACCACTCAATCCGTGACAAGAAGATTACATCACTGGATTGATAGTAATGGTCATCACTTCGAACAGCTTCTATAAATGGACGTTCATGCCACCTTTGGGATCTTCGTTGACCTTCAAAGACCTTACTGTTACACATCAATGGGTTCCTTTCTATAGCCTCTATTAGAAAATAAGTACCAAACTATAGCATCCCATTTAAAAAAACAAAGTTCACCTTCATATCTCAGACGCAACCTCACCTAGCAACAACAAACCAACGTCATATTAGGGCCCCCGTTGTCCCATACAACATTTGTCCCACAAACGTTTCAGCTACTATCAGTTGGCAATAGTTAGTGACTCATCCTGTACAGCGATTTTAAAATGAGATTAAGACACAAGCAACTGAAAATAAGCGAGCATCATATCACCATACAAAATGAACATTCCTGGGACATCATTTTCACCCATTCTTAATAAGATTCACTAAAGCAAAACTAGATGAAAAGGTGTATGTGTGTTGGATGAAAAAGAAATGAAACGCAGTGGCATAATAAATAATTAAAATGTGGAAAACTGACTCTAGAAACGGTACACATTTCAACACAGGGAGACAAGCAAAACAACTAAGAGATAATGTGGGGTTCTCAAGAGAATGAATAAAAAAATACGTGACAAAATAAAAAAGCGCAGTAGTGACGTAATGATGACAAAATCACATACAAATAGCTACCATGACAATCTGAAAACAAAGACAGATTTTAAAAATGTGATCTTAATGATAACAGCAATGAAACTCTAATGACATCCAAAGACTAGTGCATCAGAATAGACAAGGTATACGTCATGTCAACGAAGTTCACCAACTGAGTTGCAAACAAATTTAAAAGAAACCTTAAGACCATTGTACACATACTTACTGACAAAATGAAACACTATATTAAACTGAAAAACCCACAAGCACCATCATTCTGCAGTCACTCACAAACATATCAACACAATATACAAGTGAAAGAAGTAATAAACTGCAGGAAATACCCAAGACACCACATGACCAAAAATCACTCAAAATTTACGAAAAACACATGGTGCAACAAAAAAATGAAACACAAAAAAAGGAAAAGAGAAGTAACAAATTCCCATTCAACATACAAACCTATTGAGAAACCACTACCACAGACACGATTTTACGCTTCAAATGCTATCATCCTCTATATCTAAGCAACGCTACAATTAGACACATGTCGTATACTAGAATATATATGACTTAATTCAACAACAGAAATTATGAGAGAAGACGCAAACAGAAAAATCATAACTAGTCAATAATGAGTATGGAACACAGTAGGTAGGCGGAACTATGAAATACAGGACAAAAATACATCGGTAAATATTCAGCACAAGAGATCATACACAAAGACAACATTTACATACGCCCGCTACACGCTCACAAAATACGAATACAAGGCTAACTAAGTCACATTTGTGTAAGTTAACACAAAAGTCAAAAACACTCTAATGAGGAAGGTCCCTACATAACATACTAAACAACGATGTACTCCCAGTAAATTTAAACAATTCATTACCCGAGAGAGGGAAATTCTAAGGAGCAAGCACAGACAAACATAGTTGCCAAAGCTGCAGCGCACTGTCTGTAGAAATTACGAGCAGGGATTTTAAACTCTGACGTAAAGAATCTTTGAAGTGTTGGAATAGACGACTATTCATTTACTTCACGCTTACTGTACAACTAAAAGAACATATCCATCACCAAGCAAACATAGAGTAAGATATGGAAATTGCCAGAATGAATAATTACATTTAAGTTATCGTTAACGCAAGGGAAATTCCATATGGGAAAAGGCATAGAGAGAAAGCAACTGAAAAATTATCCAATCCAAATAAACATCTGATTGCCAAATCTAGCCAAAGGGAAGAAATAGGTGTATCATACATCAAAACATAAATATAAAACCTTCAACCATAGGTATCACATCAAAACATTCTACAATTGGCTAGATTAGAGAAAACAAACATGATAACTGGTGGCCAAGTATGTTCGACTTTCGAACCCTTTGCTGACAGAAATTGCTAATGGTGTATGCAGAAGAAGTGTCACAAGCAGAGCAGCTATCAGATTAAGTAACATATTGTAAGTAACAGAACGCATACATTGGGCAAGAAAGAACCAGGGACAGGAATGTTTGAATCTTACAAATACAATGGCGCACTATATAATTTAAAATATCTGTATTTAAGTCAAAATTTGTACGTGTTTCAAGCCACCGAAGACTCTTCAGTGGTGTGTAGTAAAACGTAAATTGCATTTATTTAGTTGCGCATACGGCAAACATACCCTAAAACTCGTTAGTATAATGTTAATAGTTTAATTCTTGGGTCAATCCGCTAAAATGTTTATACAGGTAGTAGCAACGTCGTATTTTAAAATGAATTCTGGAGTACTGACAGTCACAGTGTTATTTGTATGTGAAAAATTTCAGCAGACCCGTTCTTCTTGTTTGCAACTACACCGTCAGACGTTACAGGAACGTAATGATAGATGTGAAGCCAACTCACCGTGTAGTAGCTGGTGCGATTTTTGTCATCCAGACCGCCCCAGTCTGGGTAGCCGTTCTCTGTCACGATTATGGGGTATCCTGGGTATTCAGCTGCAATCCAGTTGAGAAGTTTGCGGAAACCCCATGGGATTACCTGTTGGAGTGAGAGAAAGATATATATCGTTAACGTTCAAGAGGTCAGGAAAATCGCGCTATTTAGTAGAAGCAATAACAGGAGCAGAGAAGCAGTTGTTACTGTCAGTCGCACTATCTTGTAGGGGAATTCTCTCTATAACATAGCCATCAGCTTAAGAACAAGAAATAGTGCAGTCTAGAACGTGTAACTGACCTGGAAAGTTAGAGTAAGTAGTTTCCGCTTTCCCTAATGACAGACAACCTACTGCGCTTCAGTACGTCTGCGCTACTGTCAGATATTCTCTGCTCTGTAAAAATACACCGTGCGACTGTTTACTGGAGCAGTTCCGTGAAAACCACCACCTCGCTGTTTATTCTGTGTAACACTTAACTATTAAAATATGAAGTATGAGGCTCTCTATATGAAGTTAAGAAATACGTCGTCTACAACAAATAGTCCCCTGTGTGTACCTGAACAAATGAAGATATACCAGGTGCATCTCCGTTTAATACCTACGAGTTTTGGTCTCAAGTACTAATCACACGAAAACCATGCAACTAAGATCAGTTCCCGACGTAGCATAGCCGTACACATTTTTCACAACGTCGACGCCATTGTTCCATAGTCGCTGTGAACGGTTTTTTACGTGTCTGGTTTGACCACTGGAAAATCGCTGATTGAATAGCGGCACGGTTCTTGAATGTGCGACCACGGAGAGTGTCATCATCTTTGGAAAGAGGAAAAAATCCCTATAAGCCAGGTCAGGTGAGTGGCAAGCATGAAAAATTATTCAAATTTGTCACGAAGAAACTGCAGCGCCGCGTTCGCCCGACGCGCTGGGGCGGCTTTTTGGTGGAACGCATCATGTGCAGCGTTTTACGACCGTTTTTTAGGCAATACTGGAATGAGCTTATACCTTAAGACGTCTCGGCGGGATGTACCGTAGTGCTGTTTGGAATACAGCGACTTGGGGTTACCCCAAGCCTGTCGAAGAAGGTGGCTATCACCATTTTTCCACCTTTGGAGCTAACCCGAATTTTTCTTCGTGACAGAGTGTGTGTGTGTGCGTGTGTGTGTGTGTGTGTGTGTGTGTGTGTGTGCGCACGCATGTGTGCTATTACTCTGACTGATGCTTCGTTTCAGGATTGGAAAACGCCATCGATGGCTCATTCATTTTTATAATCCATGAAAAGAAAGTCTGATTCACGCCATCACGACGCGTCAATATTGTGTGACAGTATGCCATAACCACAGCGGTCTCATTCTTCGTCAGTATTCGTCGTACTCAGCCCATGGACACCATTCTCTTTTCAGATCCTTATGATGAATTGTGCGCGCAGATCACGCGGAAGTGGAAACTTTCTTGTGGATGAGTTCTACACTCATTCGGCGATTCCAGTGAGTCGATCATTTCGTCAGACCGGCTGCTACGTGGTCGATATGGTTTTGGTTTGTTGTCACACGATGTTCTGCCTTCCCTGAATTTCCACACCCACGAACACTCTTATCACTATCAGCCCATGTCTCACTCAACTGACGATGGATTTCAGTCGGCTTCACACAACGCTAATAGAGAAAACGAATGATTACATGCTGAGCCTGTGATAGAAACGTCTCCATCAAAACCACTTCCCACTCTCGCCACTGCCGCTAGAGTTCTGTGTGCCTCACAGGGCTGCTATTTCTGTCGTGTGCTAACAACGAGTGCACGTGAATTTAAAAATAAACCGCATGCTTCTATACGTTGCCACACATTAGAAAAAACCTTGGTTAATGTAAATTGAATGAAACTCGTTTATGAAGCAATGAACGGTAACCTTTGAAAAGTCTAGAGCATCTAGACGACCAGTGTGTTAGAGATGTAAGTGCCGAAATTTTTATTGCTATCTGGGAACTTTGTACTGTACAACATTTGCTTCGTTCCCAGACTAATAATTAGAGATATTAGGAATATTACGTTTTTAGGTTGGTGAGTACCTGCAAGTACGTGTGGCGAGACCAAACCATTAATCCTTTATTTTCCCCTGGGCAGCGGGTCAGGTGAACAAGTGTGGATACGTGGAGACAAAACGTTTAATGTATACCTTAGAGACGTAGTCCACATAGTGGAGCAGATACGACCCTGCTGAAAACAGCAAGCAGTAAATCATGAGAGTTGTTTGCGGGAATACTGTTGGACACAGAGAAAAAACAGCTAATACAAGGAAGTGGGTACACATTAAGGTACCAATCATCACAATATCTGCACTAATACCCATAACATACTGTATTACTAATATGTCGTTCGAGTTGCGATTAAAAGACATATTTAGAGTAAGGTATGGAATCGTTGAATTGTTGTAGGAGTTGTAGAATTCCTTCTTCAAAAGTAGTAGGCGGGGCAGGTACAGGAAATAGGGCAGAATGCACATCGGAGAGGAACTGCACATACGTACAGTCAGGAAAATTGGATGGAAAATAATCCTAAAAGTCTTCGAACGGATGAATAACTTCAGAACCAATTTACAGCTATATTTTGTTTTACTTTTGTGTTTGATATACGTTGTACTTGGAAGGTGTAACTTTTTTGAAATTTATACATATAACATCCACACAAACACACAAAATCATAACAATTGGTGCTGCTTATTTATGAGCTCGTTTAACCTGCCAAAATCTTGACCACTTGACATCTATTATATACAGCATTGTTGTAATTAATATTTTGCTTTTTGAAAAACGAGTGCTCGTAGCACAATTAAACTACGTCGAAATATTTTTAAGAACATATGAAAGAGAAATGACGAATAAACCGCTGAATGAAACACATTTTAATTTCTACATGACAGGTTAATATTTCTCACTTTCGTTTCATGTTTACGTTCCATGTTACAATCATTGCTCAGTGAGATGACCATCTGCTTCCAAGTCAGCCTGTCACCATACTAGAAATATTATTTTACAATTGTTTGCAGCATTTTTCAAACGGTGGGCCATGGAATGTCCAGATGTCGTGACACAGATCGTGCACTATCTGGAGATCGCACATTACGGCCAGCACTGTCAGCCATGGTGACACTCGGGCTAGGCCAGTCGTTGATGATCTGATCACGCAACTCCAACAAATTGCCGAGATGTTCATATTTAACTACAGTACAATGACTCTTTCATTGACATATGAAGGATAATAAAATTGCTGCAACTGTTCATATTCAAGCTAAGTCTTGAGACCAATGCTCATGTTTTATCCAGCACGTTCCAGAGACATACTATGGGGTTCAAGTTGGGTGATTCTCCAGGACAATCAAGATGATGTAAGGCGGGGAAGTGTCCAAAAAACCACTCACATATTCTCCCACCAAGAAGAACTTAGCAGTTGTCGCCTTTATGTGCCTGGGTGAGCAATGGTTTTTGACGATGTGACCGACTCTAGTTCTTCATTGAATGCGGCACCCAACTCAATGTTCTCTCGTGAACACTTTGGTATGGACCTTCATTTACTACTGGCAGCAATTTCTGTCGGGTTTGGAAGCAATTTTGATTCATATGCTGTGAAACGCGTCTCTCAGTCAGGATCTTCTTCCGAACACAGTCCTGACGTTGTGTACCGTGGCCAGGTGTTTTATTCCACAGCTTGTAAACAACATGAACAGTCCGCCATAGTTGACAACCCATATGGTCATAGACACGGCCAAAAACAATTCCCCTTTCTTTGGTACACTGTCATCTCCTTAAATTTTCCCATGTAAAGTTATGATGTCCGCTCGAAACTTAAATGTCGCATTGATGTTACTGCCTTACGCTCACGTAGAGGGAGTGTCTGCACGGTTCAGCACGTGACACGATTGTTGCGCCATCTGTAAAGACTTAATGATTTATGTGTGCGCTTGTATCGAAGTGACTAATTTTTCTTCCGGTGAGCTTACCTCGATGACATGCAGTTGACTCGCATTCCTGGAGATCTGGGTTATTTCCTACTACCGGTTATGAGGACATTCTGTCGTTTCCTTAAACTGATGGAGATGAATGAAACCTGAGACAGTTCCTTTAGAAGAAATAAGGTGGAATACTCTCACCACCCAAGGTCTGTCTCTCATCAGATTTTCATCAACGGGCTGCTAAACGCTATTCCTAATTTCTTTTTATTGAAAATAAAAGAAAGAATTTTACCTGTCTCATACTAATAAACGAATTAATTAAATAATTTTCATATTATTATCAAAATAACTGAACCGTGCTAATATATCAGAAAGTCCTTTGCTTTAACACTATTGCAGTGTCACTTGCCGCAGTTTTTGTAAACAAGTAGAGCTTTAGGTTGCAGTTAACCATTTCATGTGAAACTTGAGCTTCTCCCGGCGTGTCAAATACTCAACGAGACGTTCTTCGTGATATGAGGAGGATACATTCGTCCAAGAGAAATATTACAGCACCAATCAACCTGTTTTACGTTCTCTAAGCGTAGATCTGAAACGCTTGTCTTGCCTGCGAACAAGGGCAGTGCTACGGTTGGTCTAGATAAGCTATTTTATGTTCAGAATATGTTATTGTTTATTATCCAATTCATCGAATTACAGACTCAATGCTGACGTGAGAAAGTGGAGAGGAAAACTGACAACCTCCTGAAGAAATTACATTTGTCGCAAGATACTATCAAGAGTCTCTTACTGTGCCGCTCCACCACTGGATGATACTGCTGAAGATTCGTAAGAATGTTCCTCATAGGCGTATTGTCAGCAATACAGATGTACCGATGTACCTTGCAGCAAAACGCTATGCTGATCAGCACCTTGTTACACTGTTCTGAATACTGATAGGTTAGTTTCCAAACGACATTAGGAATCGGGCTGAACTGATACGTAGATTACAGATTGCCATGGAATGACTCTTATGTTATACGAAGTTTTGATGTAGTCTTTCTCTTCACTGCATTTGCCTGTCGGATTCATTACCGTTATCTGATTTTGGTTTGATGTTGAGCTGACATGACTGGATACGTATTGATTTGCAATAACTATTTATACAATTACCTGTACTACGAGCGGACAGGTGGAGTTGGGATGTGGCACTCTCTCCTCTGTTTCCTAATCTTGCCAATATTTTTATGGAGTATTTCGAGAAAAAGTTCCCCGGAGCTGGCGGCATTGAAACTTACCTGGTTTCCTTTTTCAAACATTTTGATGACACTTTTAGTCTTTGGCTACGTGGTGGTGACAATTTCTACAGATTTTTAGTACATCTCAGTTCATCCCATCTACATATTCACCTCACTATGATATATCGGGCCGGAGAAAGGACGGTGGTGGGTTGAAACATGCTGCTTATAGGAAGCAAGATCACGGTGATTTGTACCTACTTCACGCGTCGAAATAACGGCAACTGTCGATAACATTATCCAGCCGTAAGTTATTTAAACAGTTATTGCATGTCTTCCATGATAGTAAACATTTTTATGTCGAGACTTCGTAAAACCAAGAATATATTCCTATTCTAAACATGAAAGCAAAATGTGGAACAACATTTTGATTAGAATAAGTGTGGAATTACCCTGACAAAGCTAGCGGATCCTTGAGGATAAGAGTCGTCACCGTAGCTGATGACGCCTGAGTCGTGTTCCTTGGACGGAACGCTGCCAGTCTCTCCGGATGTAGCGAGCAGCGTCGAGTAGTGATTGAGACCGAAGAAGTCGGACGTTCCTGAAAAGTATTACCTTCACAGTTTCTTCAAGATGTACCAGTATCTTATAATACAAGAAGACCTGTAACACAAGTACGACAGAAATCCATTGTGACTGATAATGCACAACATACCGCAAAAGTTATTAACACCTTACTCCCAAGCCGTTATGTTGCCATTAGTTTTTAGTCCTGGTAATGTATTTCTAAATCCATCGGAAAGGGACCTGTACAACTTGATGACTATCGTACGTAATATTTCACTATCTTGTTAGAAGAGCACGTGGACCCGTAGAGTTATATGGCAACCAGGTTTCCAAGATGATGAAGACCTACCGTCGTTACGAACCTACTTAAAACGAAGTGGAAGTATAATTACCAGCAGACTATTAGTCTCTAAGAAGATGCAATGAAACTGAACTTTCCTGTGCCAAGTAATTTTGAAAACTGAAAGGCATATATAATTTGCCAACGACTACTTCCTCTTTTCCATCTCAGGTTAAATAAATTCTGATCTTTATTGACTTCGTCGTTACGTGTTTTATGTTTCAAACCTAAAACATTTTTCAGTCTGTACCAATTAACAGAAATATTCATAGATGACCATAGATGACGTTATCATTAATCCGTTATGAAAGAATAATTTCTAAAGACATCCGAAGGTATTGTTCCTCTGAATGGCAGTTTTTCATTACTTAAACACAATGCAAGGGACCTAGGCCGTGAAAGCTTGCTTACATTTTTCGCATAGGTGAAGTTTATACGTAAACCTAAATTTTCTCCATTAACTGTACAAGTTCTTTACCTTCTGTCATTTAACATCAAACTGCAAGTGGAGAACCACGAGAAAATAAAAACATAAAACTGGCTGAAGGATTCTATACTGTGGAGCACCCGCCAGTGGAAGACGTGGTCAATCTTTCAGCACACATTCCTCATGCATACAAAAGGAAAAATTCAAACATACTCATAGAAACAGAAACGCGTTTTCCATATAACAACTCACAATCTACCATATCGACGTTATGTGTCGATCCTCCCGCTGACGGAGCGCTGTGCATCGCCCACGTCTTTCACATCTCAGCAGAAGAAGGAGCTCACGGGCATTAGTTCATCAAAATCTGATCACAGGAAAAAGAAATCGTGATGCAGAGTCTTACTCAAACCTTCTCGTCTGTCTGTCCGTCTATTTGAATAGGTTAATCTCCAAAATGCTAGTCGAATTTTCATGGGTCTTTCGCAGGTAACTTCAGTATAGCTTGAAGCAGCGTTTAAGGTTTATTTCATTAAAATCGGACATAAGATCAGAAAAGATAGCCATACATTTGATAAAAGTCTATGCATGTCCCACATCTCCTCCGAAACCATTAGACAGATTTCAACCAAAGGTGGTACACATACTACAGACTGTCTGGAAACACTCGCCATTGGGGTAAGAACCAGGTACCTATCAAAGAGGTAGGATGAGGGTGGAAAAGAAGTGTACTCCACGACACGTGGATACTCAGATTTTATTCACCCAGTATTTGAGAAGGATAGCAGTTAGTGACTTTGAACGAACTTCACTTATGATTCCCCTTACGAAACGTTTTCTTGCTCACAAACCCCCCCACAAAATGATGACAGGAAAAATGTTTATCGCTTACTACATTTTCGCTGCTCATTTTCGCTGTTCATTTTCGCATTAGGCATAAGTTTAAATTTATTACTTCTTTATTACTAACTGCATTCGCAACAAATACTGCAGACAGTGTTCACATATACCACTGAATGTACTTGCAAAATTATGTCTTTGTACGACCCATAGTTCCGGAGATAAGCACTGAGATACTGTACATGGGAACTTCCCATTAATGCAATATATTTAAATTGATTTTTACTAACCCTCTGAACTGATATCGACGAAATTTTGGTAACGAGATGGTTTGAAACTTGACGAAAAACAAGCTACTTTAAACAGTGTGTAGTACAAGATAGTTATTGTTTTGAAGATTATTACGCAAATTAGGGAGTAACACTGTTCTAAAAAAATATTTACTCTTTGACTTTTTAACTTTTCGTGGAAATGCTGTCAATACATGCTATATGATACATGCTACATGATGCGATTCAAACTAATGAATAGAATTCTTATATATTCTTTAGTATGTTTCATTTGTTGCTTAATGTACATGTTGTATAATGTGCAGCCACTTCAATAGCACGATGCACAGATACACGTTTCTGCTCGTTCCCTCTGCTGGGCAGTGATGCTGCACATGATCATGCGTAGGGACAGCTTGGTAGAGGCGAGAGTGGAGAGCACATCACAAGCTATGCTTACTCAGCTGACGTTATTGCATGTGCACTAGCTTAATCACTCACCATCACTCCGTATAATAGAACTTCTGATATGTGAGTGCAGCCAGGGGTAACAGCTAGTTGTAAATAAAATTGTCGTTGTTTTATTTGCTAAATATTTGGAGTGTTCATAGTTAGCCAGGCCACCTTAACACCAATAACAGCCACAACATTGGCTGTCACTCTTACTATTATCTACACTACCTGTTATCTTTGAATGCCCTAGCATAACAATAACTTTGCAATGATGTGTGATGCTGAGTAAGTAAACTGCTGTATGTACTATAACATCGGCTGCCCTCATGCGTAAGAATGGCTCACGATGTGCTCCACACTCTCCCCCCCTCTAAAGCTGTCTGAATGCACAACGCATCGCCATGCTAATGTTTCTACTGAGCAGGGCATACAGAGGAGCACGGAAAGGAGCGTGCATCAATGAATCATGCTGTTAAATAATGTGGTAGTATGGATTAAACATACTGAAGATAGTAATTACCTGATATTCTCGGATGGAGAGTGACCTCTATACCAATGTAAATAGGCTTATAAAATAGAAGTTTCACCACACAGGTCACAGTTGATACATATTCTGATTACTAGATTCTGAAATGCTATATTGTCATCTTCAGAGCTGTGTTACCAATGTATTAGAAGGTTTATAAATTCTATAAAACTTTAACTCAGTTATGTGAATTATAAAGCCCTTCATGTGGCACATTGCCATCTGGTATTGAAAACATGGAAATAACCTGTGGAATTAACAACATTTCGTAAAAGAAGCCGCTCAAATGTTTATGGTAACTCCACAGTCATAGACTACTACAACGTTTACCTCACAGAAAGGACACTAAACTAAAAGCCATAACTGTATCAGCAACGCACAAAGTTATTAAATACATCAGATAGAGCACATCCCCTGCTGTCGAATGTGTGTATATTGACAACCAGTTCGCTACTGCTGGAGAGATGTCAGAAGAACTAGATAATGCTTCAGAGTACCACCAGGTGGCTACAGTCTCTTATATAATAATATGTAATGTAGCAACAGAGACGGAGCTACAATTATCAGTGGTCAACATTTCACACCAGAGGCAGAAAGATAGCAATACTAACTACATACCAATGTTAGATAATGTGAAAAGAGTTTTAACAGATATATTAAAGTTGTTAACATAATAATAACGTAAGCTGTGGTAAGGCATGATACATCTCATTAAGGTCTTATGCCAATGTGCGAATTTACCTAAGTGCTGAATAAAAAATTTGTTATTACAGTTTGTAAAGCTGATATAAAATTTGTCAATGTTGTTTCCATAATAGGCAGAAAGTTGCCTAAAACCTTAAAAAGACCAAGTACATAACAAAGACAGTAATAGAACGTTACATGCAACATAAAAATTAGAGAAAGTCAATCTTCAAAAGTGGTTTACATGCTAAAAAAAATCACTTGAAAGGTTTACACACTTGACAAGTAATCGAAGATCTGGGTTACAGACAGATGGAAGTAAGGGTGAGATGTGGGCTACTATGTGGATAATAACATGGATACAACAAGCCTTGCAATGATTTGCATTAAAAATACAAGCAGTGCATGGATAATGTGGATATAAAACTTAGGAGAATGGAAAATATGTGCTACTTGATCTACTTCGTAGAAGTGTGGGATGTAACTCAAGGCCAGGGTCATCTCGACCTCAGGGTATGCAAGCTATAACTGAGTTGTAGGTATTATATTATTCATTGTATTCAATACTTTGAACCGTATAATGTGCCACATAGAAAGCAATAAAAACAATTTCCTAAATGTGAGGAAGCTGAAAAGTCAAAGAGTATTTATTTTTCCTATTTCTCGTAATATTCTTCAAACCAATAAGTATCTTATACTATACACATTCTGAAGTTCGTGTCAGTCACTAGGTGCTCTCGTCTCAAATACTGGATGAATAAAATCTGGGCATTCGTGAGTCATGGCCTACACTGCTTTCCCACCCCAACATCCACCCTTTCTTAGGTGGGTCTTTCCTGCCCCAACAGCAATTCTTTCCAGACAATAAGTGATACGTGTGCCATATTTAACTGAAATCGCTGGAGTGGTTTCAGAGAAGATGTGTGATATACATACATTTTCATAACAATAAGGGATAGCTTCTTTTTCCGGGGCCGATTTTGACGAAATGAAGTGTATACAGTACCCTAAGCTATATTCAAATTATGTGCTAAAATCCCTGGAAAAGCGAAATACACCAGCTCATTGTTAGACTATTCACCTTATTCGCCTGACATAGCACCATGTGACTTTTATCTGTTCCCCTAATGTCATATCCAGCACTGTTTTCATCGGTGGAAAATTCGCACGCAGCTTTGTAGGGGCAGAGGAGCGGAGTATATTGTCCCGTTATTTTACAGCCACACCTCGTGTGCATGGCTTGGTCAGAAGTGAAAGCGACAGAAATGGGAGCACCACATGCCTAACGGTCAGAAAAAAAATAGTGTTGGGGCGGGCGAGGAAAGAACCATGTATGTTAGTACTGTTCATCGGCAGCGGTTGCAGCAGTGAAAAGGATGTAGAACGTTGATCCGAGAGTCGTAGGCTCCAGTTCTTATGAAATGGTTTTTTTTCGAATTTTACATTACTTGCACTTCAAATAATCGAAATAATGCTCAGTGTATCTTATTCATTAATGTTTTCATACAAGCCATGGAAACAAAGGCGAAAGAATTTTGCGATTGCAAATAAATTTCCAAGAAGGGATTGTAAGGCGTGTATGAAATTACAGTACATAAAATTATATACTTCCATTATTTTGTAGCTGAAGATTTACACCTACTGGGGTGATATTCATCGTAACACCAGGGAAAATAGTAATTTTCAAGAGATCTAGCACACTTTATAAACGTCGCATTTTTACCAAGTTCATGATCATTTTAAAGTTCCTATAGAAAAAAAAATACATTGGTTTATATTCAAGAATAGGTCTGTTTCATGAGACAATTGGCAGCAAACCGCGTATAACGTATCATTTCGCCAAATTTTGGCGAGGATATCGGTGATGTACAATTTAATGTGTTTCGATGCAGTCTACTCGGAAAATGATTCCCTTGTCACTCTGGATGAGACAAGAGCAGCTTCTTGATCAAATTACCTTGGAATACAAATACATATCACATATTTGCATTAGCTGCCGAGGACTGCTTTAAAATCAAAATGAAACTAACAGAATACAAGGTCTAATTCGCTTTAATTAGTATCCCTTCGTGGAATGTTATCATCATAATCGCGTGGATGCCGTAAAGACCACCGTTTCCCGGAAATTTATTTACAATCACAGATTTTCTTTTCCTTTTCCTTCTCATGCTATTTATGAAAATATTAATGTTTACAATATACTGAGCTTTTATTCGATTCATCTTAAGTGAAAATAACTTAAAAATAGAAAATAACAAGAGTTTCAGCATAGTGACTCGAACCCGTGACCCTCGGATTATCGCTCTGCATTCTTTCCGCTGCGACGAACGCTGCGTGTAAATAGCTTGGACGTAAGTGGTCTGCTTTTTTTAAATGCTTGGCTATCTGGAGCTCCCACTTCTCTCACTTTCATTTGCAGTCAAGCTCTGCACGTACAATAAACTTGAACGAAATCGGTAATAACGGGTAGGCGCGGTCGCCTTGTAAGAACAGGGAGTTTGGTCGTGGCTACCAAGTGGACACTCACCCCTGATGTAGGCGACTTCCTCACTGGTGAAAGAAGGCAGCCTGGAGCGTGGCCTCCCCTCTGCGGCGCTGTTGGCGTCCACCCTCTGCCGCATCACAGGAGGGTAGTCGCCCTCCTCACTGTAGATGGGGTGCGCGTAATGTCCCATCTGTGGGATGGGATGAACAGACATACACACAGAATCCTTATTAAATTCACAACGACCACGCCGCGTGAGCTGTCTCTAGTGTGGTCGAGAATTCTGTATATACTTTAATGTGTTTTTGCTTCTTAACTAACACTGTAGCCCTTCACTGACTACAAGTATGACAGGCGACGTTCATCAAGAACAGATGTTATGGATGAATGATCGTGTTGTATATCCTAATTGTAGGCACATTTTACGTAGTGATGTTGGAACAAATTAGAAGAGCGTTGTAGCTTACGAGACTTGCCAAAGATCTTTATGTAAGTAATCCTGAAATTAATGTACAGCATACTTAAATTTAGCATTGGCTTATGACGATAAACTGGATGTATCAAAAAGGACTTTACAACTTTGAAAACGTATAATGATTTATTTTGGAGCAAAATCAAAATACATCTTTTTCTTTTACCGAATACCTAAACAAGTTCAACGTGACTTCAACTGGCTACGCTGTTCTCATCCCATCTGAAGTCGATTTCTTGCCAAACTCGCTGCACCACTCTGGTGTCGTAGATTCTAGCTTCGAGTCCTGGTAAAGAAACCTATAGGTGTGGAATAAATATGGTCTCGTTGGTGAATTTCCAGAAGAAAATGTCAAGGGGTGTCAAGCCCTGTGAATGCGGGGTCATGCGATTGGCGCACCTCGTCCCTTCCACTTTCATGGAAAGCGGACATTCTTCAGGAAACCACGGATGTTGGAGACGCAAGTGTTTTCTTAGTACAAGCCAAACAGTCGTAGAGGGCACGCCCAGGTCTCGAGAAACACCATGGGTCTGTTTTGTACGACTATTCATAAAGCTTCGTCTCACTTGTCTACAATGTCGTCGGATGCATGGGGACGACCTGAGGATCAGTGTTGTCTTAACAAGCATCCACTTTCAATGTAACACTCACGCCACTCATAAGTAGTATGCGTATTGCATGGATCTTTAGCTTACTCTGTACGCAAATGACGATATAGAGTTGTCACATATAGACTCTTAGAACCAAAATACACTGCAAGCACACCCGGGACTGGTAAGAGTAGCCATCTTTGCTGTAACTACCGTTAGCGATCCCGGTTGCGCGATTCTGTACTAGCGTACCACGTGGATCAAAACTTGATTTGTTTTCCTTCAAGATGACACCAAGGCCAAGTATGTACCGTATTTTACGGGCTACAAGATACTACAGACTATAAGAGGCACCTTAATTTTTAAGCAATTTAGAAAAAATTACCATTGTTATTATTACATTGCAAAGCCAAAATAAAAAAAAAATCTTAGTTTATAAAACCGACATGACTTTTAAAATCCCTGAAAATAGTTGTCTGAACTTTCTTCTTCTTCTCCTCTTCTTATTCTTCCTCTTAGTCGTCTTCGCTGACATCTTCATACTTAAGATGTTCTTGATAACCATGGAGAGCGTTACTTACGCCCCACTTCTTGAAAGATTTAACAATAATGTCTTCTCTCAATCTAGAACACGGCTGTTTTATCCACTGACACAATTGTTTGATTGTAGATCGTTTTATAGCTCCATTCGGCGTGACTTCATGTTGGGTTTCACCCATCATCCATTTGTTCCATTCCTCTCTCATAAACATTTTCAACGGTTGATTTTTGGAGACATCAAGAGGTTTCAGTTGTTAAGTACCTCCTCCCGGAATAACAGCAATCTCTGTACTTCCCCGTCTCAATTTCTCTTTCACAGAATTTTTCAAATGTCTATCTAGCACAAGAAGAGAATTCTTCTTCAATAAAGCACCTTTCCTTCTCTCCTACACTCTGTCAAACCATAATTTCATACCACTTTCGTCCGTCCTACCCTTGTCATGTATGTGAGCAACAACATCTGGCGGCATCTCAGACGGTTTTGGCATTGTTTTGCGCTTGAAAATGATAATTGGATTACGTTTAGTACCTTCAGCACAACTGGGCAACAGTATATTACATTTTTTCATGTCCACTTGTTTTTATAATTACGATTGTAACACTTTTCATGGCAACGGGTCTGTTACAGGGCACAAAAAACCTCAGACGAGTTTCGTCAGTATTCGCTATTGGCTTAATTCCACACCAGTTCTCTTTAGATGTTGAATAATAAAGTGATGGAAAGATAATATTTTCTCTCCATAGTCTCGTGGCATTTTCTGAGAGATTTTGGGTTAGGTTTGCATGCTAAATCCATGATGCCTCATAAACAGGTAGCACCAACAAACTGCATCCTTAAAGCCTGTTTCCACTGTAGCACTAGCTTACGAGCGTGTATTTGAATCACTTTTATACTAATTCAAGTTCCATTTTCACGGTGTCGTTGAATCTATTACAATACGCCATCTTCTAGTTTTGGCCAGTTTGCATTCAGTCCTCTATTTGCACATTTAGTCTGCCTCATTTTTTTCAGTTCTTCTTTATTAGCCCGCCAATCGTAATTGGTTTTTTTCTCTGTTGCAGGGCGTAAATACCGCACAGCCGCTCTGTTTCCATGTTCTTCTGCATATGCTGTTACTTTCAATTTATAGCCTGCATCATATGAACACCTCTCATTTTTTCCGCTACGAAACTAGCTACTAACAAAAATGTTGTACTGTTACCCATAACACAAATCACTTTCAATTCAAGTTCACCGGCATCGTAGACTGCAGTGACGCATCATAGGCTAGACAGTTTTCCGGGTTTGTGGTGGGAGGCTGGAGGAAGACAGAGTTACCAAGCTTGAGAATCACCGCAGCTCATGTTCGTCGCATCGCTGCACTGCTGCTGCCAGTTGAATCCAATGCTGCCAGTTATATGTAGGTTTCCCGCGACATCGAATATACGTCCTTTTGTAAGATTAGAGAGAATTTTAAATCCAACATTGCTCATTTTTATATTAATTTCGCTTATAAGACGTACCTGAATTTTTGAGACAATTTTTTTTTATGGAAAAAGGGCGTCTTATAGTCAGCAAAATACGTTGAATCGTATGCACTTGTCCGTACGAATTTTCAAGTTTGTATGGTTCTTTTTCACATTCCCTCTCTACTGTGGATAGAGATTCGTGATGCAATGTGATTTTTGTACTTTTTTATGATAAATGGTGCAAGATGTCCGAGAAAAATAGGGATAAGCTATAGGGAGAGACGGGTAATATACACTACTGGCCATTAAAATTGCTACACCACGAAGATGACGTGCTACAGACGCGAAATTTAACCGACAGGAAGAAGATGCTGTGATATGTAAATGATTGGCTTTTCAGAGCATTGACACAAGGCTGACACCGGTGGTGACACCTACAACGTGCTGACATGAGAAAAGTTTCCAACCGATTTCTCATACACCAACAGCATTTGACCGGCGTTGCCTGGTGAAACGTTGTTGTGAAGCCTCGTGTACGGAGGAGAAATGTGTACCATCACGTTTACAACTTTGATAAAGGTCGGATTTTAGCCTATCGCGATTGCGGTTTATCGTGTCGCGACATTGCTGCTCGCGTTGGTCGAGATCCAATGAGTGTTAGCAGAATATGGAACCGGTGGGTTCAGGAGGGTAATACGGAACGCTGTGCTGTTTCCCAACGGCCTCGTATCACTAGCAGTCGAGATGACAGGCAACTTATCCGCATGCCTGTAACGGATCGTGCAGCCACGTCTCGATCCCTGAGTCAACAGATGCGGACGTTTGGAAGACCTTCCGCACAAACAGTTCGACGAATTTTGCAGCAGCATGGACTGTCGGCTCGGAGACCGTGGCTGCGGTTACCCTTGAAGCTGCATCACAGGCAGGAGCTCCTGGGATGGTGTGCTCAACGACGAACCTGGGTACACGAATGGCAAAACATCATTTTTTTCGGATGAATCCAGGTTCCATTGACAGCATCATGATGGTCGCATCCGTGTTTGGCGACATCGCGGTGAACGCACATGGGAAGCGTGTATTCGTCATCGCCATACTGGCGTATCACCCGGCGTGATGGTATGGGGTGCTATTGGCTACACGTCTCGGACACCTCTTGTTCGCATTGACAGTGCTTTGAACAATAGACGTTACATTTCAGATGTGTTACGACCCGTGGCTCTACCCTTCATTCGATTGCTGCGATACCCTACATTTCAGCAGGATAATGCACGACCGCATGTTGCAGGACCTGTACGGGCCTTTCTGGATACAGAAAATGTCCGACTGCTGCCCTAGCCAGCACATTCTCCAGATCTCTCACCAATTGAAAACGTCTGGTCAATGGTGGCCGAGCAACTGGCTCGTCACAATACGCCAGTCACAACTCTTGGTGAACTGTGGTATTGTGTTGAAGTTGCATTGGCAGCTGTACCTGTACACGCCATCCAAGCTCTGTTTGACTCAATGCCCAGGCGTATCAAGGCCCGTATTACGGCCAGAGGTGGTTGTTCTGGGTACTGATTTCTCAGGATCTGTCCACCGAAATTGCGTGAAAATGTAATCCCATGTCAGTTCTAGTATAATATATTCGTTCAATGAATACCCGTTTATCATCTGCATTTCTTCTTGATGTAGCAATTTTAATGGCCAGTAGTGTGCAACATGTACAAGAAACAAGCGGGAATAATAAGAGTGGATGACAAGGACTAAGTGCTAGTATTGAAAAGGGTTGAAGACAGGGATGCAGTCTTTCGATCCTACTGTTCAATCTGTACACCGAAGAAGGAACGATGGGAAATGAAAGAAAGGTTAAGAGTGGAATTAAAATTCATGGTGAAAGTGTATTAATGGTACGATTCGCTGATGACAATTTTATTCTGAGTGAAAGTGAGGAAGAATTGCATGGTTGCCGAATGGAATAAACAGTCTAATGAGTACATAATATGGATTAAGAGTAAATCTAAGAAAGAGAAAGTAATAAGAAGTATCGTACATGAGGACAGCGAGAAATTTAAAATCAGGATTGATTGCCATGAAGTAGATGAAAGAATTCTACTACCTAGGCAAGAAAATAACGGAAGGAGCAAGGAGGACATCAAAAGCAGACTAGCACTGGGAAAAAGGGCATTCCTTGCTAAGAGAAGTCTGTTAGTATCAAAAATAGGCGTTAACTTGAGGGAGAAATTTCTGAGACTGTTCCTTTGGAGCACAGCATCGTACAACACTGAAACATGCTGTGGGAAAACCGGAACACAAGAAATGGTTCAAATGGCTTTGAGCACTATGGGACTTAACTGCAGTGGTCATCAGTCCCCTAGAATTTAGAACTACTTAAACCTAACTAACGTAAGGACATCACACGCATCCATGCCCGAGGCAGGATTCGAACCTGCGACCGTAGCGGTCGCGCGGTTCCAGACTATAGCGCCTAGAACCGCTCGGCCACACTGGCCGGCTAGGCGTCGTTGTAATTCTGATTATTTCACTGTGTATAACAGGGCTACGGCCTTTATTAACTGAGGCTGAAATTCCAGCGTATTCTATGGGATAATTTTATTTGATTCACCGCGTCCACTGGCAAAAACTGCAATCCTCTGCTTGCCATAATATAAGTGTTGGTGTATTCATAGTATATTTTGTAAAGTGGAATTCTATTAGCCTTTCTCTTCATTATACTATAAAGCCATTATCTGATAGTAATATTTCTGATTGGTAACGCTTTTGTTCTTTAGTGTTGCGCAATTATGGCTCTGAGCACTATGGGACTCAACTGCTGTGGTCATAAGTCCCCTAGAACTTAGAACTACTTAAACCTAACTAACCTAAGGGCATCACACACATCCATGCCCGAGGCAGGATTCGAACCTGCGACCGTAGCGGTCGTGCGGTTCCAGACTGTAGCGCCTTTAACCGCTCGGCCACTTCGGCCGGCGTTGCTCAATTACTGTGAGTTTAAATTGCCTGTTACTATCTCTTTCGTTTGACGTCTATGAGGAACCGTTGTCTTGTCATTAAATCTTCGCTGTTATTCTGGATATACAGGTGGTCGACTCAAAATTAAACTTAGCAATAGCAATGTATTTTTCATTAAGCGTATTACCGAGAAGAGGGGGGTGGGGTGAATATATTACACCATCACAAAAAAAATTCGTTATATGATTTTAACTTTCATTAACAACACCCTCTTTATACGGTACTGAAGCACGAATAGGGTCCAGAAACTGAAAATATCTTTTAACGGAGTCCTAGCAGTACCAACGCATGTTCTGCAGTGTGTACGCGGAGGGGAGGGGCTCTTTATGACCACCACAAGAAGGTTTAAAAGAGTACGAATTTCGTTAACTATCGTTGAGTTTACTCACGACACTTTGTTTTAAGATATATGGATGTCTAAGAAGGATCGTGGATTTGAAAAAATGAATGTCACATTTAGTACTATAATTTACGTTGCACTGAAAAATTCAATATAATTACAGAATCTGGTATAATAAATTGATAAACACAATGAATACTTTCTCATAATTTTAAAATATAAAGTACATGAGTACATCACAATTTTTTTCAAAAGGTGGGCGTAATGTACCGAGTGATCAAAAAGTCAGTATAAATTTGAAAACTTTATAATAAATCACGGAATAATGTAGATAGAGAGGCAAAAAATGACACGCGTGCTTGGAATGACATGGGGTTTTATTAGAACCAGAAAAAAGCAAAGTTCACAAAATGTCCGACTGATGACGTTGGACAGCAAAACTGCTACAGTGACGGGTGAGAGGTACGCCGATATGGTACAGAATCGCATCATCCCCAGCCTGGCTGATAAAGACCTGCTGGAACGTACGATATTTATGCAGGATGGCGCTCCACCCCATATTGCTAGACGCGTGAAAGATCTCTTGCGCGCGTCGTTTGGTGATGATCTTGTGCTTACCCGCCACTTTCGTCATGCTTGGCCTCCCAGGTCCCCAGACCTCAGTCCGTGCGATTATTGGCTTTGGGGTTACCTGAAATCGCAAGTGTATCGTGATCGACCGACATCTCTAGGGATGCTGAAATACAACATCCGACGCCAATGCCTCACCATAACTCCGGACATGTTTTACAGTGCTGTTCACAACATTATATCCTCGACTACAGCTATTGTTGAGGAATGATGGTGGACATATTGAGCATTTCCTGTAAAGAACATCACCTTTGCTTTGTCTTACTTTGTTATGCTAATGATTGCTATTCTGATCAGATGAAGCGCCATCTGTCGGACATTTTTTGAACTTTCGTATTTTTTTTTTTTGTTCTAATAAAACACCATGTCATTCAAAGCATGTGTGTCAATTTGTACCTCTCTATCTACATTATTATATGATTTATTCAGTTTTCAAATTTATACTGACTTTTTGATCACCCGATACATGGGCGTAATGTGCACCTCTCCTCTTGGTGTTGCGAGAGCTAAAATCATTTTAACGCAATTGTGTTAACTGAGTATTTATGTAGTTTACTACCTCCCCCCTCCCCCCTCCCGTCTCCAGCCCCCCCCCCCCCCCACCACCACCACGAACCATGGACCCTGCAGCTGGTGGGGAGGCTTGCGTGCCTCAACGATACAGATAACCGTACCGTAGGTGCAACCACAACAGAGGGGTATCTGTTGAGAGGCCAGACAAACGTATGGTTCCTGAAGAGGGGCAGCAGCCTCTTCAGTAGCAGGGGCAACAGTCTGCCTGATTGACTGATCTGGCCATGTAACATTAACCAAAAAGGCCTTGCTGTGCTGGTACAGCGAACGGCTGAAAGCAAGGGGAAACTACAGCAGTAATTTTTCCCGAGGGCATGCAGCTTTACTGTATGGTTAAACAATGATGGCGTCCTTCTGGGTAAAATATTCCGGAGGTAAAAATAGTCCCCCATTCCGATCTCCGGGAGCGGACTACTCAAGAGGACGTCGTTATCAGGAGAAAGAAAACTGGCATTCTACGGATCGGACCGTGGAATGTCAGATCCCTTAATTGGGCAGGTAGGTTAGAAAATTTAAAAAGGGAAATGAATAGGTTAAAGTTAGATATAGTGGGAATTAGTGAAGTTCGGTGGCAGGAGGAACAAGACTTCTGATCAGGTGAATACAGGGTTATAAATACAAAATCAAATAGGGGTAATGCAGGAATAGGTTTAATAATGAAAAAAAATAGGAGTGCCGGTAAGCTACTACAAACAGCATAGTGAACGTATTATTGTGGCCAAGATAGACACGAAGCCCATGCCTACTACAGTAGTACAAGTTTAGGTGCCAACTAGCTCTGCAGATGACGAAGAAATTGACGAAATGTATGATGAGATAAAAGAAATTATTCAGGTAGTGAAGGGAGACGAAAATTTAATAGTCATGGGTGACTGGAATTCGAGAGTAGGAAAAGGGAGAGAAGGAAACATAGTAGGTGAATATGGATTGGGAGTAAGAAATGAAAGAAGAAGCCGTCTGGTAGAATTTTGCACAGAGCATAACTCAATTATAGCTAACACTTGGTTCAAGAACCATAAAAGAAGGTTGCATACATGGAAGAATCCTGGAGATATTAAAAGGTATCGGATAGATTATATAATGGTAAGACAGAGATTTAGGAACCAGGTTTTAAATTGTAAGAAATTTCCAGGAGCAGATGTGGACTCTGACCACAATCTATTGGCTATGAACTGTAGATTAAAACTGAAGAAATTGCAAAAAGGTGGGAATTTAAGGAGATGGGACCTGGATAAACTGACTACACCAGCGGTTGTACAGAGTTTCAGGGAGAACATAAGGGAACAATTGACAGGAATGGGGGAAGAAATACAGTAGAACAAGAATGGGTAGCTCTGATGGTTGAAGTAGTGAAGGTAGCAGACGATCAAGTAGGTAAAAATGACGAGGGCTAGTAGAAATCCTTGGGTAACAGAAGAAATATTGAATTTAATTGATGAAAGGATAAATTATATAATGCAGTAAATGAAGCAGGCAAAAAGGAATACAAACGTCTCAAAAATGAGATCGACAGGAAGTGTAAAATGGCTAAGCTGGCATGGCTAGAGGACAAATGTAAGGATGTAGATGCTTATCTCACTAGGGTTAAGATAGATACTGCCTACAGGAAAATTAAAGAGACCTTTGGAGATAAGAGAACCACTTGTATGAACATCAAGATCTCAGATGGAAACCCAGTTCTAAGCAAAGAAGGGAAAGCAGATAGGTGGAAGGAGTATATAGATGGTCTATACAAGGGCGATGTACTCGAGGACAATATTATGGAAATGGAGGAGAATGTAGAGGAAGATGAAAGGGGAGATATGATACTGCGTGAAGAGTTTGACAAGAGCACTGAAAGACCTGAGTCGAAACAGGGCCCTGGGAGTAGACAACATTCCATTAGAACTACTGACGGCCTTGGGAGAGCCAGTCCTGACAAAACTCTACCATCTGGTGAGCAAGATGTACGAGACAGGCGAAATACCCTCAGACTTCAAGAAGAATATAATAATTCCAATCGCAAAGAAAGCAGGTGTTGACAGATGTGAAAATTACTGAACTATCAGTTTAATAAGTCACAGCTGCAAAATACTAACGCGAATTCTTTACAGACTGATGGAAAACTGGTAGAAGCCGACCTCGGGGAAGATCAGTTTGGATTAAGTAGAAATGTTGGAACACGTGAGGAAATACTGACCTTACGATTTATCTTAGAAGAAAGAGTATGGAAAGGCAAACCTACATTTCTAGCATTTATAGACTTAGAGGTTTTGACAATGTTGACTGGAATACTCTCTTTCAAATTCTAAAGGCGGAAGGGGTAAAATACAGAAACCAGATGGCAGTTATAAGAGCGTGGGGCATGAAAGGGAAGCAGTGGTTGGGAAGGGAGTGAGACAGGGTTGTAGCCTCTCCCCGATGTTATTCAATCTGTATATTGAGCAAGCAGTAAAGGAAACAAAAGTAAAATTCGGAGTAGGTATTAAAATCCATGGAGAAGAAATAAAAACTTTGAGGTTCGCCGATGACATTGTAATTCTGTCAGAGACAGCAAAGGACTTGGAGGGGCAGTTGAACGGAATGGACACTGTCTTGAAAGGACGATATAAGATGAACATCAACAACAGCAAAACGAGGATAATGGAATGTAGTCGAATTAAGTCGGGTGATGCTGAGGGGATTAGATTAGGAAATGAGACACTTAAAGCAGTAAATGAGTTTTGCTATTTGCGGAGCAAAATAACTGATGATGGTCGAAGTAGAGAGGATATAAAATATTGTAGACTGGCAATGGTAAGGAAAGCGTTTCTGAAGAAGAGAAATTTGTTAACATCGAGTATAGATTTAAGTGTCAGGAAGTCGTTTCTGAATGTATTTGTATGGAGTGTAGCCATGTATGGAAGTGAAACATGGACGATAAATAGTTTGGACAAGAAGAGAATAGAAACTTTCGAAATGTGGTGTTGCACAAAAATGTTGAAGATTGGGTGGGTAGATAACGTAACTAATGAGGAGGTATTGAATAGGATTGGGGAGAAGAGAAGTTTGTGGCACAACTTGACTAGAAGAAGGGACCGGTTCGTAGGACATGTTCTGAGGCATCAAGGGATCACAAATTTAGCATTGGAGGGCAGCGTGAAGGGTAAAAATCGTAGAGGGAGACCAAGAGATGAACACACTAAGCAGATTCAGAAGGATGTAGATTGCAGTAGGTACTGGGAGATGAAGAGGCTTGCACAGGCTAGAGTAGCATGGAGAGCTGCATCAAACCAGTCTCAGCACTGAAGACCACAACAACAACATGTGGTTTACTAAATAAAAAATTGAAAGCATACGTTACCGCACAGCTTAAATCAGTCCTACCACAATTACAAATGCAGTAACCTGGTGTGACTGCTTTAGTCAGCAACACCTAAATGCTTTTCTAACCTAAAACTTTGGAAGATAACTTTCTAATCTACACTTCACTGTAGACTACCGCGTCTTACAGCCTGTGAGATAGGCTCTCATTTGAATATCACTTACAAACTCAGCGGCTACTGCCTTACAGTCACGCGTTTATAACAACGGCAGCAACTGAAGGCAAGCGTCAGAGGGCAGTGAATGTAAGTACCTGTTAATGGTGAACTTATGAATCGTACTTTTATTTTCACGAGTTCGTCTTGATCGCATAGATTTCTTTACACTTTATGACCGGTTTCGACTTATCGCCATCTTCAGATCGTTAAAATATTCTGACATATATAATCGTCAAGTTAAACATGTTTGACTTGACGATGATTTGTATCAAAATATTTTAACGATCTGAAGATGGAGATAAGGCGAAACTGATCATAAAGTGTAAAGAAACCTATATGATCAAGACGGACTTGTGAAAATAAAAGTGCTAAAAATAAAATGATCGCGGACTCATATACAGTCTTTATGTCTTCAGTTGTAATGAATCGTAGCTGGCCAAGTTTTGCTGCATGCCGCATTTATCACCGAAAGTCGTAATAATCCACATCTCTTTGGCGAAAGCAGCGTCCTCTGTTCAACTAACCTGGCTGTAGGTGGAAGGAGTGGACCCATTGGAGGTTCTGTGGAGGAAGCCTAAATAGGTTCCGGTTTATGGGCGACAAAAATGATTAATAGGAACTGAGTGGAACCTGACGTAGAGAGTGCTTGCTTCTTGACACCTTCAGGTGATATCAGTTTGTACTGTGTGACTCCGTACACGCCATCAATCACTGGTCGTCATCGCACTAACAGCATATGCTGCAACCGGTGAAGTAGTGTGAGTACACTTACGCTGACAATGCAGCGAGGTCGCTATGTCACGGACTGCAGAATGGGATTTTGGTCCGATGACAATCACTTGCTGGTCGAAACTGTGTACTTATAGTGGCCGCCTAAACACTACTCCACGCTCGGAGGAAAATATGAAAGTCATATTCGAAACTCAGAAGATTTTATACAGAGTCTGAAGACTTCGCGTATTGAATCAACCGACGTGTTAGTGAGTTTCGATGTTGTCTCTCTGTTCACACGAATACCTCCGGTGGATTCACTTCAGCTTGTGGGAACTAAGTAGGAGAAGGACATCTTACATTTATTGAAACATGTACTTACCTCCACCTAACTTTTATTTAATCCGGCCAGAGTGACCGAGCGGTTCTAAGCGCTACAATCTGGAACCGCGCGACCGTGTGTGATGTCCTTAGGTTAGTTAGGTGTAAGTAGTTCTAAGTTCTAGGGGACTGATGACCTCAGAAGTTAAGTCCCATAGTGCTCAGAGCCATTTTTTTATTTAATAAACAATAACTTCAGTCGTTTGTTTTCCATAGTAGCTAACCTTGTTATGGAAAACGTCAAGCAAGAAGCGCTTCAGTGGATGGTTTTAAAACCTAAATGTATTTGGAGATACGTGGACAACACCTTGCAGTGGAACAGTTATACTTACTAATAGTAAAAGGGCTTTGAGGTTCGGCCGCACATGGCGATGACAGAACATTGTAGACAATAGATTTGTGAAGGTTTCCATTGCGAAATAAGTTATCCACAGTTTGAGAAAGTCCGAAAAGGCGAATTAGCAAAATGGCAAAAATTAATTCCAAAATGTTACGAAAAATTTTATTGGACTGTATTTATGTAATAGCAAGACAGGAAAGAGAGTGGCAAAACTGAAATTTGTATGTTGACATAGAGGTAGTTATGAATTTCGATATGGAAAGTAGTACTGACCCAGCAATAGGGAATGACGTAGAGTAAATGCTGAAGGTTTTGACTCTGACATACAGATGGCGTTAGCACCGGAAAACAGTGACGTAGATAGGTCAGTTGAATCAAAGGTAGATGACAGTTCACATTAATGAGACTACCAGTCAAAAGCCTGAATAGCCATCTTTTGCTGTGCGGACCGTTGAGCTAGGTGGAAGAAAACGAACAGTGCCACTCAGGAAGGTAGCCAAGCCAACTCCAGTGCCGTGGCCACCTGCACTAAGGTTTCTCGGCTGAAGATCCACGGCCAGAACAACCCGATCGAGGTAATCCAAAAGATTCTCGACTGGGTTTACATCTGCGGAGATTGGTGGCTGGCGGAATACGGTTAACTTATCCTGGTGCTTTCCGAACCATGCACGTGCACTGCAAACTGTGTGACAACGCACTATGATGCTGGTACATGCCATCATGCAATTGACAAGTTAATCCATTGTGGCCTCCAGAATGACGAGATCATACAGGGGATGCACGAAACACTCCCTAGGCCACAACGTTTCCTCATACGACCTGGATTGTTGCAGGGTGCTTGCTTTGAGGCGTTCTCGCCGTACACGCCAATGGCAGTCTGTCTTCTGAAAGGGCCACCAGTCGTCGCTCAATGGATTTCCAGTTGCGATACTGGCGTGCTACTTCCAGTCATCGTCGCTGATGAACAACTGCCAGCGAGGGTGCCCGACCCAGGCGCCTGCTGCGGAGACCAATATGCAGCAATATTCTCTGAATAGCCGTTCAAGAGAAACCGTTTGTAGCCCCTTGGTTGAGGTGGACGGTCAGTTGCTCAACAGTTGCAGTCTACTTGCCTGTACACATAACTCCAGCAGTCGTTCACCTCAGGCATCTACAGCCAGCGGTGCACCACAATCGCTCGGCGATGTGTGGACTGCGTCGTTTTTCCACGCTCGGTATAATTTAACCATGACTGCATGTGAACAGTTTACAAACCTAGAGATTTCGTAAATGTTTCTGAAGAATTTGCCGTAGGTGACACAAACAATGTCAAAGATTATTCAAAACATTTATTAACGAAACCTTGAAACACTCTAGGTCTACTCTGACGACTAATATACAAAACTGTCAAGTGAACGCCACGAAAACAGATCCGTCAGTGGCGTCGTGGTGATCTGGGGTGTTGTCTATAACGGCAGTGGCTGTCGGCGTGGGCTAGATGTCCGAAATGGAGTCCTGGCTCAGGGTCAGCTATCAGTGGATGGCTATGCGCCACCCTGTACACTATCCAGCAGTAAGATGTCTTGGGATCTGTTTCCTGTAACGTGTTTTGTAAAAAAAAAACTGGGTTCCTTAGACATGCGTCGTCTGGCAGGAGGGCAACACCTGATGCTGGGACAATCTTGCACACGTAACGTTGCGACCTATTATCCCTTCCTCGGCCCCCTGCCCGGAAGGGGAGAAGATGGTGTAGGGAGGGATATGGAATTACACCAACTTACATCAGCTTTGGTTCTGTAGATTCAGGCTGGTCCACGGAACTATTTGACGATTTTAGTTGAGACGACCTTGTTTGATTCGTTGTGGCCCCTCCTGGGTATCCATCTCTGGAAATGGAACAGAAGGTAAAGCTTCATGTGAGGGATTTTTGCCTCCATTGGGACTACAGTTGCTTTATATGTTTTCAGGAAACGATGCCGTTCGTCAGGATGACTTCGGACATGACCCAGTAGAGGAGTTTAATTACTGTTACAGGGAACCACTGTTAGAGCCCATGAGAACAAGAAATGATTTTGAAGAGTATAATGGCAGTCAGATGTAAACTTAAGTATGTGTTATTGCGATGTCATTCTTTACGCCAAATGAAGTAAATTCAACTGAAGCGAACTGTGGCGCCGGCCGTTGTGGCCGAGCGGTTCTAGGCGCTTCAATCCGGAATCGCGCTGCTGCTACGGTCTCAGGTTCGAATCCTGCCTCGGGCATGGATGTGTGTGTCCTTAGGTTAGTTAGGTTTAAGTACTTCAAAGTCTAGGGGACTGATGACCTCAGATGTTAAGACCCATAGTGCTTAGAGCCACTTGAACCATTTTTTGAACTGTGGCCTATAATGTTACCAAGGTCTTTAGAAGTCCTTCTACTGAAAAATAAATTGCCAGAGACTGGATGGTGTGACTGGACGAGATGTTCGTCAGACTGCATGGATGGCCAAGAGCAAGGTATGGCCCAGAATGGTCCGGCAAAATGTATGTGTAGTCTCGACCATTGCTTGGCCTTCTTCCTCTAGCAGGCTGTGCATTTCACAACCATATGCATGATGGCAACATCAAGATCACGCCGGTATATATGCTGACGAGCCAGTCTCTTTGTTAGAATCAACCCCCCTCCCCCCAACCAAGTCCAGCACTCGCTGTCGTTGTGACGTTGGAATAAGCGTCCCTGTATGGTGGTTCTCGCCACGCAGGCGCAGGGTGGCGTGGAGTGTGGCAAGCTCTGTCTTTGCGCCAGTGTCCTGTGTTCGTGTGTCTCCGATCGGAGACACAACGAAGGAGTTCCTTGAGGAAGACATCCCACCAGCATCGCATCCAGTGGAAGGCTGGGTACTACTGCTTCTGCCTCGTTGTCTTATCGGAAACATACTTCTGGCACTTCATCAAATTTTGGGTAATCCTGACAGAAGTTCGCCATTAGCCTGTGTTGTGGTGCAGTGGAATTGGATTTCATAATTATATGTAGATAGAAGTAGTCCCCACTGTTATAGATGCGCATATGGACGCAGAGGCCTTGAAAAAGAGCAACAACGGCTTATGATCAAACAAAAATGTGAATTTTGTACCATAAATATAATCATGATTTTTTTGAGGTCGAAGATATAAGTGCAGATAGAAACAGTGCCCACCGCTGTAGACAGCGAACAGATTGATGGGTGTCGATGGTGATGCCTTCAAAATGAATAGCAACGGCTTATGATCAATCAGCAATTGGAATTTTCTACCATATAAATAATCACGAAATTTTTTGATGTCGAAGATCACGGTCAGTGCCTCCTACTGAATTTGGCGTCATTGGGTTGGGTCGTAGGAGGTGTCACAAATGGGGTGGAGGAGGGCCTGCTTAAGTTCTCCGAAAGCCACGTCGCGTGCTGGCATCCAGTGCCACTGTTTTGCTAGAGAAAGTTATGTGAAGCTTGAGAGATTGTGCTGCCTGTGGTATTCTTGTCTAGTAACAGTTCAATTGAATTAGTAACGACTTGAATTGGCCAGTACCTTCTGGTATGGACAATTTTTGTACTGCCTCCATGTACAGGAGTTAATGGGTGCAGCATTGAGGACAAGCCCGAAATTTCGACCTGTGCTACAAAGAAGCTTCGCTTTTCCTTTTTGCAGCTAAAATTTGCTTTACGAAATATTAAAGAAACTATCTCTTGGTTGGCATATACTCAGCACTTTTGTCTGCTACGAGGTTGTTGACTGTGTAGCTTGCTGTATGTGGGATTTCAAGAATGAAGTGTTTGAGATATCTTTAGAAAATGGCTGGAGCGCTCGCTACTCCGAATGGCAGTCGGTTGCACTAGTAAGTCCAAATGGAGTATAGGTTGCTAGCTTCCGCTGGGATTCGGCTTACACGTGTAGCTAAAGACACGCATCTTTGTGGTCAATTTCAGCAAAAAATTTCCACACATGAAGCGGGTGAAGATGTTCTCCAACTAAGGAACTGAGTAGGAGTCCACCAAGGACTAGGTTGTTATGGTGTTTCTGCAGTCATGACATATACAAATGGCGTTTTTCGGCTTTACCACTGTCACTAAAAATCATGGGATACTTATTCATATCGTGTCGGACCTCTTTTGCATGTCCTGGTGTAGCAACTCGACGTGACATGGACTCAGCGAGTCCCCTACCTCGATAGCCGTCAATAACTGCGGAAGTGTTCCCGGTGCAGGATTTTGTGCAGGAACTGACCTCTTGATTACGTCCATAAATGTTCGATGAGATTCATGTCGGTCGATCTGGGTGGCCAAATTATTCTCTCAAACTGTCCAGAATGTCCTTCAAATCAATCACGAACACCTGTAGTCCGGTGACACGGTGCATTGTCATTCATAAACATTCCATCTTTTTTTGGGCAACATGAAGTCCATAAATGGTAGAAAGCAGTCTCCCAGTAGCCAAACATGAACATTTCCAGTTAATTGTCGGTTCAGTTGGACCAGAGGACCCAGTCCATTCCACATAATGACGGCCCAAAACCCTCCCATCAGCTCTTACCGCCTGAAATCTGGACTAACCTAACCTTGCCACGATTTTCCAATCCAAGAGCACAGCCAACACCCTAGATGTTGCTGTTGGTGCACAGACGATGTTTTTAATCATCCCGTCCCCATCGCCAATAAAGTATACACCATGGGCGACACAATGAATGTCAAGGATTCTTTAAAATGATTATTAAAACACCAATAAACATTGTTTGTTCACTCTGATGACTAATAATACAAAATTGAGAAGTGAAAGGCATTGGCTGAAGGCTGTAGTTTAGGACCAAACAATTTGAGCACACAAAATGCAGAGTAAGTTCAGCAAATGATTTTAGTTCCTCCTTCTGGACACAGACTTAAAGTTCCCTTACAATAGTCTACAGTCAATGACTAGAGGAAAAATGTGAACCAAGTTTAAAACATCCACAACCACGAAGACAGATCCGTCAGGGTGTTTTCTATAGCGGCAGCGTTTGATCGGCGGCAGCGAAGGTGGCGTACGCGTGGGCTGGATGTCAAGACTGGAGTCCTGGCTCGGAGTCTGCTGCCGATGAATGACCGTGCGCCGGCCTAAATACCGTCTGGTAGCAGTATATCTGGGGATATATTTTCAGTCAGATGTATTACGGAAACAAGTAGGTTTTCGGGACAAACGACCTCTGGAGGTGCTGCCATGGCCGCCTAGTGGAAAACCAGGAAATCTACTTTTCAGTGAAAAGTGGTTGCCTGCAAATTTTTTTGTGAAACATTCGCACATGTCCCCGATGAATACTGACAATGTTTGACATTCGTCAGAGCAACACTGGCCAAGATTAGTCACTTTTTTCACCCCATACACGACTATGCGCAGAGCGTGCGTGAATTTCTGGCGACTTTGAGCTGTTATATTGTACTGTTTGTCCTGGGTGGACTTGGGTTAAAAAAAAAGTAAACTAAACATTAATCTACAAGTACGCCAAAGAAGAAGAGATAGAACTACAATGGACATGTTATTCCATGGACTCTTGCGCTTATATGCATGAACTATATTTCCTTTGTTTGTCACTTATCATATCTGCTTGGATTCGGACCTAAGAGGACGTTCTTTTGTAAAGCTCATGTTGTTGTACTAGCTGATAATGTAAGTTGTACTTGAAACCCGAAAAATGTAATGGTTATTTTGTCAAAAGAATTTCTGTATGTGGTCAATCAATTGGTAGTCTGATACTTGGATGGCCTTAGGTAGATATGGGCCTTAACAAAGAATTTTCATTGTTAGGCGCCATGTGAGAAAAATCTTTAACATTTTTCTTTTAGCTCATCTACGAGACTTGCCGTCGGTTAGGACAACTAACTTTACTTCGGATCCCACGAGACCGGAGGCAGCTACTAATAATTTAACAATTTTACTTACAGATTTTCTTTATATAACGAGATAACATCCCAGGCTGAAAAGGTCTGGTCACAGGATTCCAGTTCCATTATAGGAATTCATTTGTAGATGCTACTCGTGTTATCTTATATTGGGGAATCGAGACGAAACCACAACGTTAAGTTATGTATTGCAGTAGTGTACATCGAACAGACTTGGCCAATATTCTCTGGTGCAATAAGCACACAACTTCTCATGAGCCTGGAATAATATCAGTAGTGTCGGGTAAATAAGAAAAGGACAATTAATTATCGACAATTACGTAACTACCCTGAGAACTGAGCTAGGTTATTGAGTGCTTATACACGTCGGGCAAAATTAAACTACATTTTACACTGTTAATAATATTCCCACTTTAGTTATTTCTCTTTTATGCTGAGCCAATGCATTAATGTGTGTTTCTTTTTTATATAAGTCACGGCTCATATTCATTTTATTATATTACACTGATAGCAAAGAAAAAGAGTTACAAATAATTTTTATTTTATTACATTACACTATATCTTGGCCAATATTTTGTTGGAAGAAATGAAATTTGGCGTACGTGCTCCACGGTAAGCGTTCTCTTATGAAAAGTAATGAAAAGAGTTTTACCAGTCATGTTCAACAAGAAACTCTTCGATAAAATCACCCGAAAAAATCGGCGCCCGAAATATTTCAAAATTTGGATTCTTATATCTCAGGGAATAAGGCTATGAAGAATGTGAAACATGGCATGCAGACAAGGTACTCAAATATGAACTTTTACTTATGAAACACTTTCCGATACTGAATAAATTAAGTGAAAAGTCGAAGATTTATAAAAAAATTATTAATGCGCTATTTTCCATCTAGTTTTGCAAAAGATTCTGTTATAGAAAACTCTCCAAACTGGCTCATTAGAACTACCATGGTTTTAGCCACCTAAAAACTGTGTTTGATTATCCAATCGAGGTAGACAATACTAGATAATTTTAATGAAAGCTGGACGGGAAAATTGTGGTATGAAAAAATGTAGAGTTTGGATTCTTACATTCCGCAGAGTAAACGCGTGCTGAACATGAAACTTAATACGCAATAGCTCGATACCGCAAGAATGTGGAAAACAAAATTTTATTCACCTACTATTTGCGAATAATCTGCAGATTCGTCTGATAGACTACAATTTTTGTAAGAAGTTGTAAATAGTGTACATTCGATACCTCTGTTACAAATACCGTTTTATATTGAAGCTTCGAAACCTGTCTCATTCAAAACAACGTTGATTAAGGGTGTGATAAACATGAAACTTTGAACCCAACAACTTAGTAACAGAAGATTTTCCAGCGCAAAATATCATTCATCTACTAATTTCTAAACTTCTACAAAATCACTTCAAAATTGATTTTCGTAATAACTGCAATAAAAATATCGAATTCAATTTGCTTTTAGAAAATCTGTTTTGCATAATTAATTTCACCCTGATCACGGCTGGAAAGATGATGCTTTCAAGCATTTAGAAAATCACGTTCATTTTTAATGTGCTCTAACAATGCGTGAAAATGTCAGGCGCCGGCCACTGTGGCCGAGCGGTACTAGGCGCTTCAGTCCGGAACCGCGCTGCTGCTACGGTCGGAGGTTCGAATCCTACCTCGGGCTTGGATGTGTGTGATGTCCTTAGGTTAGGTTTAAGTAGTTCTAAGTCTAGGGGACAGATGACCTCAGATGCTAAGTCCCTTAGTGCTTACAGCCATCTGAATCATTTGAAAATGTCAGGCAATTTCATTGAATGTACCACGGCAACATTCTACATTGCAACAATCTGTTGCCCGAGCTCTGTTACATGTGGTTTTTATTTTTAAATGACAAGTAATATCATAGTATATAGCGCTGATGCATGGTGACATTGTCAATTCCGGTTCAAGAACACGAGCCGGCAAAACCATCGGAGTAGGGGTCATGCCCAATAATCGTGCAGTGCCAGCAACGTATAGGTTTCTTCATCCAGGTTCTTAATTCAGGTTCTAAAGCCTTTTGGTGGCACTTAAGTACTTACAAAGCCATTTGCTAGGAACCTTATCTCCTCAAATCTCGCATATGTTGCGAGAAATGGAATGGCACCATTGTTTGACTTTCCTACTTAGGAAATAATGTGGGGAAGTATCAATAACGTAAACCACTTGTACCGCTTACATCTGCAACCACTTTCATGCAGTGCCTAAATTTTCAGAGGGTTCAACATGCAGAAGATGTACCGTTATACTGTGTTCTACAGATCATATAATCCAAGGCAGTGCGGATGTTCAAAATGGAGTTTCTTTCCAGAGAACTTGGTTCATTCCGGAGATAATTTTTCTTTTTAATTTTTGTACAGTTTCTGCAAAGCACATATAGTCCTGCATACCCAGGACAATCGTGAAAAAATACTCCACGGAATTTGTAGATATTCTGAAAACTGACTGATAAACTTCCTGCAAGTTATCCGAGAACGGTGGTGTGAGTAGGCTGTTTAGGTTTTCATATTGGTAACGCCACGTAGCACTCTATGTGAAAATCACTGGCTGTGCTGTGTGCTATCTGTGGCTGGTCTCATTGTCGGAATATTCGCTATTGTAGTGTTGGGCAGTTGGATGTGAACAGCGCGTAGCGTTGGGCAGTTAGAGGTGAGCCGCCAGCAGTGGTGGATGTGGGGAGAGAGATGGCAGAATTTTGAGAGCGGACGATCTGGACGTGTGTCCATCAGAAAGAGTAAATTTGTAATATTAGACATCATGAACTGATATATATATATATTATGACTTTTGAACACTATTGAGGTAAATACATTGTTTGTTCTCTATCAAAATCTCTCATTCGCAAACTATGCCTATCAGTAGTTTGTGCCTTCAGTACTTAGAATCCTTTCTTTAACTGGCAGTATTGGCGCTCGCTGTATTGCAGTAGTTCGAGTAACGAAGATTTTTGTGAGGTAAGTGATTCATGAGAGGTATAAGTTATTGTTAGTCAGGACCATTCTTTTGTAGGGATTATTGAAAGTCAGATTGCGTTGCGCTAAAAATATTGTGTGTCAGTTTAGTGACGATCAGAATAAGTAAAGAGAGAAATGTCTGAGTACGTTCAGTTTTGCTCAGTTGTTTGAAAATCAAATAACGTAAGGGGTTTACCAGCACAGCAATTCATTAATTTTTCTAAGGGGACGTTTGATATGTTGACCCTTAGCGGAGGATACCTCACTGGAATCTTCTGATTTTTTCTTGTAGTTTGTGTAATTAGTGTAGCTATTGTTTATTGCTAGCGCGTGATTGTAGAGAGAATCTTCTTTGTAGTTGTAGTTTTTCATTGTTGTACAGTAAAACAGATGTGGCATGCACGTATATCGGCACCAAGTATTTCGCAGCTGTGCTTGCTATTAATTAGATATTATTTTCAGTGCTATGTTAATGTTTTTTCTTATTTTGCTCTTCAAATTGTGCTTTTCTATGTTATCGTGTGAAATATTGTGAGAATAATGGCGTGTGAAAAACGTAAAACTAGGCTCCAAAGTAAATTGAGAAATGATAGTGACGACGAGCGTAGCATATTAGCACCACTGTATTATGAATTAACAGACATTCAAAGTAGTAATTTGGTAATTGTGCATAGGGAAATGGAGCGGGCGGCAAATAACAAATAATGGTGTAGACAGTGAAAAAATTAGTGAACAGTGAAGCATTATCGATCGATCGGTCAGCAACAGCTCGCCTCAGGATTCCGAAATGACATGACACAATCTTGCAAATACTGTAGATTCAGGTTTTGCTTCCTCACCGTTTTCTCAAATAAATCAAGACACATTTTCTGCTTTTCAGAGTGCGAATATTGCCGGTTCAAATGCACTGCCGAATAGCACTGAGGAACATGTTTCAGACACCAGTGCACTGTTATTACAATTAATACAACAAATGGGACAAAGGCTTCAAAAGTTAGACACAATGGAACAGAATCTTCAAAAGTTAGACACAATGGAACAAAATTTTCAAAAGTTAGACACCACGCTTGAACAAACATGTGAAGATTTAACTACTGAGTTACATAACATCGAATCGAAATGTCAAAAAGTCTGTAATGACGTAAAAACACAAATTTGTGACCATTTTCAACCTATTTTTTTCGCGGCATGAAAATGCATTACAGAATCACAAAGCAGCCATAAAAAACCGCAAACTATTGTTCATGAAAATCACGACACCTTGCAAGCTAAAATTGAATCAGTTGTATCTACCGATTCGGTTACGCAACTTGCAAAAACTCAGGAAAACGTAAAGGACACAGTAGTTGCGATTTCAACACAAATGGACTCACTGAAACTTGGTTCAGAACAACATATTGAGGAAATAAGTTCACTATCGGAGAAAGAAGCCGAACTTTCAGATCAGTTCACTAACTTATCTACAAAGGTAGATGATGATCTGAATGACACAAGACCCGTAGCCTTCACTGACACAGAAGAGTATGAACAAATCAGAAAATTCAAACAAAATCAAAATCAAATCGCCGGCCACGGTGGACGTGCGGTTCTAGGCACTCCAGTCCGGAGCCGCGCTGCTGCTACGGTCGCAGGTTCGAATCCTGCCTCTGGCATGTGTGTGTGTGATGTCCTTAGGTTGGTCAGGTTTAAGTAGTTCTAAGTTCTAGGGGACTGATGACCACAGCAGTTGAGTCCCATAGTGCTCAGAGCCATTTGAAGCCATTCAAAATCAAATCAATACACACTACAAAAGAAAAATCCGGGAAGTACAAGATCAGTTGGCACAAGTAATTCAAGAATTACATATTTCAGAGGACACTCGCGCTCCAATACGGGGAGAGGGACATGGAAATACGGAACAGCCACAAAATAATAACACAGGGCACTTCGGAAATTATGAAAGCAATTGGCAAAGTACACCGAATTTTGAGATGGAAACGCCGAAACGAAGAAACAATGACCGACATGCGACTCGCCGATATGATGATTTTGACTATAAGCTGTTTATTACTACACGTAAATTCAAAACATTTAAGAATTCCGGCAACGACATTCATCCACAAGTGTGGCTTCATCAGTTCTCTCATTGTTTTCCTCCCAACTGGTCATTAGAGCACAGATTAGAATTTATGTGTGGCTATTTAGAGAATGAACCAGCTGTAAGAATGCGATCGGTCGTTCACGATTGTCACAGTGAAGGAGAATTTTATCGTGCCTTCCTCTCAGCATATTGGTCTCAAGCTATTCAAGACCGTGTAAAACATAGCATCATAATGATGAAACATTTAGAACAATCGTAATTTTCCAGTCTTGTGAAATATTTTGAAGACATGTTGCACAAGAATCAGTACCTGTCAAACCCATACAGCCCCTCAGAACTCATCCGCATTTGCTTAATCAAATTTCCTGAACATTTACAACATATTATTTTGGCAGGATGTTGCAAAGACGACACTGAAGCTTTTCAGGGACTGTTACAAGAATTGGAAATTGTCACTGACAATCGCGGGACGCGAAAACAGGAACACAACAATTACAGGTCACATCCGTCACAATTCCGCGATGAAAGAAATAATACCTGGGCACGACAAGGCTATTCTTACAACATAAATCGTGACCAAAATAGACACCACCCGTATGACAACCGTTGGCAGAGTAGTAATAATTACAGAGAAAGATCACCACTCCGTGGTAATGACTATCACAGAGACAATCAGAGAAACAGACAATATGGGAACCAAAATAATTATTATCAAGGGAGACAGAATAACTTCAGACGCAACGGTCCACCGCGCAGTTACGATTCCGGGAGAAATTCTCCTCCACATTACCGACAAAAAAGAAACTATGTAAACTACCGACATAACGACAGACCTGAATTTCATCAAAATTGGCGTGGTTCAAACAGGGCAGGGCCCTCTCGACAAGGTGAAATTGCAGAAGTTAGGACTCCTAATCCTAATAACGACGCGCGCCAACAAAGAAACAGACAATGACTCGCACCACAGGCAGCCACGTGCACCGGCTGGCTCTGAGAAAAATAACATAGACGCTAACCCTGAGAAAAATTTTAGCATTCCTTACTGACGTATACAACATGATAATTGCGTTGAAGTTGAAACTCTGCGTACTAGGAAGAGTTAAAGATTGCACCACATTTCATATGTAAGACCGTTTATTGAGAGATAATCTGCTTTTTAACTTAGTCTCTGCCATAAAATTTTTATTTCAGGCTACTAGTACGCTTTGTCAGGCTTAGAAACTGTTATCATGCAACAATGTTGTAAGTTAACTAACCAGTCAAGAACCAAGAGAACTTATTTAAACAGTAATTGCATTGTTATAGTAATGCATTGTTATAGTGAACAGACGGCATTGTGTTGTTATTTGTACATTCTTGCTTGTTAGTTGCACGATTACGTAACGACTATAAGGCTCACATACTTAGAACATTTACTGCTACTGCTAATGAGGACTTTAATGCAACATTTTGGTTTATTTGAAAATACGTTATGGATTTAAAGTACTTTCTGAGAGATACCAGATGACACAGTGGTTAGTTATTTGACAGGTACACGATTATATCACGACGCTACTAATGAGTGACACAATTTATATTATTGCTTTTGCGCTGTATCTGTTTTATATCTGCACAGTTTTTCTGAATTATTCTGGAAAGTAAAACATGATTTAGTAGTAACTTTTGTGGTGTCACTTCAGTGAGACAGCCTTTCCCGTAGCACAGCAATACGTTACACCATAGTACTTCCTTGAGCACGGTAATGTACGTAATGACTATGATATGTATACGCATAGCATTTCACTTTTGTTTATTACGAAGGAAGTACATTGACTTCTACAGAACTTTGCTTACCAACGACGATAATTACACTTGGCACATTTTTTACCCTTAAGTAATAACAGAGATTGTCTTACAACAAGACGCACAGTTTAGCGCTACAGTACACGTATCTGAGTGATTAATTTTGTACTTAAAACATTTATTTTTAAAGATTTTTGAATTACAAAGATACAAAGATTTTCTGTGATTCATTTGATTCAATTGCTGTAATCTGTAAGACCTCAGGGTATACTTACATTAATCCTCAGGGGGGTACACGCTTACTTTGTGTACCATGTGCTTGGCAAGCACAAGGAGCCCTAGCTAATATGGTATTTGCTTATACAACTTTACACATCGGTATCATATTTTTCTAACACATAAATTACACAGCTATCTGATCGTTTAACTGAGAGAGATAAGGAATTTTTTACTGCATCAGTGACACATGTTTATGTAATTACACAATTGTATAACTTCACACTTGTTGTTGTTGTGGTCTTCAGTGCTGAGACTGGTTTGATGCAGCTCTCCATGCTACTCTATCCTGTGCAAGCTTTTTCATCTCCCAGTACCTACTGCAACCTACATCCTTCTAAATCTGCTTAGTGTATTCATCTCTTGGTCTCCCTCTACGATTTTTACCCTCCACGCTGCCCTCCAATACTAAATTGGTGATCCCTTGATGCCTCAGAACATGTCCTACCAACCGATCCCTTCTTCTGGTCAATTTGTGCCACAAACTTCTCTTCTCCCCAATCCTATTCAATACTTCCTCATTAGTTATGTGATCTACCCATCTAATCTTTAGCATTCTTCTGTAGCACCACATTTCGAAAGCTTCTATTCTCTTCTTGTCCAAACTATTTATCGTCCATGTTTCACTTCCATACATGGCTACACTCCATACGAATACTTTCAGAAATGACTTCCTGACACTTAAATCAATACTGGATGTTAACAAATTTCTCTTCTTCAGAAACGCTTTCCTTGCCATTGCCAGCCTACATTTTATATCCTCTCTACTTCGACCATCATCAGTTATTTTGCTCCGCAAATAGCAAAACTCCTTTACTACTTTAAGTGCCTCATTTCCTAATCTAATTCCCTCAGCATCACCCGACTTAATTAGACTACATTCCATTATCCTTGTTTTGCTTTTGTTGATGTTCATCTTATATCCTCCTTTCAAGACACTGTCCATTCCATTCAACTGCTCTTCCAAGTCCTTTGCTGTCTCTGACAGAATTACAATATCATCAGCGAACCTCAAAGTTTTTATTTCTTCTCTATGAATTTTAATACCTACTCCGAATTTTTCTTTTGTTTCCTTTACTCCTTGCTCAATATACAGATTGAACAACATCGGGGAGAGGCTACAACCCTGTCTCACTCCCTTCCCAACCACTGCTTCCCTTTCATGCCCCTCGACTCTTATAACTGCCATCTGGTTTCTGTACAAATTGTAAATAGCCTTTCGCTCCCTGTATTTTACCCCTGCCACCTTTAGAATTTGAAAGAGAGTATTCCAGTCAACATTGTCAAAAGCTTTCTCTAAGTCTACAAATGCTAGAAACGTAGGTTTGCCTTTCCTTAATCTTTCTTCTAAGATAAGTCGTAAGGTCAGTATTGCCTCACGTGTTCCAGTGTTTCTACGGAATCCAAACTGATCTTCCCCGAGGTCGGCTTCTACTAGTTTTTCCATTCGTCTGTAAAGAATTCGTGTTAGTATTTTGCAGCTGTGACTTATTAAGCTGATAGTTCGGTAATTTTCACATCTGTCAACACCTGCTTTCTTTGGGATTGGAATTATTATATTATTCTTGAAGTCTGAGGGTATTTCGCCTGTTTCATACATCTTGCTCACCAGATGATAGAGTTTTGTCAGGACTGGCTCTCCCACGGCCGTCAGTAGTTCCAATGGAATATTGTCTACTCCCGGGGCCTTGTTTCGACTCAGGTCTTTCAGTGCTCTGTCAAACTCTTCACGCAGTATCATATCTCCCCTTTCATCTTCCTCTACATTCTCCTCCATTTCCATAATATTGTCCTCGAGTACATCGCCCTTGTATAGACCATCTATATACTCCTTCCACCTATCTGCTTTCCCTTCTTTGCTTAGAACTGGGTTTCCATCTGAGCTCTTGATATTCATACAAGTCGTTCTCTTATCTCCAAAGGTCTCTTTAACTTTCCTGTAGGCGGTATCTATCTTACCCCTAGTGAGATAGGCCTCTACATCCTTACATTTGTCCTCTAGCCATCTCTGCTTAGCCATTTTGCACTTCCTGTCGATCTCATTTTTGAGACGTTTGTATTCCTTTTTGCCTGTTTCACTTACTGCATTTTTATATTTTCTCCTTTCATCAATTAAATTCAATATTTCTTCTGTTACCCAAGGATTTCTACTAGCCCTCGTCTTTTTACCTACTTGATCCTCTGCTGCTGTCACTACTTCATCCCTCAAAGCTACCCATTATTCTTCTGCTGTATTTATTTCCCCCATTCCTGTCAATTGCTCCCTTATGCTCTCCCTGAATCTCTGTACAACCTCTGGTCCTTTTAGTTTATCCAGATCCCATCTCCTTAAATTCCCGCCTTTTTGTAGTTTCTTCAGTTTTAATCTACAGGTCATAACCAATAGATTGTGGTCAGAGTCCACATCTGCCCCTGGAAATGTCTTACAATTTAAAACCTGGTTCCTAAATCTCTGTCTTACCATTATATAATCTATCTGATACCTTTTAGTATCTCCAGGGTTCTTCCATGTATACAACCTTCTTTCATGATTCTTAAACCAAGTGTTAGCTATGATTATGTTGTGCTCTGTGCAAAATTCTACCAGGCGGCTTCCTCTTTCATTTCTGTCCCCCAATCCATATTCACCTACTATGTTTCCTTCTCTCCCTTTTCCTACACTCGAATTCCAGTCACCCATGACTATTAAATTTTCGTCTCCCTTCACAATCTGAATAATTTCTTTTATTTCATCATACATTTCTTCAATTTCTTCGTCATCTGCAGAGCTAGTAGGCATACAAACTTGTACTACTGTAGTAGGTGTGGGCTTCGTATCTATCTTGGCCACAATAATGCGTTCACTATGCTGTTTGTAGTAGCTTACCCGCATTCCTATTTTCCTATTCATTATTAAACCTACTCCCGCATTACCCCTATTTGATTTTGTGTTTATAACCCTGTAGTCACCTGACCAGAAGTCTTGTTCCTCCTGCCACCGAAGTTCACTAATTCCCACTATATCTAACTTCAACCTATCCATTTCCCTTTTTAAATTTTCTAACCTACCTGCCCGATTAAGGGATCTGACATTCCACGCTCCGATCCGTAGAACGCCAGTTTTCTTTCTCCTGATAACGACATCCTCTTGAGTAGTCCCCGCCCGGAGATCCGAATGGGGGACTATTTTACCTCCAGAATATTTTACCCAAGAGGACGCCATCATCATGTAATCATACAGTAAAGCTGCATGCCCTTGGGAAAAATTACGGCTGTAGTTTCCCCTTGCTTTCAGCCGTTCGCAGTACCAGCACAGCAAGGCCGTTTTGGTTATTGTTACAAGGCCAGATCAGTCAATCATCCAGACTGTTGCCCGTGCAACTACTGAAAAGGCTGCTGCCCCTCTTCAGGAACCACACGTTTGTCTGGCCTCTCAACAGATACCCCTCCGTTGTGGTTGCACCTACGGTACGGCTATCTGTATCGCTGAGGCACGCAAGCCTCCCCACCAACGGCAAGGTCCATGGTTCATGGGGGGACTTCACACTTATGAAATTGTATTTTGTCTGTACTTTGTGAACTGTTAATATTTTTTTCGGAACCTTTGTGATACTATGTGAGCTTTGAATGATGTATTTGGTATGGGATCATGATTTTTAAAGTACGTTTGAGGTAGATGACACTATTGAAATGAGCAGAGAAAATTTTTTTAGGTTTTGAAATTATTGCAGAAAGCTACGACGTTTTTGAGATTTGGCTGTGGTTTTATGATGTTATTATTACAATGACGATGTGTATTAAGCTGTTGAGGTATTTTTATGATCAATAAGATGATGCTACCGTATACGAGGAATGTGATTACGTGTTTACACGTATATGAAAAATGAATAGAAGTTGGGGACTCTGGTTTGTGAAAAACGACGTTGGAAACCAAGAATCGTACTTTAAGAGTTATGAAATGTGTGTACATGCGTGAATGTATCAAAATGCCACCGAAAATTTTTTGGACACTGTTATATTTATAGGATTTTGTTTCTACACATTTGTAATGCAAATTCTCGACCTGTGATTTTTTTTTTTATATCAGACTGTCACTGTAGTGCAAACTGCTGTCATAAATATTCCGGTAAGAAAGCTAAGTGACATTGACGTAATGCATTGTGGGCACCCACCTGGGCCAGTTGCCTGGAGAAAAAGCCATTAGGTGGAGCAAAAAGAGGTCATTAACCTCGCTATTGACATTCTTTTACAGAAAGCATCGCAAATACGACATGTTCATTACTTGGAAACATATAATTATATTGTGGAGCGCATACTTTGTGCTACTTACTGAAATGCTTATAAACTGATGGGAAATATTCTTACATCTGCACACCTGATTATGACAAGTGTCTTTCTACGAGAGTTGAGAGAATTTCTACTAACTTATGAAATGCCACATGACTATTGAATGATATTTTTATGCTTTGCTTTACATAGTTGCTTATTTCATTTGATATCTGGTTTCTAGCTGTGTCGCAGCATTGGTTTTATAAAATAAAATTAAATGCATTTGCTAATGTGAATACTTTCTGTCAACAGATCTATTAAATAATAATTTTATGATCCACATTTTTCGAAAACGGAGCACTTGGAAAGGAAAGAACAATAAGAAGGGACTAATAACAGTAACTGCATACATAATTTTCTATTCAAGTACTTGGTAATTTTTTTTGTAGAATAAGTTGTGGTGCCCCACTTTAATGACATAGACACTAAGATGTGAATAGACGTTTCCCTTATCTGCATTGTTGTCTTTAGTATACTATTTTTTCTGCTTGAGCTATGTCATATTTAGGTATAAGTTATTGCATTTGCTGCTGCTGTTTGCCAGGCATAGTGCTACTAAATTTCACTTTGTATTACTCTGTTAAGCCAGTTTTACTACTGATTTATTTTTCTTGTTTGCTGCACAGTGCTTTATATTAGTTGTAATATTGCAATTGCTTTGTTAATTTAGATATACTGCTGCTTGCTTTGCCAATTTGCATTTTTTTGTCATTGCTGTTTGTGTTAATTTGTTATGTGCTGCTGCATTGCCTCATCCGTTGGTATATATATCTGAGCTCAGTAGATTTAAGTTAGCTTAAGAGGGGGGGATACAATATAAGAAACTAACTATGGAGAATAGGGAAAGAATGCATTATATGAAAAAGATTTGGGCCATAATGTGTATTGTACAATGAGAAATAATTATTTTGAAAGAGGATATGAACCAAACAGTAGGTTTTAGGGACGACAGGTTTAGCTAAGATTTTCTTGAAAATAAATGATGAGGTAAGATAATGGAAAATAAATAATAAGGTAAGAACTAAGTGAACATATAAATACAGAAAGCATGCTTGGATAGGATTTTTTTGGTGGAAACACATGTTGAAATAAGAGGAAAGATCTATGGAATGAAGTTTTGGGTTGGACTGCAGTACCAAATGTTACACTGAAAATAAACCCTGTCCTTTCCTTTTGTGTTATTCCGCTATCTGTTTGTGTACTCTGGTGTATTTGTGTTTTTCCTGTTTTTATGGGTTTAGCTGATAAGAGTTTGTTGTAGAAATTTTCTAATAATATTTTATTTACTTTGTAAAGATGTTTAGACATTATTTATTCTGTTTTCTTTTAATGCTCATGTGTGAAGTTGATGTTTCAAAAGTTGTTCTGATCTTTTATGTATGTACTTATGTCATAATTCCTGTAACACTGATGCATCTGTTATTTCGATTCTTTTGTAAAGCCCATATTACTACAAATGTTATCTATATTGTTATGTTCTTTAATGATGTATTTTGTACCTTTGTTATTGTATTCTCATGTTATAAAATTGTAATTGACACCAGTTCATCAAATTAAGTAACTTGTAAGCATTCATTTCACTGCACACATTTCTGTTGGTCATAGTATATGCACAATATGTGAAAAAAGACGACTGTTAGTGGTCGCATGTGTGTTGATAATTCAGCAAGGGACTGGTTAACAGCATTGCTGGTTCTAAGAACATTTCAAAAAAAATTTTGTGAGTGCACAAGTGGTGGTTCATGGACTTGCTATATTATCTGCAAGACTCTTCAATGGTGACTGTGCACCTTCACAGTCACAACGGATGGCTGCTAGCCATCTCTACAAGAACTACAGTGGGTGTGCACCTCTGGTGGCCCACCAGTACCATAATTTCTACCAGGACTACAGAGGGGTCTGCTCTGTGATGACCTACCTACCAATATTCTTCAAAACTTCGACTGACTCTACTGTGGGTTTGCTCTGTTGTGGCCCATTACCTGGGTTTGCTCTGTTATGGCCCATTACTTGTCTGCATGTCAAGAGTCAGCATTGTCTTTCCGTTGGGAGGACAACACTACTTCTTCAAGACTGTATAGAAATCCACTACTTCCGTGTGCATTGTCTTTTGCTGCTCAGACTTTGAAAAAAAACTGCAATTGCTATTCTGATCAATGATCAGGGCTATCTTTATGAGAACAATTTATGCTTTTGACCAACATTGCATCAATAAGTGTGTGCATTTGATATCTTTCTTATTGTAATTATTAAATTTTTTTCATATCTGTATTGGCCACTGCCCACAACAATTTGTAAAATTTTTGTGTGGGGAGCATGGGGGCTATGTGATTAGGCTGTTTAGGTTTTTATATTGGTAGTGTCACGTAGCACTCTATGTGAAAATCACTGGCTGTGCTGTGTGCAGTCTGTGGCTGGTTGGCATTGTTGGAATATTCGCTATTGTAGTGTTGGGCAGTTAGATGTGAACAGCACATAGCGTTGGGCATTTGGAGGTGAGCCGCCAGCAGTGGTGGATGTGGGGAGAGAGATGGCAGAATTTTGAGAGCGGACGATCTGGACGTGTGTCCATCAGAAAGAGTAAATTTGTAATATTGGACATCATGAACTGATATATATATTATGACTTTTGAACACTATTGAGGTAAATACATTGTTTGTTCTCTATCAAAATCTCTCATTCCCTAACTATGCCTATCAGTAGTTTGTGCCTTCAGTAGTTAGAATCCTTTCTTTAGCTGGCAGTATTGGCGCTCGCTGTATTGCAGTAGTTCGAGTAACGAAGATTTTTGTGAGGTAAGTGATTCATGAGAGGTATAGGTTATTGTTAGTCAGGACCATTCTTTTGTAGGGATTATTGAAAGTCAGATTGCGTTGCGCTAAAAATATTGTGTGTCAGTTTAGTGACGATCAGAATAAGTAAAGAGAGAAATGTCTGAGTACGTTCAGTTTTCCTCAGTTGTTTGAAAATCAAATAACTTAAGGTGTTTACCAGCACAGCAATTCATTAATTTTTCTAAGGGGACGTTTCAGTGGTAACTGACTTACGTGTTCCGAACATTAGATAGCATCTCAGACCAGAAGCAATCACGAGACGCTCAAATTAGAGTACAAACTGTGTAAAATGAACAATACCATGAACTGAATGCCGCGCTCGGCTGCTTCTACGTCTTCAGTTGAGTTGGTCACTGGTTCGTACCAGTCACAATTAAGCGTGATGCCCACGTATCCTGTAACAACAAACACGTACGTTTTATCGTTCCAGACATTTTAACAAAATGAATATAGCTGGTTATTATACTTTTAATACACATGAGACAGTGCTCCTCATTTGCGTCCTAACAATGACTGAGATCAGCGTGAGATAGACTGGTGAAAGCTGAAGGTCAACTACCATACAAAATTTTTCTTAGAAGTAGTTGTAAACTGAAAATGTTGTTCAGCCTTCGAAACAGAATATGTAAGGTTATATGGCCATCAGGCATGGATGGGAAGGGAGGGTTTGCGGGGAGGAGGGGGAAGGTCTCGTGGGTAAGCTGTGAAGATCAAGACAGGTGAATTGAAGGAGGTGGAAGGGGGGCGAGGGGGAAAGAGAGGGGCAAGTAAAGGGAAGTAATTCATGATGTCAGCTGCATCGGGATTTTATGCAGTGATGACGTGTGAAAATGGGTACCACACCGCGTTTAGAATCCGAGATGTTCTGCTTACTAGGTAGTTGCGTTAACATCTGCGCCACCTGACACACTATTCACTGCAATTGCGCGGACTATCTCGCTACACCCTTCGGCTGGTCCACATTTCCACCTAGCGCCACCTTCAATTTACGTAATGTGTATCGCAGCTGTGGATTTCACATGGTGTCTGCTTTTTCGGACATGTCCTAAAGAACAGTAACCACGCATTCATATCGTATCGTATCACATACAATTGTGAAATGACATGGTCTCTTCTCGCACCCTCCCCCCCCCCCCCCTCAAAAAAAGTGGTTGAAGAATTTATACACTGAAGAGCCAAAGAAACTGGTATACCTGCCTAATATCGAGTATCGAGTAGGGCCCCAGCGAGCAAGCAGAAGTGCCTCAACAAGACGTGGCATACAGTCGACTAATGTCTGGAATAGTGCTGGAGGGAACTGAGACCATGAATCCTGCAGGGGTGTCCATAAATCCATAAAAGTACGAGAGGTGGAGATCTCTTCCGAACAGCGCGTTGCTAGACATCCAATATAAGTTCAATAATGTTCATGTCTGGGGAGTTTGGTGGCCAGCGGAAGCGTTTAAACACAGAGCAGTGTTCCCAGAGGCGCTCTGTAGCAATTCTGGACAGGTGATGTGTCGCACTGTCCTGCTCGAATTGCCCAAGTTCGTCGGAACGCACAATGGGCATGAATGGATGCAGGTGATCATACAGGATGCTTACGTACGCCTCACCTGTCAGAGTTGTATCTAGACGTATCAGGGGGTCCATATCATTCCATGCCCCACACCATTACAGAGCTTCCACCAGCTTGAACAGTCCCCTACTGACACGCATAGCCCATGGATTCATGAGGTTGTCTCCATACCCGTACACGTCCATCCACTCGATACAATTTGAAACGAGACTCGTGCGACCAGACAACATGTTTCCAGTCGTCAACAGTCCGATGTCGGTGTTGACGGGCCCAGGCGAGGCGTAAAACTTTGTGTAGTGCTGTCATCAAGGGTACACGAGTGGGCTTTCGGCTCCGGAAGCCCATATCGATAATGTTTCGTTGAGTGGTTCGCAAGCTGACGCTTGTTAGTGGTCCATCATTGAAATCTGCAGCAACCTGCGGAAGGGTTGTACTTCTGTCACGTTGAACAATACTTTTTAGCCGTCGTTGGTCCCGTTCTTGCAGGATATTTTTCCGGCCGCAATGATGTCTAGTGTTGAGTTTGTATCTGTTCTTGGGCGCTATGACCGACCTCATTTGAACTCTTCTGTCAAGAGAGTTAATTTGGAGCTGGAACGGCTGCTCATGTCGGGTGCAGGGTCACACATTGGTGTGGTTCCTGTTGATTCTCTCAGTAGGTGGGATTATACTAGGCATGGCCTTCACCTCAACAGGAAGGGGAAGGGTAAATTGGCTGGGGAAATAGCAGGAAAGTTAAAGGGGGGAGGCACTGTCAAGAGTGGTAAAATACCAGTGGTTATAGGGTTCAGAAAAGACCGATTTTTAGGGTAGGGAGGACAGAAAGAAAGCAAATTTTAAGAGAGGTTAGATCTGATACAAACCTTCCCTTTGTATCAGATAAGTGCTACACAGTTTAGGTTAGCATCTCACTTTTGTAGATTAGTAATGGAGAAACGAGGAGTTGCCACATTCATCAGGAACTGTCATAAATTTAAGAACATAGACATTCATAAATTTTGCCTAGAACAGCATATGGAAGCATGTGCAACAGAATTAGAATTTCACAAAAAATCTTTCATAATATTAAGTGTATATCGAGCACCTGCAGGTAACTTTAATCTGTTTGTAAACCACCTTGAAGCCGCACTGGCCCATTTAACAACCAAAAACAAAGAAATAGTAGTTGCTGATGATTTCAATGTAAATTTCCTTAAAGACTCTCCCAATAAGAACTTATTTGAGTTAGTAACACTATCATTCAACTTAATTCCAACTGTAAAGTTCCCCACTAGGATAGCCACTTGCTCACGAACAGCCATTGATAATATCTTTATAGAAAAGTCCAATGAACAAAATTATATCACAAAACCAATAGTCAATGGCCTCTCAGACCATGACATGCAGTTCCTTCTGTTAAATGTTAATATTGAACAGGATATAAAATCTGTTAAATCTGAGCTCAAGAGGGTAATCAGTAAGCCAAAAATTGATTCTTTTAGGACATTCCTCAGAGACATTCACTGGACTGATGTTTACAGTGCTCATGACATGATTGAAAAATATAACACTTTTGTTAACAAAGTGCTTACCTTATTTGAACACTGCTTTCCCCCAAAACTTACCAAGGCCAGAGCAAAGTCTACAAAGAAGCCATGGATTACTCGAGGAATAGGGGTATCTTGTAAAACAAAAAGAAAACTGTATCTGTCAATCCGAAACATTTCCAATGTTGATGCTATAGCACATTATAAGAAATACTGCAAAATATTAAAGACTGTAATACGGATGTCAAAGCAAATATATTACAAGGAAAAGATAGTCACATCAGATAACAAAATAAAGACAATATGGGATAAAGTGAAGGAGGAGACCGGTAGAACCAGACATGAGGAGGAACAAATAGCATTAAGAGTAAATGATACATTGGTGACAGATATGTATAGTGTTGCAGAACTTTTTAACAAACATTTTATAACTGTTACTGAAAAGATGGGGTTGTCAGGTTCGGTAGATGCTCCTATGGAATACCTCAGACCAGACATTTCAAGTAACTTCCATAATATGAATTTGACCCTCACTATCCCAACAGAAATAATGTTCATCATAAAATCTTTAAAATCAAAAACATCTAGTGGGTATGATGAAATATCAACAAAGTTAATTTAAAAATGTGATTCTGAACTAAGTAACATATTAAGCTATCTGTGTAACCAATCGTTTATCAGTGGAATATTTCCTGAATGGCTGAAATATGCTGAAGTTAAGCCACTATTTAAGAAGGGAGATAAAGAAATAGCATAAAATTTCCGTCCAATTTCACTGTTGCCAGAATTCTCAAAAATTTTCGAAATGGTTATCTACAGTCGGCTTTATAACCATCTTATCTCAAATAACATACTGTCAAAGTCACAGTTTGGTTTTCTAAAAGGTTCTGATATTGAGAAGGATATCTGCACTTACAGTGAAAATGTGCTTAATTTATTAGACAAAAAATTGCAGGCAACTGGTATATTTTGTGATCTGTCAAAGACATTTGACTGTGTAAATCACAATATCCTTTTAAGTAAATTATAATATTATAGTGTAACAGGAAATGATGCAAAATGGTTCAAATCTTATATCTCTGGCAGGAAACAAAGGGTGTTATTTGGAAAGAGACATGTATCAAGCTATCAGGCATCATCCAACTGGGAACTAATTACATGTGGGGTTCCACAAGGTTCCATTTTAGGGCCCTTACTTTTTCTTGTGTGTGTCAATAACCTTTCATCAGTAACATTACCAGATGCCAAGTTCGTTTTGTTTGCCGATGATACGAACATTGCAATAAATAGTAAATCAAGTGTAGTCTTAGAAATATCAGCCAATAAAATACTTGTGGACATTAATCACTGGTTCCTAGCCAATTCTTTGTCACTAAACTTTGAAAAAACACACTACATGCAGTTCAGAACTTGTAAGGGGTGTCCCACAAGTATATGTCTTACATACGATGACCAGAAGATAGAAGAAGTGGACAGTGTTAAATTCTTGGGATTACAGCTTGATAATAAATTCAACTGGGAGGAGCACACCACAGAACTGCTGAAGCGCCTTAACAAATCTCTGTTTGCAATGCAAATTTTGTCAGACATAGGAGATATAAAAATGAAACATCTGGCGTACTATGCTTACTTTCATTCCATAATGTCATATGGGATTATTTTTTGGGGTAATTCATCAAGCCAAGCTAAAGTTTTCCAGGCACAAAAACGTGCAGTGAGAGTTATATGTGGTGTGATCTCAAGAACATCCTCCAGAAGCCTGTTTAGGGAACCAGGGATACTAACTACTGCTTCCCAATATATTTATTCCTTAAATAAATCTGTCATTAAAAATATATCACTTTTTCAAACCAACAGCTCAATTCATGGAATCAATACTAGAAATAAGAATAATCTTCACAAGGATTTAAAGTCACTTAGTCTTGTACAAAAAGGTGTGCATTATTCAGGAACACACATTTTCGATAACTTGCCAGCAGCCATAAAAAGCTTAACAACCAATGAAGTTCAGTTTAAGAGAACCCTAAAGAATTTATTGGTGGCCAACTCCTTCTACTACATTGATGAATTTCTCAGTGAAACCAACTGATTTGTATATAAGTACAATATAACTTCTGTACAATTTCAGTGCAGTAATGTGTTCATTGAAAATGTGTGTGTGTGTTTGTGTGTGTGTGTGTGTGTGTGTGTGTGTGTGTGTGTGTGTGGGTGTGTGTGTGTGTGTGTGTGTGTGTGTATGGGTGGGTGGGTGGGTGGGTGGGTGGGAGTATGAGTGGGTGGGTGGGTGTAAGTACAATCTAACTTCTGCACCATTTCAGTGCAGTAGTGTGTTCATTGTAAATAAGTATTATGATAGTTGTATTACATGTTTATTACCTTATAAATAAATAAAAAAACTTTTTTATTTTAAATTCAGTGCATTAGTATTTGTAAAATGACTCTTTCTTATAGTGTTCATTAAAAAATGACGATCATTCCACTTGGGACCTGTGGAATGGTACATTAGTTTATTTGTTTAGTTATAATTGGAGGACCTCCTCACTACTGATCAATTGGAATGAAAGTAAATCTAAATCTAAATCTAAATATCATGTTCTGTGCGGATGTACAAACAGCGCCCGAACTCACGGGAATCGGCAGTAAGCGCCGGCACAGCAGCTCAGCGTGTTCGATCAGAGAGCTGGTTGGCCTCTATACTAAAAAACTGAGTGAAAGGACCAACAACGAACTTGAACTGATGTCGTGTGACGTCTGCAACAACCAAACACAAAGATCAACAACGAACAAAACGCAAAAAAGAGAAAAGAAAAAGGTGGATAGAGCATCTGCCATGTAAGCAGGAGACCCCAGGTTCGGGTCCCGGTCGGGGCACACTTTTTCAGCTGCCCCGGTTGAATTATATTAACGCCTGTATGCAGCTAGGGGTAGTCACTTCATTGTAATTAGTATTATTATTGGAAAGTTTTGTAATATCTTTTGTATGTGCTGCTTCTCGTCATCTCTAATAAGGGACACCTTTCGGCTCGACTAGGAATTTGTATTGAAGTATTTGTACACAGACTCATCTCACATTTACAGCCACATCTGCGATGGCGTGCGATTGTGTTGCTCTTGATTTTGTACGTAACAATGCTTACAGTCTTGGAGGTGGAGGGATGGGAAGTGGGGGCGTTAACACGCCAGTCCACAATGTTTTTGGTAGATTATTCAGACACTTGAATGCTCAACTGAAGTTACATTGGATAGGAAAGTGGATGAAGAAAACTATTTTATAGACGATAACGCGATTAACTGTGTTTAATTTTGTAGTACTAGTGGCAGTGGTGGAAACAGTACTTCTCAAAGCGAAGCTAATAGCACTAGAGACGATGAACATTCGGCAGAAAAGAAATCCACCCAGTTATTATTTTAACAAAATCTTCGAAAGAACATCTTGAACGTAATAATGATGATTAGCATGTAACTCCACGTAAAGTTGCGACCTATAGCTCGTTGTTGAAGTGACACCCATCCACGAAAAGCCATCGAACATTAAAGTAATATTTGGTTATGTGGAGAAAAGGACGTAAGAACATCCATTTCGAGAAAACAAGACAATGAAAGAGCTAGAAGTAAAACAAATCATTCTATCGCAGTCTGATATAGCAAGGAATGGAGAAAAAAGTGTCCATTACCGTCACCTGAAATTTTGCGTGAGTGAGAGTTTCAAACCACTCACAACACTGACAACCCAATTATAAACCTTACTTGATGTTACCCGTCACAGGTCGTCTTCACATTCTCAAGACAGATAATAATGAAAATAAGCTTAAAAGTTAAAAGGGGACCGACACAAATTAAATCGAAATTTTAACATGTATTTCACTATCAAAGACTGAAAAAAACACGTTATCCTTTATCTCGTCATAACTAAAATATGTGAAATACAATACCGCTCTGTCATAAGAAGGAAACAGTCTTCTACTATCAAACACAAAAAAATACCACATTGTTGATTGTAGACAACGTCACTGACAATGAAATTTTCTCAGTTGTGATGATGACCCATTGCTTTCTTTTTCTGCTGTGACGTCATTCTATTTTACATATTATAATTTAGAAGTAATCTACATGGTTTCATTATTAACTTTGTAACATATTTACCGTGTTTTCTATCTTGTACATCTGCAGATTTGTTGTTTAAATTACGTGATTGCGCCGGAATGGAAGCCATTTTAAAAATCAAAACTTTGTGTTAGACAGACAGTAAATAACAGTTCGTGCTCAGATGGTAGACATATTTAATGTGTACGAATTATTATTTGACCCCGAATCTGAAGTACTTCACGACCGTAACCATAAGCGTATCCCATTAGGTGCCAACTGCTGACTGCGTTTTTGGTACGTTCAGTTATTTGGGAGGTTTGTAAGACAGCAGTTGGCACTGCGGCCTTCCTCACACACACCGCAATTGTTAACTTATTGGCTTGACGGATAAGTTCGTAGCGTTTCTCCGCAAGTTTAATAAACACAACACATGCACATAACAGAGTCTTTAATCATCAACTTATTCTTCTACAATATTCAAAAGAGTCTGCCAGAATTTGGGTAGCTTTTCGATTCTGCGACTACTTAAATTACGTGACTTTGAGTCGAAGCACTCGTCGGCCGGTGTTCGGAGTGCATTTTCATCCCGAAATGAAGTTCCGTGAATATTTAACGATAGATAACGGAAAAGGTTAAAATCTGAAGGCGCAAGATCAGGTGAATAAGGTGAGTGCGGAATGACTTCCCAACCCAACTCCTGTACAGTGCTTTTTGTCCCTACAGCAGAACGCGGGTGGGCGTTATCGTGTAATATCATCATTTGACGCAGTCTTTCTATTCGTTGTTCTTGGACTGCCTCTGTAAGACGTCTCAGTTGTTGACAACAAATGTCAACAGTGATGGTTACACACCAGGAAAGCAGTTCGTAGTAGACCATATCGTCGCTGTTCCACCAGACACATAGCATTATCTTTTGTGAATGCGCGCAGGTCTTTATGTGCAGGTCTTTGCTGCATTGTTTTGGCTCATCCATTCCTTTATTTCCCTTACGTTAACGTAAAGACATCATTCCTCATTGCCAGTAACGATACAGGACTGGAGTCGTCAGTCTTGTTCAAGAGCTAGTTCATGATGTCCAAGCAGAGATGCACATATGGCCACTCGCTGATGTTTGTGATTTCGGTCTAGAGCATGCGGTACCCACACACTCGATTTCTGAACAGTCCCCACTACATGCAAATGTCGCGCCATGATGGAATGAACACAGTTCATCACATTTGCCAGTTATCGAGTACACCGACGTGAATTATTGTGGATTAATGCTTTTAAAAGATGTTTGTCAAACCCGTAGGTCTTCCTGAACGTGAAGGGTCGCTAATGTCCAAACAATCCTCCTTTAATGGAGGATTTTTCTATGCACTGGGATTTTCCCCATACACGGTGCAAATGTTTCTGACCACCTCCGCTGCTGTCTCCCCCTTCCTGAACTCAAACAGAAGAATACGTCGGAAATGTTCCTATTTCTCCACTTAGCACTCCATTTTCTAGTGTCCACAACTCCACTCACTATCTCTAAATGACAAAATTATAATATCTAAACTCAGCTAACAACAGTGAACTGTAAATAAAAAATGACAATCGATAAATAAACCCAAAGCAATAGGAATACTCACTTGCAAAACATAACGCTGCGAGCTTGTGCACCAATCTAATAGAAGTATTAAAAAAACTCTACAAGACGGTAGTAAGTGGATGACGACGCAGCAGAACATATCACAAAGTATCTTCTGCGCAACTCACCTTGCTGCAAGGCCTTGTATTGCTCTTGGTACATGTGATAGACCCGCGCATGCGCCTTGATGAGCGTGTGGGCCGCCAGGTAGTCTCCGATGCCTGGAGCGGGCTGGCTGGGTGCAGCCCCGCCCTGGTTGGCGTAACCGCTCACAATCGCCGGAGGCTCGTTGAATGTTATCCAGAACTTCACCTGAACGGCAAGTCATAAACAGTGTGACAAGTCCTATTACCAGACACGCCTTGAATATTCACATACACAATGTTTATACGTTTTCTCAATTTTTAACCGAACATCTGCGAGACACCATATCGTACGTGGTGGAAGGTACCTCTGATATCACCCTTTCCTGTCCCATTGACAACTGTTTTGTAGGCCGCAAAAGAAAGTTTCAGGAATGAGGAAAATGAGATCAAAATTCAGTACGAAAGGACATCAGTTATAGTATTGGCTGATAGCATTACTTTTCACAGCGAGAGGAAGAACTGCTCGATCTGTTGAATCGAGTGAGCAGTCTAATGACCACACACTGTTTGGTAGTAGCAGAAATGAGGCTATCGATAAGCTTAACATGAAAATTCGGGACCACGTATTAGAGGAAGTGAAGAAATTCTGTCGTCGTAGAAACAAAGTAAGCCATGACGAACGAAGCAGGGACGATACAAAAATCATAATTGTAAAAGCCGAGAGTACATTCCTGACCAAAAGAAATCTACTACAGTATAACATAGTCCTTTATGTGAGCAAGAAATTTTTCAGAATGTGCGTATGAAGCACAGCATTGCGTAGCAGCATTGCATAGCACAGCATGGTCTATGGGAGAATCAGAAAAGAAGAGAATCGAAACGAAGGAGATGTTGGCAATTATTCTGGCCACTTTGATAAAAAATGGAATCGGAAAGGACAAAAATTTGAGGAAAACACTGAAATGAATGAACATAGGACACGTGTTACGAAACCAACAAATGATTGCCATAGTATTTGTGGAAACTGTGGAGGGTAAAAACCGTAGGGAAAGAAGAGATTGGAATAGATATAAATAGCTGAGGACGCTGGATGCAAATGCGACTTGTAAGATGAGAGAAGAAAAAATTCTGAACGACTTTCGGTAAGCCGTCGTACAATTTGTTATAATTTCTCTGGTTTTCCGAATACAATCATTAAACGAGATTTGTTTCGACTACATTAGCGTGTTTCCTGACTTCGCTTGGGACGCATGCTCTAAATTGCAAAAATGAGCTTTTCCGTTTGCGTATGCCTCTCTGCTTGTAGTGGCTGCTACGGGCGTTTCTTGGACACCTCTGTAACGTCTCCGCTCAATAAACGTACCCGTTTTCTGTATCTTCTGCGTCCATTCCATTAATCCCACCTGTTAAGAGCTACAAATTGACGTTTAACATCCAAGAATCGGTCTATCAAGTGCTCTGTGAGGCACTCCCGTAGTTACGTTTCCTAGGGTTTTTCGACTTAATCTCCGATTGGTATCCGCTTTTCCTACAACTTACTTCGTATGATCGTTCTCCACAAAGTCGCTCTCGGCGGATAGTCATAGCTATAGTAAGATTTTGCTACTGGTTCCAGCAATGCACAGCCTGTAGTGCAATCGAATAGTGTTTTTTCTTTCCACATATTTATGACCAACTCATTTGAGTTCCACTGCCAGTACTTGCAACAACCTCGGGTGTTCAGTAGGTGTTCTTACACTTCTCTACAGCTTTCTGGCGTCCACCTCTATCATGCCAGATTGTCTGCGTGGGTGGATGGAGAAGAAGGTGATACTGCGAAAGTGCTCCACGAGGCGTGTGGCTTTCTTCAGTACTTCATATTTGTCAGCAAAATACACTCCTGGAAATGGAAAAAAGAACACATTGACACCGGTGTGTCAGACCCACCATACTTGCTCCGGACACTGCGAGAGGGCTGTACAAGCAATGATCACACGCACGGCACAGCGGACACACCAGGAACCGCGGTGTTGGCCGTCGAATGGCGCTAGCTGCGCAGCATTTGTGCACCGCCGCCGTCAGTGTCAGCCAGTTTGCCGTGGCATACGGAGCTCCATCGCAGTCTTTAACACTGGTAGCATGCCGCGACAGCGTGGACGTGAACCGTATGTGCAGTTGACGGACTTTGAGCGAGGGCGTATAGTGGGCATGCGGGAGGCCGGGTGGACGTACCGCCGAATTGCTCAACATGTGGGGCGTGAGGTCTCCACAGTACATCGATGTTGTCGCCAGTGGTCGGCGGAAGGTGCACGTGCCCGTCGACCTGGGACCGGACCGCAGCGACGCACGGATGCACGCCAAGACCGTAGGATCCTACGCAGTGCCGTAGGGGACCGCACCGCCACTTCCCAGCAAATTAGGGACACTGTTGCTCCTGGGGTATCGGCGAGGACCATTCGCAACCGTCTCCATGAAGCTGGGCTACGGTCCCGCACACCGTTAGGCCGTCTTCCGCTCACGCCCCAACATCGTGCAGCCCGCCTCCAGTGGTGTCGCGACAGGCGTGAATGGAGGGACGAATGGAGACGTGTCGTCTTCAGCGATGAGAGTCGCTTCTGCCTTGGTGCCAATGATGGTCGTATGCGTGTTTAGCGCCGTGCAGGTGAGCGCCACAATCAGGACTGCATACGACCGAGGCACACAGGGCCAACACCCGGCATCATGGTGTGGGGAGCGATCTCCTACACTGGCCGTACACCACTGGTGATCGTCGAGGGGACACTGAATAGTGCACGGTACATCCAAACCGTCATCGAACCCATCGTTTTACCATTCCTAGACCGGCAAGGGTACTTGCTGTTCCAACAGGATAATGCACGTCCGCATGTATCCCGTGCCACCCAACGTGCTCTAGAAGGTGTAAGTCAACTACCCTGGCCAGCAAGATCTCCGGATCTGTCCCCCATTGAGCATGTTTGGGACTGGATGAAGCGTCGTCTCACGCGGTCTGCAGGTCCAGCACGAACGCTGGTCCAACTGAGGCGCCAGGTGGAAATGGCATGGCAAGCCGTTCCACAGGACTACATCCAGCATCTCTACGATCGTCTCCATGGGAGAATAGCAGCCTGCATTGCTGCGAAAGGTGGATATACACTGTACTAGTGGCGACATTGTGCATGCTCTGTTGCCTGTGTCTATGTGCCTGTGGTTCTGTCAGTGTGATCATGTGATGTGTCTGACCCCAGGAATGTGTCAATAAAGTTTCCCCTTCCTGGGACAATGAATTCACGGTGTTCTTATTTCAATTTCCAGGAGTGTAGATCATAAACAAAACAATATTTTAGTACAGTAATTTAACCATCAAAGAACTTATATCACGCTTTTAGGTCTCACTGTAGAGACGTGAAAACACTTACCAACGAAAACAATGTACAAATCCTGGACAGTGTTAACGTAAAAGGATTTGTCTTTTAAACGGGAATTACATTGCAGATCGACCGATTCCATGTGCAAGATGTACAGCGGCACTTCCAACTGAAATGGCGAATGGTCTCTAAAACAGCACAAAAATTGATTTGCAGTTTCATCGAGGGTGTGGAAATCTAGTCCTCTAATTAATTCAAAGCCACAGTGGATTATTCAAAATTCACATTTTCCTTAATGCCACCGAGCTTAGGGAAGTAGAAAGAGTTTCTACTTAGAGAAATGGGCAGTGTTTCTAGTTAGTAGTTGTCCCATCCAAAATGTGATTTTCCACTTCACCGATGAAATCAGAATCGTGTTGTTCCTCACCTTGCAATGCCTTACTGAGCGAAGTCTCAGTCAACTATATTTAAAATTCAAGGTTTCGAATGAAGTCCGAACTTTGTAATTTTTGATCTTACTTTTTCCTCTCATCAGAAATTCAATAATAGTAGGGGATCTAATCGAAAACTCGTTCCATGCATGTTTAATGACTTGTTGTAATATATAACGTCTCCATACTCTGCGTTCAGCTCCATCAGAATCTGTTGCAAATGACGATGTCATAATGTGTGCCACATCAGAAAATTTACTGTCTGCGCCACCAATTCTATCACGTGTTCCGGGCCTGCATATTTAATTCAAAGTTGTTCTTGATGCACAGTGCCATGAATCTCGTACAAGTCATCTATCGATCTTTATAATTTTTAGCTCTTTCACGTCAAGTAAATCTTCTACATGGAGTTGTAATGTGGCTTTTTTCGGTACTCGCCGATTATACTGTGTATAACAGGTACTGAGAGTTCTCGTCCTCTGTGGCTCCAATTCATTTGTAAACGATTGTGAAGATAGATAGCTGGAGTGTCTCCTTTTGCGCCAACAACCACTGGATCTATGAATTTTCTTTATACGATGACCAAACAGCGAAGGATAAACTGGAGTCACACCACGATTGTGCACAATAGGAGAAAGTCGTGCCGATCACCATAAGTCTCACAAAATGTTGGAGCAAAGAGTAGCATCGAACTGCTAAAAGAAATATCGCGCTATACCGAGAAAGACCGAACAAAACCCAGATGTACCGAGTAATGCCGAGACGGGCCGAGTTTTGGACTGCATGCCATCAGCACATTGTGTACCTATGAAAGTTTATCACGCCTTGGTCAACCTTGTGGTTAACACTTGCACAATCCGCAAACAACTTCACGGAGCTGCCTCTTACGATACTTCAGAGATCATCACCACCACCATCATCATCATCTGCATTCATGGATTAGCTCCGAGGAAGCTGTTCCGGATTCAGCATCTTAGCTTCAACGGTTCCGGTTCGATCTATGTTCCTTATCTCTGTGGTATACATAGCAAAACCTTTTTTGGGATTATGTTGTTGCATTCTGTCTACATGTTGTTCCTAGGTCTGCTTATCTGTGTCGACTGTTTCTCTTATTGCAAATATTTTAAGCTCATTGCTGACACATTCTTTTCTTATGATGTCTTCTACTTTACATTCTTTAACTGATGTGAGGAATTTCAAGTATCTGTGGAACTTGGCATGTCTCCTTATATGCCACTGCTTTAATTATTGTCAGTTGTTGAAATCCGCAATAGGTAATAAGAGCGCACATTTATCCCAATGTTTACATTTATATGATGAGTGAAGCTGTTCTTGGAATGACTTGCACAGTGAAGTTATGTTTCCTCTCGCGGTACTCTGTTCCCCGATTATTATCGAGCCTCTGTCGGTGTGGGTAACCCATGGCCCGCGAAGTACCAACACGGACAATGTAATGTAACAGCCATGTAACGCCTGTGCAGATACTAAACAATAAAAGGTATGGTGCTTGTTCTAAGTCGTTATTGACGGTTCATTGTGGTGGAAGATGGTCATTTTAAGCATATACTATCTTAAGCCACACCTTATTGCATATGACACCCAAATTTTTTTATTTCTATCTCTTATAATTAAAGAGATATGCAGTTTGAAAGACTATATACATTACTTTCGGATATCCTGTACAAAGACCTATTTCATTTTCCTCGTGACTGAACTGAGTGAGCTGGTTCGCAATACCACTGTTTGCGGAATACTTCTTGATTCCTATAATGAAGCTTTTCCTACTCCATAAAGCTTCCATATTTTATGACACAGATTGCCGTGTGCGTCAGGGTCTCTTACGAACCACTAATCATGTCAGAATTAGACAGAATATAGTTCCCTTCGGTGAACTGGTTACGGGGCAGTGAGTGCGGAAGTTAACGTGAACTTAGTAATAAAATACACTGCCGCAAAAAAATGTGCATCTGGAAAGACGGCACAGATTGTGATCCGATGACGAAATATGTCACCAGAGGAATGGTAGATGTATTGATAATGGTTTCGAAATTGTCCGCCAACAGGTATCGTAGCAGCATAGCTACCAGATTGCCATCTGCGTCTACCGCCTAGTGGGGAATACTCACAGTCAGAAGGCTCAGTGTAAAGAAAGCAGGTGACCATGCCATGGAAATGCACTCGTACTTCCTACAACCGAGAGAATTTGAAAGAGGCCAAATTGTCGCCTCCAGAGTGGCGGAATGATCCTTTAGGAGAACTGCTACACAAGTTGGACATGCTGCGCCAGTTGTGCAACGATGCTGGTATCAGTGGTCACGTCTTCATTCTCACACCCGTGGACGACGTTCTGGACGTTCGCGCCGCACGGACACAAGCCAGGATCGTCTTATTGCAACGAGATCAGTGGCAGATCATACAGCTGCCACAACACAGATAAGAGTGCTTATGAGCCCAGACGTGTCAACACCAGCTGTTGCGAACCGATTACTAGCAGTGGACTACGCCGACTTCTAGCCCGTCTTCCATCGAGCCACAGCATCGATGGGCACGGCTCGACTCGTTCCGCCAGAGAGTGACTTGTAATGGCGTGTCGTGGTCTTCAGCGATGGAAGCAGATTCTGCCTGCACACAAGTGATGGTCATTTGTGCGTTCGACGTAGATCCACTGAGGGCTGTCTCGTAGAGACAATGGCATCACCCCAAGCGTTGTGGTCTGGAGTACTATAAGCTACAAACCTCGTTCAGATTTGTTGTTTGTGGAGGGGATGCTAACCAGTGGTTGGTAATTGTAAATGTTGTTAGACCCGTTATTTTGTCGTTCTTGCAACAGGAAGGTGCTGCTCGCGCACACACTGCCCTTTCGACTTAACGTGCTGTGCAACAAGTGCAGCAACTTCCCTAGCCACCACATTCTCCGGACTTCTCTCCAATCGAACGCATGTGTGATGTGATGGGACGTGAAGAGGCTCTTGCAACCCGTCAGCCAACAACTGGTATACAATTACGTGAACTGGTCGAGCAGGTGTGACATTAGGTATCCCACGATAATATCCCCTCTGTATGATCGACGAGATGCCACAGTCAGCTTGTGCAGTGTCGCCCGTGGAAGTTAAACTGCGTACTAATATTGTGTTTCAGCATGGGTCGATAAGTGGTACCTCAGAACCGCTTGTGCTAGTGATCTATAAAAGTAATCATTTTATGTACTCCGTATACAGTGCTGCAACAATAAATCTTGAGTGAGTTGGAAACTTCTTACAAGGTGTACAAATTTCTTTTTTTTTTTTCCAGCAGTAAACTAAGAAGAAACCATGGGTAACAGTAGAAACACAGTTCGTCGGTGAAAGAAGGAAGTACCAAAATGTTCTTGGAAACTCAGGAATACAAAAGTATAAGTCATTTAGGAATGGGGATCGATGACCTACCAGTTTGGTCAGTTCTCTCCGCCCCTCCTCCCCCCTCCCTTTATCAACCGACAAACCATTTAGGAACGAAATAAATTGTAAGTACGGGGAAACTAAGGCGAAATTGCTGCATGAAAAATATGAAGAATTCAGAAAAGAAATGATTGTTGTAAGGATTGTCTCAGCAAACAGAAAAGTTAACGGCCTTTTGTGAAATTAAATGGAAAGGTGGTAACATTAAGATACAATGGGATACCTACTGTTAAATGCAGGGGGGAGTGCGGATACGTGGAAGAAGTACACTGAAGGCCTCTATGAGGAAGAAGCCTTGTCTAATGACATGATAGAAGAAGAAATAGTAGTCGATAAAGAAGAGACAAGGGTTACAGTTTTAGAGTTAGAATTTAAAAGAGCTTTCGAAAACTAAAGATTAAATAAGGCAGAAAGGATAGATAACATTTCTAAAATCATTGTGCGGAAGTGGCAACAAAACGACTATTCACGTTGATGTGTAGAATTTTTAAATCTGGCGATATAACATCTGACTTCCAGAACACCATAATCCACAGAATTACCAAGATTGCAAGAGCCGACAAGTGCGAGACTTACCGCACAATCAGCTTTACAGCTCATGCATCCAAGTTGCAGACAAGAATAATATACAGAAGAACGGAAAAGAAAACTGAAGATGTGTTAGATGACGATCAGTTTGACTACAAGAAAGGTAAAGGCACCAGAAAAGCAATTCTGACTTACCGTTGGATACTGAAGCAAGACTAAAGACAAATAAACACACTTTCGTAGGATTTATCGACCTGGAAAAAGCGATGGAAAGTGTAAAATGATATTAGATATTCGAAATTCTGAGAAAAACATGGTTAAGCTATAGGGAAAGCCGGGTAACATATGAGAGGGAACGATAATAGTGTAAGACCAAGCACAAAAAATGGTTCAAATGGTTCTGAGCACTATGGGACTTAACATCTGAGGCCATCAGTCGCGTTGTTCCAGACTGAAAGGCCTAGAACCGCTCGGCCACTGCGGCCGGCACCAAGAACAAAGTGCTCGGATTGAAAAGATGTAAGAGAGGAATGTAGACTTTTGACCCAACTTTTCAATCTGTACGTCGAAGCAGAAATAACGGAAATATATAAAGCTTCAAGAATTTAATTAAAATTCACGATGAAAGGATATCAATGACAAGATTTGCTGATGACATTTGCAGTGGAGAAAGTGAAGAAGAAATACAGCATCTGCTGAATGGAATGAACACTCTAATAAGTATAGAATGTGCATTGAGAGTAAACTGAAGAAAAATGGAAGTAATGAGGACTAGCAGAAATCACAACAGCAAGAAACTTAACATTAGAATTGGAGATTACGAGGTAGATGAAGTTAACGAGTTCTGCTTCATGGGCACCAAAATAACTCATGACGGACGGATCAGGAAGGACATAAAAGGCAAACTAGCACCAGCAAAAATATTAGTCCTGGCCAAGAGAAGCCTACTAGTACTACAGATACGAAGAAATTTCTGAGAATGTATATTTGCAGCACAACATTGTACGGTTGTGAAACATGTACTATTTCAGAAGAGAAGCTGTTGAGCTACAGGAGAATGTTGAAAATTAGGTTGACTGATAAAGTAATGAAAGAGGAGGTTCTCCGTAGACTCGGCGACAAAAGGAATATACGAAAAGCACTGACAAGACGAAGGGGCAGACTCGGTAGGAAAGGACTACGTGGAAAACACTGACGAGAAGAAGGGTGAGGATAGTAGGACATCAGTTCAGACACCACGGAATCGGTACTATGGCACTAGAGGGAGCTGTAGAGGGTAAGTACTGTACATTAAGACAGAGATTGGAATACATTCTGCAAATAATTATGAAGCTAAGCTAATAAGTTGCAAGTGCTGCTCTGAGACGAAGAGATTGGCACAGGAGAGGAATTGGTGGCGGGCCATGTTAAACCAGTCAAAAGACTAATGACTCAAACAAAAAAAGGACTTTAAACCATTGAATGTTCTTTACTTGTCTGCTGATACGTTCACAGAACTCTATTTCCAGTTTCATTAATAATTTCTCTTCCAGTATATACTGTCTTTTCAATTATTTCAGTTCACTGTTACGTCTTTCCACTCGTCTCTGTAATTGAGGTTGTCGTGAGCCATAGGTGGCAGTGACTATCGAGCCGTTTTCACTCGCTATAGTTGGGAGTGATGTAACTATAGCTCCTGTCTCTAGGATTAGTTTAATTTGAATGGGAAAGGTGGAAACGTACATATTCTGATCTTCAGATGGGACACTAGGGAAATCTGTATCCATCGTTTCCTTGATCGATTCATGTCGCTATTCCATTTCAAAATTTCGTTAAGGTAGTGTCTCATCTCTTATTCTCTTTTTTTTCTTTTTTCATATGTTTCTGCATTCAGTTATTTCAGCGTGGTTAGTAATAATAATAGTAATAATGATAATAGCAATAATAATGACGACGATGATTATTCCGTTTGGCTCAACGGCTTGGTATAAGTCTTTGAGTCTACCCCAGGAGTCCTACCGCAGACGGGGTACCTGCAAATTTAACGTGGAATGCACACAAAGTGTCGTTTCCGGCGAATCATCGCATCGTTGAGAAGTGAAGGCTAATTTTAAGGCCAAATGAAATATTCCGTGGTCTGACCGGAATTCGAACTCGCGACTTTTCAGTTTCCACACACGTGGTGTACTAATACACCACGATAGTCGACATTTCATCATTCATAACGCTTAATTCTAAGTGTGCTGTCAGCTGTTTTACATATTGCTCGAAATGTCTGCAGTTTTTCATCCATGTCATTACTGTAATCTTGAATCGTTCCACAGTTCAAACTTCGAAAATGTGACATCTGTCTTCTGTGTATCATTAACAGTACGTCTAGTCATTCGCGTTGTTATTTTTATTATGTTAACTACGGATTATGCCGTTTAACTCCTTGGCCTTGGCAAAATGCCAAATGACGACTCCAGAAAGCTTATTCGAGAAAGCAGTATAGTAACAACGCATCATTTCAAGCCTGTTTATGCTACTGTTATAATTTCCAGTGGGAATTACAATCATCTGACCATCCTGTTTTTGATTTTCTGTGGATTTCCCAAATCATTTCACGTGAATGTAAACTGATGACTTCCGCAACTCTTTCCCAGTTGTGCCTTTGACTCATATCTAACGACCTAGACAGCGAATAGTTGTTAAAGTTCATTATTCCTTCGATTTTGTGAAGTTGGATCTACAACTGAAATGTAGTATGGTTTTAACATTGTTTCTAGATGTAAATGCATGCTGTGTGGAGGCAGCCTAAAGTTGTTGTCAATTATGTGTTCCTCACTTACTGTTTCTAAGCAAGCTAAAAGTGTGAGATATCCTTTTTGCTCTCAACTGCTTTTGACAGTTCTTTCAAGGAGCTTGTACACAGTTTTTCCTCGGCTATTTTGTGACTATGTCGATTACACTCTGTCACACCACAAACTGTAGTAAGTTAGATTTATGGGTTAAATATTCTCGCAACAACTCTAACCAGTTTCTCAGTGACATTGTATCTCAAGTTGTTCACACATAGGAAACTTCCGCAAACCGTCACTCTTGATTAGTGACATACATACATCCAAACAAATATTTAAGCGATCTGAAACTAGTACTTTATGTATCAATATTAAGAGACTGCCTGTCAATTTCCACTTGAATACCTTTATCGATCCTGCACACTCAACAGACTTTTATTAATGAAAATACAGGTTTTTTTCAGTACGTTTCGCCGATTACATCTTATAGAAATACCAGCTAAACAACTAGGTAGGAAAATCGTCGAAAATGACTCTGTGTCTCAGTAGAAAACCACGGGAGACTACAACAGGAAGATGTTTTTATTTGATTCACTACGCTGCTGGTGCAAGAATCCGCCAGTGATTTGCACAGAGATGATACAAAAGACGCATTACACACCATAATGGTAGCGTATCCGTCAAAAAGAGTGGTAGATAAGGGATAAATGGCGTAACTGGAGCATAAACTATAATTGTTTCATGTATATTATCAATAAATTCCTTCAGAAAACAATTCATATCATAATGAAATAAATTGTCATTTCGTAGTTTTATCTTATTAGACTTACCCTGTCGCCAAAGTTCTCGAAGAGCACCCGCGCGTATTCGACAAAGTAGTCCGCTAGAATGGAATTTGGCCATCCGCCAATATACTGCAGCGCTTGAGGAAGATCCCAGTGATACATTGTCACCTGCAAGGAAAAGGTACATGGCCTACATTTATCTCTACGGCCTTGCGTCATTAACATACTGAATGTTCAGATGTGGCCAATAGAAGTGAAAAATACCCAAGTACTGGTAAAGTGAAGCTGAAGAGTGTCCAAGTATGCAAATCTAACAGCTGTCTAAAGACATTTATTGACAGAACTGGCCCAATCCCCGTGGCTTCGCTCGCGTATGCACTCGACAAATATATTGTGCATACTTCCTTCTACTCTGTGTCCGCCACTCCCCCATCTCCCACATCATCGCCTCACGACCAGTATATCTCTGTCCACCTCATCCTCCCACCTCCACAGCGGTTAGTTGGAAGTGCTCCATGTGACGAAAACCCCGAATGGCTTTTTTTTTCATCTCTAGGAAAATGCAACGTTTTTCTAAATCATCCGACTAGACGTATAACTTTCCTAATTTTGAATTATTCCATAGTGCTAACACTCTGTTAATTTTCTAAGTTTTGCAGGCCGAACCCTTGGACACAGTACTATTAACAAATACACTCCTGGAAATTGAAATAAGAACACCGTGAATTCATTGTCCAAGGAAGGGGAAACTTTATTGGCACATTCCTGGGGTCAGATACATCACATGATCACACTGACAGAACCACAGGCACATAGACACAGGCAACAGAGCATGCACAATGTCGGCACTAGTACAGTGTATATCCACCTTTCGCAGCAATGCAGGCTGCTATTCTCCCATGGAGACGATCGTACAGATGCTGGATGTAGTCCTGTGGAACGGCTTGCCATGCCATTTATACCTGGCGCCTCAGTTGGACCAGCGTTCGTGCTGGACGTGCAGACCGCGTGAGACGACGCTTCACCCAGTCCCAAACATGCTCAATTGGGGACAGATCCGGAGATCTTGCTGCCCAGGGTAGTTGACTTACACCTTCTAGAGCATGTTGGGTGGCACGGGATACATGCGGAAGTGCATTGTCCTGTTGGAACAGCAAGTTCCCTTGCCGGTCTAGGAATGGTAGAACGATGGGTTCGATGACGGTTTGGATGTATCGTGCACTATTCAGTGTCCCCTCGACGATCACCGGTGGTGTACGGCCAGTGTAGGAGAGCGCTCCCCACACCATGATGCCGGGTGTTGGCCCTGTGTGCCTCGGTCGTATGCAGTCCTGATTGTGGCGCTCACCTGCACGGCGCCAAACACGCATACGACCATCATTGGCACCAAGGCAGAAGCGACTCTCATCGCTGAAGACGACACGTCTCCATTCGTCCCTCCATTCACGTCTGTCGCGACACCACTGGAGGCGGGCTGCACGATGTTGGGGCGTGAGCGGAAGACGGCCTAACGGTGTGCGGGACCGTAGCCCAGCTTCATGGAGACGGTTGCGAATGGTCCTCGCCGATACCCCAGGAGCAACAGTGTCCCTAATTTGCTGGGAAGTGGCGGTGCGGTCCCCTAAGGCACTGCGTAGGATCCTACGGTCTTGGCGTGCATCCGTGCATTGCTGCGGTCCGGTCCCAGGTCGACGGGCACGTGCACCTTCCGCCGACCACTGGCGACAACATCGATGTACTGTGGAGACCTCACGCCCCACGTGTTGAGCAATTCGGCGGTACTTCCACCCGGCCTCCCGCATGCCCACTATACGCCCTCGCTCAAAGTCCGTCAACTGCACATACGGTTCACGTCCATGCTGTCGCGGCATGCTACCAGTGTTAAAGACTGCGATGGAGCTCCGTATGCCACGGCAAACTGGCTGACACTGACGGCGGCGGTGCACAAATGCTGCGCAGCTAGCGCCATTCGACGGCCAACACCGCGGTTCCTGGTGTGTCCGCTGTGCCGTGCGTGTGATCATTGCTTGTACAGCCCTCTCGCAGTGTCCGGAGCAAGTATGGTGGGTCTGACACACCGGTGTCAATGTGTTCTTTTTTCCATTTCCAGGAGTGTAGTTACATGACGGTCGAGAATCCCTTGTGGAACCTATATACACACATCAAAAAAGTTTTGCATCACCTCGATTCTGTGACTTACGAAACTTGTACAGAAAATTGGAATTGATATCAACATAAACATCATTTTAGCTCTTTTTATTGTTCATAAAACCCACACATTGCATGTCGTACCACTATACAGAGACCTTCAGAGGTAGCGGTCCAGGTTGTTGTACATACCGGTACCTCTAATACCCAGTATCCCGTCCTCTTGCTTTGATGCATGCCTGTATTCGTCCTGACATACTGCCCACAAGTTCATCAAGATACTGTTGGTCCACTCCTCAAAGGCGATTTGGCATAGATCCCTCAGAGTGGTTGGGGGTCAGCCCTTTTCAATCCATCCCAGGCGTGTTCAATAGGGTTCATGTCTGGAGAACATGCTTGCTGGCTACTCTAGTCCAGCGATGTCGTTGTCCTGAAGAAAGTCATTCACAAGATGTGCACGATGAGGGAGCGAACTGTCGACCATGAAGACGAATGTCTCACCAAAATGCTGCCGATATGGTTGCACTATCGGTCGGAGGATGGGATTCACGTAGAGTACAGCCGCTACGCCGTCATCCATGATCACTAGCAGCGTACGTCGACCCCACATAATGCCACCCGAAAACAGTAGGGAACCTAGACCTTGCTGCATTCGCTGGACAGTGTGTCTAAGTCATTCAGTCTGACCGGGTTGCCTCTAAACACGTCTCCAACGATTGTCTGGTTGAAAGCACATGTGACACTCATCGTTGAAAAGAACGTGATGCCAATCCTGAGCGGTCCATTCAGTATGGTGTTGGGCCCATTTGTACCGCACTCCGTGGTATCGTGGTTGCAAAGATGGACCTCGCCATGGACGTCGGGAGTGAAGTTGTACTCCGCGCAGCCTATTGCGCACATTTTGAGTCGTAACATGACGTCCTGTGGCTGCACGAAAAGCATTATTCAATATGGTGGCGTTGCTGACAGTGTTCCTCTGAGCCATAATCCGTAGGTAACCCTTGGGCGGCCTGAGCGAGGCATGTCATCGACAGTTCGTGTCTCTCTGTATCTCCCTCATGTCCGAACAACATCGGTTTGGTTCACTCCGAGACGCGTGGACATTTCCTTTGTTGAGAGCCCTTCATGGCACAAAGTAACAATGCGGACGCGATCGAACTGCGATATTGGCCGTCTAGGCACGAGCTGAGTACCTCCTTCCTGGTGCAATGACTGGAACTGATCGGCTGTCGGTCCTCCTCCGTCTAATGGGCGCTGCTCATGCATGGTTCTTTACATCTTTTGGCGGGTTTAGTGACATCTCTAAACAGTCAAAGGGACTGTGTCTGTGATAAAATATCCACAGTCAATGCCTATCTTCAGGAGTTCTGGGAACCAGGGTGATGCAAAACTTTTTTTGATGTGTTTTGCAAGTAAATGAAGCTAGTAGTAAGCAACTCTATTATCTTGTTTAATGATGCCATTGGTCTAAAAGTGCCATAAACAGATCCCATCACAACATAACTCGATTTCATCACAAAAAAGTGCATTTCAGTATTATTCAGTTGCACCACAAGCAAACATTCAAGGCATACTTCTAGGAAATGTTCGTTCTTACTCTTCAAATCAGAGTATGTCTTCTCGCTCTGATATCACACTCAGTTTTTCAAAACAGTGTCAAATCAGGGTAACTGTATATTGCAACTAGGCGTCATTTGATATTTTTCCTTCTTGATTAATGTTAAAAGAAACTGAACTACTCACCAGCGGCTGAATCTCATTTTCTAAAAGCAGATTGATGACATTGTTATAGTAGTCGATGCCTGCCTGGTTAATAACATCGGTATCCCCGTTTGGTAAAATTCGTGGCCATGATATGGAGAATCGGTACACGTTTGCCTAAAACAAAAGAAAAGTAAGGTGAAGTGTGTATTCTCAGACATCAGCAGAAACCTTTTCTTTTCTTAAATTTCATGAAATGCAGCACATTCAGCTGTCGATACTTTCTATATTCTTGCTACCAGTTTTGCTTTATAACCATCATATGAACGATTATACACAGTAGGAGTAAAAATAAGTAGGCGTTTTTATAGTTTTCCAGTTTACTCAGCATTTATTGCGGCAACAGTACATTTAAAATACATGAAATGATTACATTTACAAATCAATAGCATAAGCAATTCTGTGCTGACAGTTATCGATCCATGCTGAAGCACCAGTGTTAGTACTTGGCCTATGTTCCACGGCACCAATGCGGGCGCCGACTCTGGCATGCAGTCGATCGAACTGATGGCGAATAATGCCCTGGGATACGTTATGCCAAGCCTGCTCGACCTGTTCACGTAGTTCTGTAGCCAACTAGCCAAGATGGCCACTGTGTCGTTAGTGGGTTAATGTACGCTCCGGTTGTAGTACGCAATTACGGTGGAAAACTGAATCCACTAACGTTGGCCTTTCGGTTAGAGAGTGTAGGTAGTGCCATCAGCACCACTGTGAGTGAGTGCGGCCTGTGCGGATGAAACTGTGGCCACGAAAGACGTGTAACAGTCGTTCTCCGTGGTCCGGGTCGTGGCGTGGCGCGTCACTTCAGCTTGCGAAGCGTCAGCGAGCCTCCATCAGCAACAGCAGCAGCAGCACTGTCATACCAACTAACATCGCCGGCTGCCAGTGACATCGGCTCTGCGGCGTCCCTGGCGTATGACGTTGGCGACTGCCGCGCGGGATTAGCCGTGCGGTCTAAAGCCGTCGGCACACGACCGTGCATCCGAACGTTAAGCGTCGGGAGTCTTTCCGAACGTGCAGAGCAATATCTGGCACGTCATATATTCTGAGTGTGCGTCTGAGCGTTGGCCAATGAGATGGCACAACGCCACCTACGTCACAAGCACGCCGTCTCCCTTCAGTACAGAGTTGTGAGGCGCCATATTGGCATTCATTTCAAGCTTATATGTATATATGCCGTTTCTGAGCACCAGCAAAGTGAGAATCACTGGGAAACCCGTTGTTAACTGCGTGATTAGTTCCAATAAAATAATTAGAAACATCGTATTCGTGGCAAAAGAATTGTTGTAACTTGCGTATTATGAGAGTAGGCTATTTGAAGGCAGCGACACACTGAAGATCCACCCAAACGTATTGTTCTTGATACAATTTGTTATAATTAAATTTCAATTACTAACATATCTTCAATTACGGTTTTCAGTACGGTGTAACATAATATGATCACATACAAAAGATGTGATCTTGATTTAGCGTAGTAAGTAGTGTCACTGCCCAGTATTGCGTTAATAGTTGGGCGGTGGTTCTCGTTTTAATTCTTTGAAATTTTGTTTCCTAACTTTCGCGTTTTTATTACGTTCTGATACTTTATTATTAGTTTAATATAAATATATACTATAATATTTGATGCTATGTAAATGTAAGTTCAACTTCTTTGAGGGGTGACTGTTCGATTGGCTTAATCTACAGGACAGCTTGTGCTACTTGTATAAAGATATTTTGATCCTTTTTCTTTTACGCTTCGTAATTCACATATTGCATAGATTCTGCTACTGGGTAGGAAGAGTGATCAAGTAAGACTGACCTTGGGGTTTTGCTAAAATATGGGAATTATGAAATAATGTTTATCTTATGCGGAGAAGTATTCCAAATTTGTAACGCACTGGAACTTCTATAAGCCTGTGTCCTTACTGATTGGACATGGTACTTTGCTTTTCGTGGACGATGGTGGAAATGTGCATTTCAGTAGAGTTAACGTGGGAATTTTACGCGCGCCCGTTGAGTAAACAGTGTGATTTACGAACTAGAAATTTCTCTCAACTGCCGCTGGAGTGCGTTGCGATCGCGTATACCACATTGGGGCGCACGTACCGTATGCACAAGTCGCATCGTTCCTGAGCGTTCAGCAGCACGTTGAACTTGGCACGCTCAACGTTAACGTTCGGCAGCACGGTCCGTGTGCCGACGACATAAGACGCTGCAGTCATGGACTGTGCGGCTGGTCCCGGCGGAGGTTCGAGTCCTCCCTCGGGCATGGGTGTGTGTGTTTGTCCTTAGGATAATTTAGGTTAAGTAGTGTTTAAGCTTAGGGAATGATGACCTTAGCGGTTAAGTCCCATAAGATTTCACACACACACACGTTGGCGACTGCGGAAACAGCAGACGGTCGGCAGCAACGGCGTCGGCACGTGCGTGTGAGTAACAACAGGCAAGGTAGGCCGCGAAGCGTCATTCAGCCAGCGTGTCCCTAGGTTTTGCCCTGTGCTATCTGGTTTTACGCTATAGCCAAACTAGAAATAGACTGTCTTTTAGTGACTGCGAGAAACAATGACGGCGTGGTAATTTGTAACTATTTGGAGATTGTTTTAAGTAATGTAGCTGTTACCAATGTGCAGTAACAAACCTTAACAACAGAAACCTGGAGCGAGCTCTTAAAAATCTCACGTTGTGAAATACTTAGCACGTGTGCACTATGTTCCAAAACGATCAATAGCTCCTTGTTTGCGTAAACATCGCGAACACTAGGAGCAACGAAAATGACCAAAGCTGGCATCTGCAGCCGGGAACATCACCTATGTGAATGGTGCCCCCACCGAAGGCCGCAGGAACAGTCTAAACAGGCAGGTTAACACAAGGGACACCACGAAGATACTGCTGGGGGGATCTTACACCTAAACGAAGAACCATGGAGACGCGAATGGCAGAGGCTGTAGAAGAGATACTAACAGAGCTACAGACAACACTTAAAGACAAGACAGTGTCATCGGCTATACCTGCACCAATTCAAAACAAAATATGGGTCTAGGCCAGGCGAAGCTTTATGGGCAGAATGAAGAAGTGCGAGCAGAAAATGCCAGGTTACGGAGAGAACTAGCCACCGCAAAAGACCCTGATGCACTAGATAGCATAATTCACAAATTTCGTACAGAAACCAAACCTCCTGCTCTGTTATTTGCGACAGTCGCTGCAACAGTCAATGCAGGAAAACCAAACAAGCAAGGTAGAGGAACGAATTCTACAGACTACAGCATAACAAACCAGCGTACTGTTCTCCATATCTGAAAGTAACCAAAATGCAAGAACAATGGCAGACCTTAAATCCAAGTCAGGACAAAATTAAGGTCAAAGCAACCAGAACGACAGCCAATACAGTAATTTTGGAAACAGAAACTCTAGAAGACAGAAGAAAGTTTTGGAAAAACGAAAAATCTGAAAGATATCAGGTGTGAGGAACCGCGCTAATTGCTATCAATCTTGGCAGTGCATAATGTTCCTACAACATTACCAGATGATGACAGTACGAAATTAATCTTAGCAACCGCATGTCTAAAGAACAATTGACAGAAGAGATAACGGTGAAGTTCAAAACTGGTCCAAGGGAAAAACCAACGGTAAATAACGTAATTGATGTCAGCCCAAGAGCTCGCCAGCAGTTATTACAAAAGGGGCACAGTCAACATCCAGTTAGAATCACTTAGTGTTAAAGAGTTTGTGGCGTTTCATAAATGCTTTAACTGTTGGGAATATGGTCACCCAACCAAACTGTGTGACAAAGAGGAAGTGTGCGGTAAATGGTGCAAAGTCTGGTCACAAAAAGTCTGACTGCACAGAATATATCACTGTAGGCTGTAGACCGTACAAACACCTCAACAGAACATGCAATAAATTCAGGGGACCAGATTCCTCTGCGAACAGGCAAATGCACGAGAGACAAATAGAGAGAACCGGCCTTTGCTCACTATAAAATGTTTAAAAATATAAAAGAATACGAAACGGACGGAGCAAGATCCCACCTCGCCGTTACTAAAACATTTCAGAGCAGCTGTGGGAGGAAATACAAGTCATCCTCCATGAAAAGAAGAGCGTGGAGGCGCGCATTATCCCGGAGACAACACTTAGGGCTGTCACGAACGACAGCCTCTCAGCACAATGAAGACTCGCGTTTCCTTATGAGTACCATCGTATAAGAAAAATATTTTCGCATCAGAGATTACATTGATGATGCATGCACACAAGGAGCCATGGGCTATTACGTAGCTATGCAAATCAAACACGAACTCTGAAACGTCCCCTTAGAACAATTATACATGACTGTGCTTAAACTGATACACAGTATTTTTAGCGCAACGCAATCTGACTTTCAAAAATCCCTACAAAAGAATGGTCCTGACTAACATTAACCTATACCTTTCACAAATCACTTACCACACAAAAATCTTCGTTACTCGAACTACTGCAATACAGCGAGCGCCACTACTGCCAGCTAAATAAAAGATTCTAACTACGGAGGGCACTAACTGCTGATAGGCATAGTTAGCAAACGAAAGATTTTAATAGAGAACAAACAACGTATTTACCTTAATAGTGTTGAAAAATCATAATATACATAGCAGTTCATGACATCCAGTCTTACCAATTTCAAAACTCCGCCGTTTCTCTCCCCACATCCACCACAACTGGCGGCTCACCTCCAACTGCGCAACGCTACGCGCTGTTAACATCCAACTGCCCAACACTACAATGGCAGACAACAACGCAAACTAGCCACAGACTGCACACAGCACAGCCAGTGATTTTCATACAGAGCGCTACGTAACGTTGCCAATAAAAAAACCTGCACAGCCTACTTACAACTCTTTCACTGGACAAAATTCCAGTTCGTAACACTGTTAAGAACTGAGGTACTAGAAGTAGATGATATAAGTATTAATGAAGTAACACATAGCAATCTACACAACACAGAGAGACAAAACAAAAGTAATATGCATCCGAGTCACACACAGAATGACATACGGCGCCATAGTAGTAAACACGCAACACATCCGCATCATAATGAGAAAGATCAAATAAGTCAAAGGAATACACAGGCAGAAAACAAAAAAAAGAATATGACACGAGAAAATGTTAGAACAGAATAGAACCAATACGTTTTACATAAGGAAGTAGCATACACAGCCCAGGTACACTAAAGACAGTAAACGAAAACGACCAACAGACCACACAACATACCTCAACACTCAAAGTAAACACAAATGCTATCAATGAAGACAACAAGATCTCAAAAACACCAAACAGCAAAACAAACCTGGCACAAGAAGGAAAGGTAAACACAGCCACTATAGGAATACAAGCAGATACCATACAACTAACATCAAATACACTCACGGGCAGGGAGAAATACACGACTCAGAGATTTGCATACCACAGACGGAAACGCAACGAGGAACAAAGTATCAAGTAATAAAGACGATAAACAAACTACAACAGACAACAGCGAGTTAATCTATGAAGAAGTTGAAAGTAACCCATCTCCTAGTAGATTAGAAAATAAAGATATTTTCCAAAGAGCACTACGAAATATCCAGAAGGGGTAAAATATGTTTTCCAACCACTGAACAAACACGTAGAATGATACTCCGAACTGTAGAGTGCCACATAAGATAGGTACATAAATTAGTGAAATCAATGTAAAGTGAAGTAGAAATTAGAAAGTAAATGAAAAACTTAGTTTAGAAAAGTACACACTGGCAAACAGCGGACAAAGCAGCAGTGGCAACGGCCGGCGCTTGAAGTCAGCACGTTCAGGAGAGAAGCGGAAACTGTCCATTCAGCCGTCAGGGCATCGCCCAACCAGCTCACTTCAAGAAGATTCTCAGAGAAGCTTTTCAACGTAACAGAAGAAGCCATCGCCCTCCCCACATAAGCGGAAGCTGTCGATTCAGCTGTCAGGGCATCGCCCGACCGGCTCACGTGTTTCTCAGTTGTCGTCACATGTGATCAAAGGCCCTCGCCTACATTTCAAGAGCCAATGACCGACGTTAAGAAGATTCTTCGAGAAGCTTTTCAACGTGACAGAAGAGGCAATGGCCGTGAAGTCGTTCACCTCCAGTGAACTGAAGTGAATAAATACACGAGACGCAGTGGGCCCGACAAGAGTAGCAATAGTTTTTAGTCAGTTTCGGTGCTGAAGACCGTCGTGCAAGAAGAGACTACATCACACACAGACGCACCAAGTCAGCCGCTGTAATGGAATAGCAAGCAGCAGCCTCGGCGCCAGAAGACAAAAGTTAAAAGGTATTTGAAGACTGGTTTTTACGTGCCCCGGTGACTCGTGAGGACGGGAAGGAGACGGCCTCACATCAGCAGTCACCTGTGAGATGGGATGAAGATCTGACGGCCGAAGACTGGCAAGCGGAAGTCCGTTGTTCGAGTTCGGGACACTGGCCTTCCCCCGCCGCGCCGCTCCGCTGGCCGACGCACAACACACGCGGCCGCTTAGAGAAGAGAAACACTGGGACGCCACATCCAAGGCATCACCATCCGATGCACGACTTGGCTCTCAATAATTAAACGGGCCACCGCACGAGGCGCGTCTCCAGTCAACTGGGCGAAACGGAGACACGAGATACACACCGCCACGCGTAGTCAGACGCCGCCGCTGCAGCAGCAGAAGGCTTCGCAAACGACACAGCTGCCGCTCTCCGAGCCAGAAGATCCAGTAAGGAAACTGCTGTTTCATTCTACATCATACCCGAGCCAAGGAAGAGCCTACCCTGCCACTGAGGACACATACCAGACGGATCGGAAGACATAACCTAAGGTTCAGGGAGACGGCTGTGCGACAGACTCCAGTCCCATAAACAGCTCTTCGGCCTTAATCCCCACCAGTTCGTGGTTAGATCACAAAAATCTATACAATCCGCCATTAACAAGGCACTGCAAAGAATACAAACGTCACAAGACAAATATATACTTGCGATTCTAATCGATACAACCGGCGCCTTTGACAGCCTCTGGTGGTCTGCACTATTTGCAAGATTTAGGGAAACAAAGATACCCACACCGTTATATTACAGTCTCGCAGGCTAGTGCAACAATAGAGTTATAGAATGGCACGCACGCCAACAAAGAGTCGTCAAAAGAATTACGAAAGGCTGCCCACAGGACTCAATATACGATCACATATTCTAGGACATCGCTATAGAGCCTCTTTGAAGCACTCGTGATGTGGACGGACAAGACGGTAACAGGAGTAATTTCGTATGCAGATGCGTAATGGTAATTACATCGGCCAGTTCAAGAGCAAATCTAGAACTAAAGGCAACACAGACAGTGCAAGAAGTAAGTAATTGACGCAATAACAATAAACTTCACAGAGCAGTCAACAAAACTGCTTACCTAGTGCTAAAGGGAGCATTACAAAGAAAACCAACAATCAGACTTAACAATACCATCATACAACGAAAGTCTACGACAAGGTACCTCGGAGTATATGTTGACAAACCACGCAAAACTCAAGATTGATGCATAATGTAGCCAGACCCAACACTGCACAGTTTAGACGACCACTAGAGATGACATGAATTTGCCGTATCGCCTTGGTTCAAATGGCTCTGAGCACTATGGGACTTAACATCTATGGTCATCAGTCCCCTAGAACTTAGAACTACTTAAACCTAACTAACCTAAGGACACCACACACATCCATGCCCGAGGCAGGATTCGAACCTGCGACCGTAGCAGTCGCGCGGTTCCGGACTGAGCGCCTAGAACCGCGAGACCACCGCGGCCGGCTCGTATCGCATTGTTAGAGTCCATTCTGAGCTTTGCAGCCAGCACAAGGACCTATCGTCTCTGCCTCACATCATCCAAAACCATTGTACGACGCGGACAAAGAAGCATCCTATTAAGAAGGTCAGGAGTGCTTGGGACAACATCTATAGAGGCATTATGCGTCGTCCTGGGTCTGTACCACATAAGCATTACAGTACGTTTCAGAGCAGCAGCATGCTGGATAAAAAAGGGACGACAGGAAAAAGTACAAGAAATTACAGGAAAACAAATAACTGACCAGAAAGAAATTAATGAATGGCGACGCAACAGGAAGAGGACGTAGAATACACACATTCTTCCCGAACATCCGAGAAGGAATGAGCGTGAAATATATAGATCTGATACGTGGTATGGTCCACTTTATTACGGGACATGGACCGTACCCACAACATCTCCATCGTGTTGGACTAGGTGACACAGACATATGAACATTTGGAGAAATCGCCCTAGCACAACACATCACATTATATTGCGGCATATAGAGACACATACGACCCCAACTGCACGACAATGACACATTACAAAGGATAAAACAGTCAGATGACTGATTAGAACTGAACACCATCACCGACAAAATTTCACAAGCACTCCGCACAACATACAGACAGGAAGGAGCATACATGAGTCGGAGAACAGAGAATCACCTCACAAGACAACTCAACATATGGAACGATTCCGACAACAACGCAAACACTGAATCGGATGCCTCAACAAACTCAGAACAAGACAATATGATTCATAGAACAACATGAAAAATAATAAGCATAATGAAAAAAAAGTGTATATTGAACATTATACAACAATATAAAATGCATAAAAATCTATAACATGCATAAGGATTGTAAATATAGGAAAGTAACATGTAAATAATTGCTAAGTTTAACTTCGTAACGGCGTACATTACAGAAATATACTGAGCTGAAACTTCCTAGGGAGGCGAAGCTAGACGAACTTCAGAGGCTCCCTTCCCACAGCAAAAGCCATGACATTGCCAGAAATCAACAGTGAAATTAATATGAGAAACGTATACTAATTTATAATATGTAATGAAAAATTGTATATAGCATATAAACATCGTTTGTACTTAGATCTAAGCAAATTGCTGCTCCACCTCGTACGGACTCGAAGTTGTTCCGATTCCTTCCCACCAGGAAGAGCCAGGTAGTGGGACACTTTCTTCTGCTAATAACCTCTTTATCATTAGCTTTTTAAATTGTTTCTGTTTTCTTTTCCTCGATTTATGTTCATTTTATCCCAGTACTAAGTCATTATTGTTACTGTAGTACCAACTCATTATTGTTAGTCTTTTTTTATTGCTCAAGAAAAAAAATGTTAGAAAAACGGAACAATGTATTCTAACATGCAAAATTGAAAAAATGTGCGACCTGCTTTTTAAAATAGGCAACAAGTCTTTCAGTAAGCAATAAATGAAATGAAATGAAGTTCTGTAAGATTCACACGAGTCACTTCTCGTCCCATCGTATCCCAACACGTTCTAGACTGGAGCCAGGTTCGGAGATCGTGGTGGCTACGGAAGTTGCTGCACGTTTTGCAGAGCACGTTGAGTATCACAGGTGGTGTTGGAACAACACATCACCTTCCTATCACAAGAATGGCAAAATAACGGGCCTCGCCGGCCGAAGTAGCCGAGCGGTTCTAGGCGCTACAGTCTGAAACCGTGAGACCGCTACGGTCGCAGGTTCGAATCCTGGCTCGGGCATGGATGAGTGTCATGTCCTTAGGTTAGTTAGCTGTAAGTAGTTCTAAGTTCTAGGGGACTGATGACCTCAGAAGTTAAGTCCCATAGTGATAAGAGCCATTTTTTTTAACGGGTCTCACAACAACCCCTCCAGAAACCCCAATTGTGAAAGAGAGTTGTAACTGGATGAATGCATTCTACGAGACAGCACTCACCACGTCTACGTCGTCCTCCCTAACGACTGTAACTTGCGTGTGGCAGAATCTGCCTTCATCGCTGATCCCATAACGGCACGAGCCGAGCCGTGCACGTCGATGCCGTAGCGTGAGTGGAAGACAGGCTAGAGACGTGCTTGCCTGTAGTCCTACTGTTAATATCCGATTTGCAACAGTTCGTGCTGAACGACTGGGCTCACAAACCCTCTCATATGTGATGTGGCTGTTCTACGATCTTCCACTGCTGTCCTTACAATACGACGATCTGGCAGGCGTCCAACGTGCGTGGACGTAGAGCGCATCGTCTACGGCTGTGGGAATGATCTATGATACCAGCATCGTTGCACAACTGACAAAGCACGTCTGCCTTGTGTGGTGTTTCTCTGGAAAGGCCATCACGCCACTCGGAACCCCAAAATTTAACCCCATTAAATTCACTCAATTGTCTGTAGGAAGCACGAGTACGCCTCCACTGTATGGTTGTCCGTTTGTTTCAGGCATCTGCACCACATTGAGCATTCGGGCTGTTGACATTTCCTGTTAAAGTGTACACACAGATAATGCTCTGGTACCCACACGATTCCATTTCCTGTTGGCGAACGACGCTGAAACCATTACCACTACATCTACAATCCCCAGGTGCCATGTGCCTTCATTCGATCAAAATCCAGCAGTGTATATTACGCGTTTACGTATCATGTCACGGTACATCGATACGGAATATTATTATTGCAGCACAGTCAGAAAGGCTGATCATTACGACAACTAACAGGATACGCACTCTGAGAGGTGAACTAAGACAAAGGTGAACTATAAGAAAAGTGCAGATACAATGAGATTATGAATTTTATGCTATGGTGATGGTTGCTAAACCAGCCTTCTTCTTCTTCTTTCTCATGTTATTTTACCTTTACCCCTTATCAACACAGGGTCGCAATGCTAATTATCTGATTTGGCATTGTAAATGTTGGGGGGGGGGGGGGCCTTCCTGTCGCCATCACCTTGTCCCCTAGGACTGAATTTCTGCCTTTTTCTAAATGTTTGTGATTCGTGTAACTGACCAGATCTGGGTATCAGTCCAGTATTCGCCGTGTCAGGTGTGGAAAACTGCCTAAAATCCACAACTAGGGTGGCCAGAGAACCGGCCCTTTTCGTTTATCCGCCAGTCGGATTAGAGCTGGGGCCGGTACACCTTACCGCATCCCAGAAGTAGCGTGCTGACATTCGCGGCTAACCGGTGAAGTATTAAGCCAAACCGCCAGTAACAGTAAAACACCTATAAAAAGATGGATATTATGGATTTCTTACAATATTTCATTGCAATTTACCATAGAAATTCAAAACTGTTATATATTTTCGTGCAATTAGAAGAACGGCTACAAAATTAGTTGACGGTATTATTTTTAGCGTTCCGTGCCCAGTCTTTGAAAACAGAATCCTTATAAAATCGTATTGTTGTCCGTCTGTCTGTCCGTTCAACTGTTAAGAACACTTTTCTCTCATGAACGGAAAGACGTATCAAGTTCAAATTTATCTCATATATTAAGGTCCATGGTCCCTTGGCGGTGTAAGACGTTTAAGCTTTTAAGTCGATGCAGTGAAAAGATACGGCCATTTATGTCACCTATTTTGGTACTCGAAAACTCATTCATCGAAAGCTATAGGATAATCCCAGTTGACCTAGAACCATGAAATTTGGCAATAAGTAGGTTTCACAGTACAAGTAAAGGACAAAAGGTTCATTTTTAAGTATATCGCATAGAAAATATCTTTCTGCCATTTGAACATTCATCATGTTTTAGTAAGTAAACAAAAAAATATTTTATTAAATCTTCTATTTATACATACACTCCTGGAAATTGAAATAAGAACACCGTGAATTCATTGTCCCAGGAAGGGGTAACTTTATTGACACATTCCTGGGGTCAGATATGTCACATGATCACACTGACAGAACCACAGGCACATAGACACAGGCAACAGAGCATGCACAATGTCGGCACTAGTACAGTGTATATCCACCTTTCGCAGCAATGCAGGCTGCTATTCTCCCATGGAGACGATCGTAGAGATGCTGGATGTAGTCCTGTGGAACGGCTTGCCATGCCATTTCTACCTGGCGCCTCAGTTGGACCAGCGTTCGTGCTGGACGTGCAGACCGCGTGAGACGACGCTTCATCCAGTCCCAAACATGCTCAATGGGGGACAGATCCGGAGATCTTGCTGGCCAGGGTAGTTGACTTACACCTTCTAGAGCACGTTGGGTGGCACGGGATACATGCGGAGCCGGCCGAAGTGGCCGTGCGGTTAAAGGCGCTGCAGTCTGAAACCGCAAGACCGCTACGGTCGCAGGTTCGAATCCTGCCTCGGGCATGGATGTTTGTGATGTCCTTAGGTTAGTTAGGTTTAACTAGTTCTAAGTTCTAGGGGACTAATGACCACAGCAGTTGAGTCCCATTGTGCTCAGAGCCATTTTTTTTTTTTGATACATGCGGACGTGCATTGTCCTGTTGGAACAGCAAGTTCCATTGCCGGTCTAGGAATGGTAGAACGATGGGTTCGATGACGGTTTGGAGGTACCGTGCACTATTCAGTGTCCCCTCGACGATCACCAGTGGTGTACGGCCAGTGTAGGAGATCGCTCCCCACACCATGATGCCGGGTGTTGGCCCTGTGTGCCTCGGTCGTATGCAGTCCTGATTGTGGCGCTCACCTGCACTGCGCCAAACACGCATACGACCATCATTGGCACCAAGGCAGAAGCGACTCTCATCGCTGAAGACGACACGTCTCCATTCGTCCCTCCATTCACGCCTGTCGCGACACCACTGGAGGCGGGCTGCACGATGTTGGGGCGTGAGCGGAAGACGGCCTAACGGTGTTCGGGACCGTAGCCCAGCTTCATGGAGACGGTTGCGAATGGTCCTCGCCGATACCCCAGGAGTAACAGTGTCCCTAATTTGCTGGGAAGTGGCGGTGCGGTCTCCTACGGCACTGCGTAGGATCCTACGGTCATGGCGTGCATCCGTGCGTCGCTGCCGTCCGGTCCCAGGTCGACGGGCACGTGCACCTTCCGCCGACCACTGGTGACAACATCGATGTACTGTGGAGACCTCACGCCCCACGTGTTGAGCAATTCGGCGGTACGTCCACCCGGCCTCCCGCATGCCCACTATACGCCCTCGCTCAAAGTCCGTCAACTGCACATACGGTTCACGTCCACGCTGTCGCGGCATGCTACCAGTGTTAAAGACTGCGATGGAGCTCCGTATGCCACGGCAAACTGGCTGACACTGACGGCGGCGGTGCACAAATGCTGCGCAGCTAGCGCCATTCGACGGCCAACACCGCGGTTCCTGGTGTGTCCGCTGTGCCGTACGTGTGATCATTGCTTGTACAGCCCTCTCGCAGTGTCCGGAGCAAGTATGGTGGGTCTGACACACCGGTGTCAATGTGTTCTTTTTTCCATTTCCAGGAGTGTATATAAACTGAAGTCCCCTGATCGCTTCTTTCGTATGACCGGGGTACTCAGGGGGACTACTAGAGCTTTTCATAAGATCTTAGCATTCCCGAGAGCAATATCTTGCCAGTATCTAAACTGATAATAGTAAAAAATCGTTGAGATTCTCGATTCCCAGGATGAATGAACTACATAAATACATATTTAAGTTTATGTGGAACCCTCAGTGTATGAGTCCCACTCGCGCTTGGCCGGTCTTTTTGGATGCTATGGACTTATGTTTCAAAGAGAGCTTGACACAGATCTTAGTGAAGTCAAACTCTTGTTGACATACAAAACCTGAACGATATCTAAATGAAAGTAAGGAAATCAATTTGAGGGGGACTCAAATGAAACAATAGTAAAATTTTGACAGCTGCCGTGATGGAAATCGCAAGACATTTTGGTCTTAGATGAGGTCAGGTAGATGATCTAAATCATAAGTTCAGTCGATCAGTCACGATATTGGTACGAAGCGTAGTATGACAGACAGAATGCCGCAGTATTGAACTGGGTCTTTCGAGTTAGTTAATTTATCATGAACCTAAAGTGATTTCCTCTTTGTCTTCGCACGAATGGTGAAATGACAGATATTGATGTAAACAGAAGAAAGGCATCGGTATCTGATGAGATAACTGTAACTTATGCGAAAGAACTTGCTGCCTTGTAGCAGTTTAACATAGGATACCAAGTGATTGGGAAAAAGTGTAGGCCACACCAGTTTTTAAGAACTGTGGTCTATGAGACGTACATAAGCTTAGATTATTTCTCTGTCATCTGTGTTGTGCTTAACAACATAACAGATTTAATGGTTATGCAGTTATCTTCTCGTAGATTGAAAATATACTCAGTAGGAGTCAATACGGATTCCGAAAACTGAGACCTTGTGAATATAGTTACATTCTTCGTTCATAAGGACTAGACTGTCGTAGACAAAGTGGCCCAAATTGTTTCCTTGTTCTTTGATTTCCGGAAGACTATCAATAATTTTTGAATGTTGAGCTCCATAAGGTTCCCTTTCTGTGCAGCGACCGTGGAATATAAAACTATAAAGAATGTAGCAACCAGTCGCGGAACATAATTTATTTATCTTTTTGCAAATCGATTTCGACTGATATCAGTCACCATCAGTGCATTTTTCTAACCAACACACGCCATAAGTAGAAATACTGTCCTTGGCAGATTTCTATCATGACAGAAATCTGCCAAGGACAGTATCTCTACTTATGGCGTGTGTCGGTTAGAAAAATGCACCGCTGGTGACAGATATCAGTCGAAATCGATTTGCAACAAGATAAATAAATTATGTTTCCGCGACTGGTTGCTACATTCTTTATAACTTTATTTTCAATAATATTAGACTCAGCCGTTTCTTGGACAACACTGAAGCTGAACGAGCATAGCACTAGGTATGCGATTGATTTCAGCAGACAGGAATAAACAGTTCATTCTTAATGAATAGAAATATAAATTATTTAGTAAATGTCGTCGGAAACACTGTAAGGCTGTTGGAGGAATATGTTGAACACATAAGAAAGAATCATCATGCTAACTTTTTTTCAAACATTGTTCTCCTTATGTCAGTATGTGTACACTATTCTGTATATCTGCACGTAGGAGCCGTGAAACCAAGTAAGCCTCAGCTGTAAATCTCCGCCAGCCGCGGTGGCCAAGCGGATCTAGGGGCTTCAGTCCGGAATCACGAGGCTGCTACGGTCGCAGGTTCGAATCCTGACTCGGGCATGGATGTGTGTGATGTCCTTAGGTTAGTTAGGTTTAAGTAGTTCTAAGTATAGGGGACTGATGACCTCAGATGTTAAGTCCCGTTGTGCTTAGAGTTATTTGAACCATTTGTATATCTCCTACGTCTTCCCCCCAGCATACCTCTCCCAAACCAATACATGTACTTCGTGTAGCTGTACTGCATATCTGGAATAGCACGTAATGACAAATGCGCAGCAGTAAGTTGTCATCTTGAGCGATCAAGAAGCCCGCTTTGTCCGTTCAGTTGGGACTACAGTCTGTCACGACGCTGGAAACTGGACCAGGTGCCCTCCCACGTCCTTGTAGAAACCGCAGGGAGCGCATTTGGAATGTTTGCACTACTTATCGTGGAGGAACCATACTGTAGGATACGGAGTTGCACATCACGATGCTAAGTTATGCGAGAGTGCAGCTAAGCATTTCATGTAGATGCAGGAGCCTGTCATCTGTCCATCGTGTCCATCAGTTATACCGAGGGACAGCCCGTTCCCAAAACGGAATGTAAACCACTCTGCAAATTTTCTTTTCATGACAGCACTGAAGCGGCTTGCGTGGAGATGTTGGAGAAAGTCTTGCGAATGTAGCCCATGACACATGGTAACTGCAATGTAAGGCTTCGTATGCTTCTAGGGTACATGCCAAGTGCAAAAGTGCAGCTTATTTGGGAAATGATGTGGTTACTAGAGCATGTGTCTGGCATTAGTCGTGCCTTTCAAGATTCCGATGTACCATGTGGTTGAAAAATCTCAAAGAAGCCGTCTCAGTGTGCGTTCTTGGAATATACTGCATGAAATAACCATAGGTCATTTTATTAGTTATTTGTCCCCTGAAAAGAGATCACAGTACACTATATGACGAAAAGTATCCAGACACCAAAGTATTAGTGTAGTGTATGTCCACCTTGCCTTGAACTCTGCTGGAGACACTTTCAAAGAGTTCTCTGAATGTCTGTGAAGGACTGACAGCCCATTCTTGGTCGACAGCCAAAACCACAGAAGGTAATAATGTGGGAAACTAGAGTTTGGCGGCCGGCCGGTGTGGCCGTGCGGTTCTAGGCGCTTCAGTCTGGAACCGCGTGACCGCTACGGTCGCAGGTTCGAATCCTGCCTCGGGTATGGATGTGTGTGATGTCCTTAGGTTAGTTAGGTTTAAGTAATTCTAAGTTCTAGGTGACTGATGAGCTCAGATGTTAAGTCACATAGTGCTCAGAGCCATATTTAGGGTTTGGCGCGAACTGAATTTCCCAGTTCATCCTGAAGGACTTCCACTCGGTTCAGGTCAGGGGTACGGACAGGCCAGTCTTTACGGAATGTTACTCTCCATAGACTAATGCCTCACATGTGTTGCTTTATTAAATGGTATATTGTCAAGCGGATACAAGCAATCATCGTCTCCGAAATGCTCCTGTACTGCATTTAGAACTCTATGGTGTAAAATTTGTTCATATCCTTCCCGTTCTCCGTTGTGGTAAGCGCAGTATAGGCCACCACACGCAACCACGAAAGTGCCCTTACCGGAACAATACCTTCTCCATACTACACTCCTGGCAATACACTGTTGGCAGGTATGATTCTCTAGGTATTCGCCAATCCAAACCCTTCCATACGTCTTCCACAGGGTACAGCGTGATTAATCACTCGAATCACTTGTTTCCAGTCATCTACTATCCAGTGACGTCGTTCTTTACACCACATCAAGCGTCAGTTAACATGGCTGCAGAAATGTTTGAGTTATGAGTTTCTCACCGATTACCGTATCCCTTTCCTTTTCTTAACTCACTACGCACAGTTACTGTGCTATCTGGACTGTGTATAGCACTTTGGAACTCACAAGTGACTCACAAAAAAAAAAAAAAAAAATGGTTCAAATGGCTCTGAGCACTGTAGGACTTAACATCTGAGGTCATCAGTCCCATAGAACTTAGAACTGCTTAAACCTAACTAACCTAAGGATGTCACACACATAAATGCCCGAGGCAGCATTCGATCCTGCAACCGTAGCGGTCGCACGGCTCCAGACTGAAGTACCTAGAACTGTTCGGCCACACCGACTCCTTCCGCTGATTTCACGTGATTGCTTTTTACTACCCCCTCCCCAGTGCTCGCCGGCCCCTGTCCGTCAGTATATGATATCTGCATGGTCTCACTTTAGTTGTGATAGTTTTTTGCATTTTCACTTCACAATCACATCACCAATAACCGGTATCTTCAGAAGGATTGAAATGTCCGTGACGGATCTGTTGCTCAGATAGCATCCAATGTCTAACCAACGTTCTAAGTCTCATGAGCGACCAGTCTGCTCTTACAGCTTCTCTACTGGCACCACAATACTCCCCTGCCTCCATTTATAATGCTGGCTTCACCTATAGTGACACATGTAGTGGAAAATACTTTTGATCAGATAGTGTGTACTGCTCACATACACACCAGAAGACACAATTTGGTGAAACAAGTTCGGTTCAACAGTTAGTGTTGCAGTAAATGCACACTCCTGTTTTCACACCATGAAGAAGCCCCTGATGTGACACTACCATTTTAGAACTTTGAAGTGGACCGTTCTGAGTGTGAAGTTACCTCGACAAACGCAGTTATGCTTCTAGAGAAATATAAAAAGCAATTCAGGACGCCATCTCCTTTCCCGCCCATAGGACGCGAAAGGCCAACTGTACACCAGCTGCAAAGCCCCAACATCTTTCCCTAAATCAACCAGTCTCCCTGCAACACCAGGCTGCAACGGCCAACTGCAGTTACAGTATGTGAAATAATCATTCGATCTACTAAATTTACTCTTTAATGGTCCGCCCCGGTAGCTGAGTGATCAGCGTGACAGACTGTCAATCCTAAGGGCCCGGGTTCGAGATTTTCTCCGCTCAGGGACTGGGTGTTGTGTTGTCCTAATCATCATCATTTCATCCCCATCGACGCGCAGGTCGCCGAAGTGGCGTCAAATCGAAAGACCTGCACCAGGCGAACGGCCTACCCGACGGGAGGCCCTAGCCACACGACATTTCCATTATTTTACTCTTTAAAGGCTGCATGAAAAAGGTGAAAAAATCGAAAACGAAATGATTGTCGGAAGTACAGGAAAGTCAAAACAACCTTCGGTGGAAATAAAAGGAAGGATGATAACATTAAGGGTGCAACGGGAATTCCACTGTTAAATGCAAAGGTGAGAGCGGATAGCTGGAAAGAGTAAATCGAAGACAGCTCTGAGGAGGAAGATATGTCTGATGTGATAGATGAAATAGGAGTCGATTTAGAGGTGACAGGTTACCCAGTATTAGAATCGGAATTTAATAGAGATTTGGAGGACTTATGATCAAAAAAGGCAGAAGGGATGGATAACATTCCATCAGAATTTCTAAAATCATTAGGTGAAGTGGCAGCAAAACGACTATTCACGTTGTTGTGTAGAATGTATGAGTCCGGTGACATACCATCTGACTTTCGAAAAAATATCATCCACACATTTCCGGAGACTGCAAGAGCTTACAGGTGCGAGAATTATCGCACAATCAGCTTAATAGCTCATGCATCCAAGTTGCTGACAATAATAATACACAGAAGAATGGAAAAGAAAATTGAGGCTGTGTTAGACGATGATCAGTTTGGCTTTAGGAAAGGAAAGGCACCAGAGAGGCAATTGTGACGTAGCGGTTGATAATGTAAGCAAGATTAAAGAAAAATCAAGATTAATTCTTAGGATTTATCGACCACAAAAAAGCGGTCGATAATATAAAATGGTGTAATATGTTCGAAATACTAGAAAAATAGGGATAAGCTATAGGGACAGACGAGTAATATACAATATGTACAAGAACCAAGAGGGAATATTAAGAGTGGACGACCAAGAACGAAATGTTCGGATTAAAAAGGGTGTAAGACACGGACGTAGCCTTTCGCCCCTACTGTTCAATCTGTACATCGAAGAAGCAATGATGGAAATAAAAGAAAGGTTCAGGAGACTCTGAGACTATGGGACTCAACATCTTAGGTCATCAGCCCCCAAGAACTTAGAACTACTTAAACCTAACCAACCTAAGGACGTCACACACATCCATGCCCGAGGCAGGATTCGAACCTGCGACCGTGGCAGTCGCGCGGTTCCGGACTGAAGCGCCTTGAACCGCTCGGCCACCGCGGCCGGCTGGTTTCGCTGATGACATGATCTGCTGAATGGAACGAACAGTCTAATGAGTACAGAAAGTGGACTGAAAGTAAATCGAAGAAAGACGAAAGTAATGAAGAGTAGCAGAAAAGAGAATAGTGAGAAACTTAACATCATGACTGATGGTCTCGAAGTAGAAGAAGTTAAGGAATTACGATACCTAGGCAGCAGAATAACCAACGACGAACAAAGCATGGAAGACATAAAAATCAGTCTAGCACTGGCAAAAAGGGGCCAGGTGAACGCCTGCAACAAGCCTGTGTACTGCCTTGACGCACCGGACCTACACCTAGATTTACACGTGCGAATTCGTATGACAATGAGAGCACTCACTTGGTTATCTCACGAACCCTGACTGCAGATTTCTACGTCAATCTAGTGGGTCGACCTGAGCGTTCCAGGGGCTCTTTTTCAACAGGATAACGGTGTCTCACATACTGCTGTTCGAACGTAGCATTATAAACAGGGTGTTCACATGCTCCCGTAACCTTTTCGACCACCAGATCTGTCTCTAATAGTGCGCATGTCGGACGTCATTCACTGACAACTCCAGCGTCATTCAAAACCAGTATTATCCGTTGCTGTATTAACCAATAATATGCAACAGGCATGTAACTCCATCCCACAAACTGACATCCGAGACCTGTACAACACAGTTGACGCACGTCTGCATGCTTGCGTTCAACAGTCTGGTGATTACATCGGTTATTAATGTACCAGTCGTTCACATCTGCAATGGCTTGTCTCGCATTTACCTGTGATACTCCAATTTTAATCAAATATGTTACCAAGACAAATGTATTCCCGAAATATCATTACTCTTCGTTAATTCTTTTTTGGTGCTGCAATTTTTCATTGTATGTTTGCTGCAGGCTTAAGATGGCTGCAGACTTTTTAATTACAGGCATCAAATCTTAACCACCTTTTCATAAAGTATGTAGTTCCCAATTTGGAGGTCTTTTTTCGCAGTAGAACATTAATGGGAGGAACAGCTTCAATAGTAATACCCATTTTCCAGGAGCGTTATTCTCCAAACTATCGAAGGAGAATTGAGAAGGTTGGAAAGTAAGAGAAAGCCACTGACAGAAGTAAAAATCTGAGGACAGGTCGTGAGTCGTGCCTGGGCGCTCAGTCGGTAAGAACACTGCTTGCGAGGGACGAGGTTTCGAGTCCCGGTCCGACACGCAGTTCTAATCTGCCAGGAAGTTTCAATACAGAGCACCCTCTGCAGCAAAGTGAAAGATTCTTTCCACAAGCTTTAATAGAGTTTTTTCATAACACAACACACGTCCTTAATTTCTGAACTGGACAGGGGTCACACTCTCGTGAAAGTAAACACAACCTGGTCAGCCACTACGAAATTTCACCTTTTGATGTAACAGTGAGATAAATTTTTAAGTACGTTCGTCTTATTTCTTGTTTATGATTCGAATAATAAGCGCTTAAGGCACGTAAACAGTTCACTGCGTTCTTTAACAATCAGCAAAACAAAGTTCAACGTGAACTCATTTAAAGCGACGAAATAGTTACGAATAAACAATTACTGTAACTGAAGTTTGCAACTCCATCCCAATTTACGATACTGTAGGTAGGTACTCGACAATATCTGAATTCGAAGTCGTAACAGGAGAAGCAAGCTGAAGTTAACATAGGGAGACAGTTTCGATGAAGGGTTTAATCCATACTTACACTCAAATTCTTCAGAGCCTGTACGTCCTCCGCATACTTGTGATACGAGTCGCAGGCCACATCCCCGTTGTCGCCGTTGGTGCCGTATTCTGGATGTTCGTGCAACATCCGGTCCCATATGCTCTCACCCTTTCCTGTAAAATGAGGAGTAGTGGATCAGAAATGTCCAAAAAGCAACTCTGATTTAATAAGCTACCTCTCTGTGAATGAGAGTTTTACTATCCTGTTGGGACTAGGATGTAAAAGTTCAGTTAACTCGGTAAATAGTGTGGCAAATGGGAGATTTCTGGCATAGGGTATGCCTTGCACTACTGCAGAGCTACAGGGAACTTGTGTCTACTTGCCAACAACATTATTTCAGACTCCACATTCATACTGCGTCTTGACGTGGTACCCGAATCACCGTCATATACTAGGAGAGTGACGTTTGACTGAGACTGGTGAAAAAACTGAGCAAAGTAATTTAAGTTTCAGATCGAAGCGACGGTAATTTCAACAGAAGTTTTGTAAATCCACGGGATGCAGAAGGCAAATGAAGGGAGCGAATGTATTTCTAAGGGGCTGCCAACCCTTTTCTTCGAGTTATTAAAACTGAGCTTCGAAAAAGTATAAAGTTTCTTAAAAGAAAATTAGGAGTGAAATTGTTAAGGCTTTCGTGGCAACTCGTCGTCAAACTGCCTGTTGGATTCTATCTCGGGTTTTTCGGGTGACGTTTGTTTGATGATTTTTTTGATGTTTCGCCATCACCAGTGGCTGGCACTGCCAAGGCTTCGGCCACCATTGCTGATGGTGGACTGGAGTCAAGCTCGCAGCCGCAGATTGTATTTACCTGGCGCGCCAACGCACAAGACCCTTTCCGTGGTCATTTCCGGTGATGTTCTCCCCTCGCTACCTGCAGCGGTCGTTCGCTGCAGCACGGGAATCCATCTTGAGGCTTTCTTCTTTCTTCTTGCAGCTGTTCTCATGTTTGTGTACTTCTATAGCTTCTCTGGCCAAGCGGGCGTGGCAGATCTACTCTACAGCAAGATCTTCCGTGTCGGCTAATTTTAATGTGTGGTTAATCTCACACGGCCGATTTCTCCACCTGCCCCAATCTGCAATGCCGCTTACGTTCTCTGATGCTGATCCTGGCCCTGATCGTCCAATCATTCCAATATGAACTTTTCTGCATCTACATGGTATGCGGTATATTCCCGACATTGTCAAGTTGGTCCCTTTTGTCCTCTGCCGATGTGAAACTCTCTTTGATCTTCTTTGTCGGATAATAAATCGTCTTTACGCTGTGTTTGCGCACTATATGGCCGATTCTGTTCGTCACTCTGGGAATGTATTGCAGAAAGACCGTACCCAAAATTTCTTTTTCCAGTGTGTCACTTGCTCACCTCTAATGTAACTTCTGGATTACCGATTGCTCCTCAGAACACTTTTCAGTCTCGCGACTGAGATTCTGCGTCTCTCATATTCGTCTTACTCGTGTTACCAGCGTATTAATCATGCCTCATTTGTGACTCGGGTGGTGATTTGACACTTTGCGCAGGTATCGGTCCGTGTGTGTGTTTTCGACACATACTGTAGAGCAATTTTTAGATGAAACTGAACTCTTCTGTCATAAAACATTGAAACTCTTCTTGCTTAAAATTGAGGTTGTCCTTCGAAAAATTGAACTTCATAAAAATAGCCATAGTCGGAAAAGAATTAAACGTTTCTTAAGGAAAAAGGAAAAACATTCCTACAGAACAGATTATATCTTCTTAGGCGAGAACTAAATCATTATTTCGAAAAGAAAAAGCTTTGGGAAAAATTATCTTGTTTGTGAGAATTAAAAATATTTTTAATTGGATTAAAACTCTAATTCTGGAAAATCTTTGGAAAGAAACCTGCATCTCTTCCTTAAAAAAAGTACCTTTCTTTAAATGAATACGAGGGTCACGGAATAATCTGTGGAGAAACCAGAATCCAGTAGTCTGTCTCCGTGTATTGGGAGTCCATTATTAAAGAAGCAGTTGAAATACTTGTAGGTAACGACTTAATTGACAGAGACAGGGCCGCGAGAGTTGCCGGCACGGTAGCTCAGCATGTTCGGTCAGAGGGTTAGCTGTCCTCTGTAATAAAAAAACTGAGTTAATGGGTCAACAACGAACTGAAACTGGTGTCTTGCGACGTCCGCCCCGAGCAGATACAACGAACAAAACGAACAAAATGAGATTAAAAAAAAAAGCGGTGTAAGGCGCTGCTGTCATGGAGTGTGCGGCTGGTCCCGGCGGAGGTTCGAGTCCTCCCTCGGGCATGGATGTGTGTGTTTGTCCTTAGGATAATTTAGGTTAAGAAGTGTGTAAGCTTAGGCACTGATGACCTTAGCAGTTAAGTTTCATAAGATTTCTCACACATTTGAAGATTTTTTTGAACGGAAACAGGATGTCAACTCAGTAAATGCCAATAATCATCACTTTCGGCACTAAGGAACTGTCATGCGCAAACAAACGAATGCAACGATTTTAACACAGATGGAGAATCGAAGCCAGGACAGTTAAGTCGGGCACGAAGACCTTTCCCGTGCTCGTACAATTGGTCCGCGGCTTGTGGCTATGCTTTCCCCGACACACGCATATGGAAACCGCGGTCTCTTTCTCCGGCAGGGAGCATTGGACTACGATGACCTTATAAACTCGCCGGCTCTTTTCTAGCGAGCCCCACATAAACAGGTGAACCACAACAGTAATGAGTCAGCAGCACCGAAAGATCACGAGCAGTAGCCTTGCGGATATAATATGCAAATTACACAAGACCATACAAAGCGATTCCCGTGAACCATTCAAGCATGAGTTTTTCATTGAGAAAGTGCTTAACTCACTAGAGAGGCTGAATGGTTGTGAGGCTAAATATTGTGGCAGGATGTCGACGTCATCTGGGTGCAAGCACAAAACCTTATGAAATACTCATTACGGCGGTAAAACATTAAGATTCATCGTTTACTTCTTGATGATTGGGTCTTTTACCATGTAGGTGACCATAATTCGAAGTAAAAGTGCGGAAAAACAAGTATCGTGCGGCACGACGTCCTGGTGCACCTCTTTCAGCTGGACACCACCTGGACGACGTGGGCGTTCTTAAAACTATCACCACCCGGCTTTCTCCAGACGGTCGCCCAGCCAAGTACTAACCGGGACCATCGTTGTTTAACTGCGGTGATCAGAGGGGGGAGGGGGGAGAGAGACCGGTGTTACTAACTTAACAAGGCCGTTTGGCAAAGTGGAGAGGAAGATACACTAGCACTAGCACTTGTGAATTTCTGTCCCTACAGCCTCTGTCACTCACCATCGGCGTCCCAGCCGCCCTCGATCTGGTAGGCAGCGGTGGCTGCGCCCAGCATGAAGCCGTCAGGGAACTGGTTGACGGCCCCCGCTCGCGAGAGAGTGAGCGGAGATTGGTGGGAGTCGGCTGCCGCCGGCCAGAGCGCGGCTTCTGCTATGGAGACCAGGCACGCAGCTAGCAGCAACACTACTCGTTTGGATAACATAGTCTCTGCCTCACAACTAAAGGTGCCACGTCTTTCAAAGCCTACTGTCTATAAAGTTGATTGCTTTAATTTCGTCCTGGTTTTTATCGCCGTAATACAGCTGCAGTCCAGTGATAGCGTCAAGTGTTTACGAAATTTGGGTCCGCTATAGAGCTCGCAACTTCAGTCATTGCATAATGTATTAACTTTCTGAAGCTAGAGATAACGTCTTTTCTTATCGCAAACCGACACCTGAAACAGTTCTCCACTTCTTAGAAGGGATGTCTCTCGGCTCGAACAGGAATTTCTAATTAAAAATATCTACACAGACCTGTCTCACATTTCCCCGCCTACGACGGCGTTTGATTATGTTGCTCTTGGTTTGTACACTGCAGCGCTTGCGGTTTTGGAGAAGTGGAGGTTAACACGCCAGTCAGTCAGTTACCTCAGCAAGTAGTGAACATGTTTAGTATACGTATGTCAGTATTCTCATATATATACAGCAAAAATGAACTAATCCACCAAACGTTGGAATGTTTTAAGCATTATCGCTTACAAGTTAAAGCTTTATCCATCAGAAGACGGTGTAGGACGTGATGACGACGCTGTCGCAATGATTTTTGTGAATCGGTTTGTCCAGAAACATGATCATTCATTTGACTGCTCAACTGGAGTTGCAATGGATACGACAGTGGATGAAGAAAGCGACTATACGAGGTGTGGCTAGAAAAAAACCGGACTAGTACTGGTGAAACAATAAAACGAATTCAATAAGGCTGAAAGTCGCGTGGCCTGTCACGTGACTCTCGCTCCGCCTACTGCTCGAGTTTCATCTGCCTCCTGCACTCAGTCTGCCCGTGGCGTCTGTTTTAAGTAGTTGACGTTTTGTCTGTGCGTCGGAAAATGTTGAGTGTACAGAAAGAACAGCGTGTTAACATCAAATTTTGTTTCAAACTAGGAAAATCTGCAAGTGAAACGTTTGTAATGTTACAACAAGTGTACGGCGATGATTGTTTATCGCGAACACAAGTGTTTGAGTGGTTTAAACGATTTAAAGATGGCCGCGAAGACACCACTGATGACACTCGCACTGGTAGACCATTGTCAGCAAAAACTGATGCAAACATTGAAAAAATCGGTAAACTTGTTCGACAAGATCGCCGTTTAACAATCAGAGCAGTGTCTGAGTTAACAGGAGTTGACAAGGAAAGTGTTAGGCAGATTCTTCATGAAAGTTTCAACATGAACAAAGTGCGTTCAAAAATGGTTCCAAAGTGTCTCACAATTGAACAGAAGGAACGCCGAAGAATGATTTGTTCTGACATCCTGGAAAACATTGAAAGTGATTCCACCTTCTTACAAAATCGATGCATTGGAAAACTCCTGGTTCTCCACGACAAAAAAAAGCACGAATGTCAAAATCGAAATTCAAGGCAATGATGATTGTTTTTTTTGACATCAAAGGGATTGTGCACATTGATTGGGTACCAGAGGAACAAACAGTGAATCAGCATTACTACATTAGCGTCCTGGCTACCCTACGTGAGCGAGTACGGAGAAAACGGAACGATTTGTGGAGAAAAAAGTCATGGATCCTTCACCAAGACAATGCCCCAGCTCACAGAGCGTTGTCAGTGAAGACGTTTTTGGCAAAACACAACATTCCCATCTTAGATCATCCACCCTACTCACCTGATTTGGCCCCCTGTGACTTTTTTCTTTTCCCTAAAGTCAAGTCAGCTTTGAAAGGAACTAGATTTGAGACTGTTGAAGCAGTAAAAGTAAAAGCGACGGAAGTAATGTATGGACTTACCGAAAATGATCTGCAGCATTGCTATGAACAGTGGAAAATTCGTATGGAGCGGTGTAGAGACCGAGGAGGAGAGTACATTGAAGGAGATAACATGAAATTGTAAATAATTGTAAATAAATGTTTTTTCCAGCATCAGTCCGGTTTTTTTCTAGCCGCACCTCGTATATAAGATAACACGATTAATAGTGTTCAAGATTGTAGTTCTAGCAACAGTGGCTGATACAGGACTCGTACAACAGAAGCTAACAGTTGTACTGGCTATTAACCTTCACCGGAAAAGAAATCGTATACTGTTAGTATTTTAACAAAATTTTTCTGGAGATCGTATTGAATGTATTATGATTACATTATTATACACATCCACGTACAGTTGTGACTTACAGCTCGTTACTGAAGAGACAATCATCCATAAAAAGCTCATTGAACCTCAAATTAATATTTGATTGTGTGGAGGAAAAACAAACAATTTAGAGGAAACAAGGCAATCAAAGAACCGATGATAAAACAACACATTATATCCCAGTACGACACAGTAAGAATTGAAAGGCGCCTGAAATTTTGGACAACGTAAAAAGCAAGAGAAATACGGCACAAATACACTCCTGGAAATTGAAATAAGAACACCGTGAATTCATTGTCCCAGAAAGGGGAAACTTTATTGACACATTCCTGGGGTCAGATACATCACATGATCACACTGACAGAACCACAGGCACATAGACACAGGCAACAGAGCATGCACAATGTCGGCACTAGTACAGTGTATATCCACCTTTCGCAGCAATGCTGGCTGCTATTCTCCCATGGAGACGATCGTAGAGATGCTGGATGTAGTCCTGTGGAACGGCTTGCCATGCCATTTCCACCTGGCGCCTCAGTTGGACCAGCGTTCGTGCTGGACGTGCAGACCGCGTGAGACGACGCTTCATCCAGTCCCAAACATGCTCAATGGGGGACAGATCCGGAGATCTTGCTGGCCAGGGTAGTTGACTTACACCTTCTAGAGCACGTTGGCTGGCACGGGATACATGCGGACGTGCATTGCCCTGTTGGAACAGCAAGTTCCCTTGCCGGTCTAGGAATGGTAGAACGATGGGTTCGATGACGGTTTGGATGTACCGTGCACTATTCAGTGTCCCCTCGACGATCACCAGTGGTGTATGGCCAGTGTAGGAGATCGCTCCCCACACCATGATGCCGGGTGTTGGCCCTGTGTGCCTCGGTCGTATGCAGTCCTGATTGTGGCGCTCACCTGCATGGCGCCAAACATGCATACGACCATCATTGGCACCAAGGCAGAAGCGACTCTCATCGCTGAAGACGACACGTCTCCATTCGTCCCTCCATTCACGCCTGTCGCGACACCACTGGAGGCGGGCTGCACGATGTTGGGGCGTGAGCGGAAGACGGCCTAACGGTGTGCGGGACCGTAGCCCAGCTTCATGGAGACGGTTGCGAATGGTCCTCGCCGATACCCCAGGAGCAACAGTGCCCCTAATTTGCTGGGAAGTGGCGGTGCGGTCCCCTACGGCACTGCGTAGGATCCTACGGTCTTGGCGTGCATCCGTGCGTCGCTGCGGTCCGGTCCCAGGTCGACGGGCACGTGCACCTTCCGCCGACCACTGGCGACAACATCGATGTACTGTGGAGACCTCACGTCCCACATGTTGAGCAATTCGGCGGTACGTCCACCCGGCCTCCCGCATGCCCACTATACGCCCTCGCTCAAAGTCCGTCAACTGCACATACGGTTCACGTCCACGCTGTCGCGGCATGCTACCAGTGTTAAAGACTGCGATGGAGCTCCGTATGCCACGGCAAACTGGCTGACACTGACGGCGGCGGTGCACAAATGCTGCGCAGCTAGCGCCATTCGACGGCCAACACCGCGGTTCCTGGTGTGTCCGCTGTGCCGTGCGTGTGATCATTGCTTGTACAGCCCTCTCGCAGTGTCCGGAGCAAGTATGGTGGGTCTGACACACCGGTGTCAATGTGTTCTTTTTTCCATTTCCAGGAGTGTAGTTTAAACGCGCAGCATTTTTTAATACTACGTCTCAAGGCAGAATAGTGAATGTGCAGTAGAAACATCATTGGTTTCATGACAACCACAGATATACAGCTAGAGAAAGACCAAGATATTCGTCAGTCTGAGGCCCGTCTTGTTCGAAGAAGTAAACCAGAGAACTCCAGGTTCCCAAATAAAGGCACAGTGAATTTGAAACACTGACCAGAGTGGATTTAATTATGAACTCCATATTTTCAAATACAGTCACAATGAATTTGGAACGTTGATCAAAGTGGATTTATTTATTAACTAACTTCTGGTGCGACAGTATCTAAAAAAAGGGGAAACATCAACTGTTGCCTTAGCCCAGTGTGCACACAATACAATTCAAATAATAGACGTTGGACTTTCAATGAGCGGACACCTATCAACAAAAACTGTAAATTTGTATCCAGGAAGAAACTTTAGGTCCGAAGGTTAAAAGGTTGTTGAAGACAGTCTTTCACCAAATACACAACTAAAGACTAGCGCAAGTGGGAAGATCTCAAAGGACGCTTTCAAATTATTTCTCGCGATTGTTCTTAATGATAACACCACAAATAACCAAAAGTGTATACTGCAATGTGATTCTGCGAGCGCTCACAAGGATGCAAAATAGTAAATGATTCTTTGCGATTTAAGACATTGAACGGTTTAACATTCCGCATAAAAATTTACGTACTGCCTTTGGATGTATATTTCTTCTGGAAATGTAAGGCATATGCAATGAAGATATCAGACTCTGTAAGGACTCTTTGCATTGACTTTGAGACTAAATTAAGAACCAGAATTTTCATTATCAAAATGTCTTCTATTATTTATAACCAGCTGTTTGCTCAAGTGTATCAGCCCATGCTTCAATATTCCAGACAAGCGGCAGAGTACGATACTCTGGAATAAGTTACAGAATTTAAGAACGTGACTCATGTGGCGTTTGATTTTGAAACTCAATAATTTGATTCTGACGACAGTCCAGATACTGCTTTCGCAGAATGCGCCTGTTTTGATTCTGCATTTTGTTTCATGCATTTCGTTGAGGAGCCTAATGTACATTTTTAAAGTCCGACAGTGGTCAAACTAAGAGTAATACAATCTAATGCTTTCATTATCCTATTCATATTGATATGTTAAGCGGCCGCGTGGGGTAGCCGTGCGGTCTAAGGCGTCTTTTCACTGTTCGCGCGGTTCCTCCCATCGGAGATTCGAGTCCTCCCTCGGGCATGGATGTGTGTGTTGTCCGTAGCGTAAGTTACTTTCAGTTAGATTAAGTAGTGCGTAAACCTAGCGATCGATAACCTCAGCAGTTTGGTACCATAGTCCTTACAACAAATTCCAAATTCCAATGTTAAACTTCTAAATACATTTAATAAACCGAATTCCTGTTCTGGCCCAGAAACTCCCGTTGTTAGCGGCACGATATCATCAAGCACTAAAACGTTTGTTATTTTGTTCCCGTCTCCAAATGTCCTTGACCCATATCTACAATGGTGTGCTCAAAAGCAAGTAAGAAAGTAACTTTCGCATGATGTGTAATTGCTAAGGAACGCGGCTTCATGAAATCGGGACCACACACGGAAAGCATAGTACAGAATTTACTTGAAATAAGTATGCAACAAGGTCAACATAAAGACACTTTTATTCAGAGAATATAATTACACTGAAGTCACCGGGATTTATGATGGTCTGTGGATACAGACAACATCTGTAGACATGTGACCAAACAACACCACAATCTGTGCTCTTGTAGCGATGCAGATGACTCTCCTATGAAGTGTTAAAAGAACAAAACCTATTTTTCCATTATTTCCCCACGGTGGTTAGTCGCACTGACAAAAGAACACACCTTCTCAATGGTGGATGGACTGTGACATCTCTCCTCTGTCTCCTCCGTTCCACTTTCTGAGCAGAGATGGGCGCTAGAGAATTAGGTCTGGAGCGGAGTTTTTACAGAGCCGATGGAGGGAGTAAGGGGAATTTATAAATTTACAGAACGTAGGCTGCTAAGCGAGACACAGGAAGAAAATTTGAAGAGGAGAGAAAATCTGTTAGGTTGCACGGAAGAGTGCGCTTTTTTTACAAACGTTGATGGTTCCGATGAGGCACTCAAAGTAGAATGGTAGAGTGAATTATATTAACATTGGAACTGGGGATGTGGAGAAGAGCTGACTATTAATACTCGGAATGGGGATGGGAAAATGAGGAGGCTTTGACATTCGACGGGGTACACAGAAAAGAGCAGGCATGTAACATCTAAGTGGTGTTGGCGGACTTTAGTGGGAGCATAGGTGACTGACAGTGACGTAGGGCTACCTCGAGCAATACGATTCGACACCCTCCGGCACAGCTCACGTCAAACATACGCTGCTGCAGCAGCATGCCTCGGACAGAGAAGCACGACGATTCTTTCGTTGTAATAGGAGTGGTGACCTTCAGAATGGCCGTTCTGCCCCTATAGGAGAATTATCTTGATTCGCTGTCAATGTGACGCTGTGCATCACTGCTTCCCTAATGTACCACTGTGATGAGAGTGATGCGATCGCCTGATATCCTACTTGATATCCTTACTCATCTCTGAACGATAACAATGAATAAAGAAGGTTGTCAATGTGAGCTGTCACATACTAAATGAGACGAGTTTGTAAGTCATAACTTTTCAACCCTTGCAATCTCCAACGGTGTTTATAAAATAAATTCTGGATATTTTAATTTATGACGTTACTTTCATAGCTACTACATCTCATATCACAGTAAAGAGTTAAAGAGGCTTCAAACAGACCCTACTCCACATACAGTGCTTAGGGCCTGTTACACCAGATCACTTTATCCAAAATCTGTTGTGAAATATCACTAACTAGCACTGCAGTCTGAGGACAGATCCGCTACTTGTATCGGACCAGTCAGGTCAGACAGTCAAATTTTACTTGCGCAGGAAGGTTTCCCATCTAGTATAGTCGACCAGGGTTCGACAACATCTGTTATTTTGATTGTAAAATGTAGTACGGATTTGCATGCAACAATTGGTCTAAAACAAGAATATATTGGTTTTAGAGCGTTGAAATGTTGCGTTGATCAACGTTCTTCCATACTGGAAGAGCATATTTAGTAGACGTGCAAAATAGATAAAACGGAGTACGTAGGTAATTAATCCATTGCATTAAAAGCAGATAGAGAGATTCATGCGAATTACAAAATTTATGCATACACGAAGTCAGACATGTGTGGTTCAAAACACAGGTGTTGGTGACACAGTGGTGTGGATGGATACAGCACGATATGTGGGGGCAGCAACAGGCACGGTTTCGACCCACGCATCCCAACGAGCTACCACTGGTTCGGGAAGTAAAGGCACGTTTGATAGTTTTTCTTTGTAGGCCTTGGTGCGAGCAGGAGCCTTTAGAAACACTTTCTTTGTGGATGAAATCAATTTATTTACATTAACAAACGTGGAACGTACATCTTCAGCAAGGTGATGAACTTCATGAGCAAAGCACGTTACATGGCTCAAATTGGGATTAAATACTCGGAGGGCTATTCTTGCTTTGATCATATAGGAAGCAGCATCTGAAATCGTTCCGGCGTGAAGTCTAAAGCGCCGACATGCCAGAACGGCAGAGCACACAGGGCTGTGAGACGACGTCAGCCAACTGCACGCTGACTGTCCGCTGTTCAGGATGACAATGTGACGGCAGCGCCCTCAACACTTACAAGGGAACCTCCCCATCGCACCCCCCTCAGATTTAGTTATAAGTTGGCACAGGGATAGGCCATGAAAAACTGAACACAGATCAATTGAGAAAACAGGAAGAAAAAATAAGCAAAATATACAAACTGAGTTGTCCGTGTGCAAGATATGTCACAAAAAGGTACCTATTTACTGAGGAGCACCGTGGTCGCGTGGTTACCGTGAGCAGCTACGGAACGGAAGGTCCCTGGTTCAACCCTCCCTCGAGTGAAAAGATTTAGTTTTTTATTTTCAGACAATTATCAAAGTTCATGCACTCAGACATGATCAACTTTGCTCTCCAAAATTCCAGGACATGTTCAGATTTGCTTGGACACATGCAGGATTTGACGGTCTACACACGGAAAAACTTGAAAACGTCAAAAATGTTTGTTTTGACAGAGCACAGGGAAAACTGTACGACTGTGAAACTGCTGCATTCATTTGTTGCCGTTTATGTGACAAACTCAATGTTATCATCACTTTTTTGGGAGTGATTATCACATCTACAAGAAAACCTAAATCGGGCAAGATAGAAGAATCTTTTTACCCATTCGCCAAGTGTGCAAGTTAGGTGGATCGACAACATATTCCTGTAATCTGACGCACATGCCGTCACCAGTGTCGTATAGAATATTTCAGACGTGTTTTCCTGTGGAGGAATCGGTTGACCTATGAATTTGCGATCAAATGTTTTCGGTTCCTATTGGAGAGGCACGTCCTTTCGTCTACTAATCGCACGGTTTTGTGGTGCGGTCGCAAAACACAGACACTAAACTTATTACAGTGAACAGAGATGTCAATGAATGAACGGTCAGATCGTAAATTTGCGAAAATAAAGTAAGTAAAATTTTTGCTCGAGGGAGGACTCGAACCAAGGGCCTCTCGTTTCGTAGTTGCTCACTCTAACCACGGGACCACTGCGCTCTTCGTGGTACACAGTCCTTAATGTTGGATATGTTACACTTGGACTACTCAGTTTGTATATTTTGTTTATTTTTTCATAGTTCCACAAAACTTCTTCCTGTTTTCTCGATTGATCTGTGTTCAGTTTTTCAAGGCCTATCCACTGTGTCAATTTATAACTAAATCTGAGGGGGGTGCGATGGGGAGGTTCCCTTGTTAGAAGACGTAAGTGCTGTTCCGCCTGGCCGTGTCCCTGTTCTGCCACTTCTACAAGCTCTACAGCAGCCAGTTCAAGAGTATCATCAAGACTAGTTATTTCGATTCTACTATGTAGCATTGTCTATACTGAAGAGAGTTCTGATTCTGTCTGTCACCTTTTACTTGCGACACATCTGTTTAAGGGGAGACGGAAGGCAATTTTTATCCCCATTCTGCCAACCCTATTTTACCGTTTCATTAGGTACATTTTTCAAAAGAACTATAAGTGATAAGACAATGAAAATTTTACTGCATATTTATAACACATATAAAATGAACATAATACTCTTATGGTTTTGAAGAAAAAAATTATTCTTTCATTAGTAAAATTTACCTTTTTTTGTACATTAATTATTATAAAACAGTTACAGATTATTCGCTGGTTCTCAATTTACTTGTAGTAAACTTATTACCATCTGCAGTACAAATTAACCAAATTTCATGTTGCTAACCCCATTAGTTTATCAAATAATGGTACCTGAAAGTAAAAAAGTGTATTTTTGAGAAAAATCGATGTAAAGGTTAAGATTGCAGTTCTAGAACAGTTATAGATAAGAATTACTTACCACTAATATTTTCCTACTGCTGCATCCTTAGCGGATAAGCAGAGCAAAAGTATGGGTTCGATTCGAGGGAGTTTTCCAGGATGTGAGGATATGCACCTCAAAGCAAACAATTAGTAATAACTTGTATTAATAGTGGGTTCGATTCGAGGGACTTTTCCAGGATGTGAGGATATGCACCTCAAAGCAAACAATTAGTAATAACTTGTATTAATAGAAATAAACAGAGTACATAACTTCTGATACGTTAAGCGAAGCAAAGTACAGGATACAATGTCCATAGATAATTTGTTCTTCTCCGCTGGCTAGCTGGAGTACGTCCGCTGTATGGCTCGTCGTCTTTTCAGCAGGAAGACTCGGTGCTCTTCTTCTATTGGCTGCCGCGTGGCGGGACGCCCTCGTGGCGGCCCGCAGCGACTTTGCTGCCAATCTGCGTTTCTTCTCGTGGCAGGCGCAGTGTCGCAGCTATCGATACTGCAGTCACAATCTTACTGAGCATAATCTGAATCATTCTGATATTCTTTTCTTCTCTTGGTCCCTTTTCTTTTCTGTCTGGCTTCTTTTGTGCATTTTAAATTAGCAATATCTGCTTTGCCGATTCTCTCTTTATCTTTTTGCACCAAGGATTTTGCAGTATTCCCACTATATTTTATTCCCAAAAACTCCAAAACATCCATTTTCTAATCACGCTATCATTGAACCATAAAATAGCATCATAAACACCAAATTTGAGGGTTGTAAGCTGGACAAATACAGTCTTCGGTAACCGGTTCCAAATGACAGAATTCACATTTTCATTTACATTTTGGGTTTTTCCCATGAAGACATTTCTTCATCAAGGTATCTTTACAAAGGTCTCTAAATGGGTTTGATTTCATTCATTACTGATGCAGGTAAACAACGTTTGTGGTCATATTTGGCACTTCTCCTGTACATGCATCGGGTGTCAGGGTCATTCGGGCAAAGACCATGCACTGGATTTTCATTTGTGTAAAGCTTATGGAAGAAGATAGCCCATACAGCTTTTATCATGTTTTCTAAATTCCTACATTTCTTCTTATAGCTAAGCCGAGGATACCAAGTTTCAGGCATTACCTCTCACCAGGACAACGCAGTGGCCGACGGCCTTCACTTAACGACCGAGAGCAGCGACGTTTGCATAAAGTTGTGAGTGCTAACAGACAAGTATATCGATAGTAGATACAGGGTAGGAAACACTGAAGCGATAAAACAATAGATGCATGAAATTATATACAAGGAGTAAAAGAATGCTGTGTTTTATCTCTGCATGGCGCAAAAAGGAAGGCGTGGCATCTAAATGCCAGATTGCATAGAGCGTCAGGAAAACCATCATATCTCACGAAAAAATTGTCGTATTTATATAAAGCAAAAACTGTTTCACGCATGAAGGGCCAAGCATTTCAAATATGCTAACAATCTAAAAATCGAATGTTTGAAGCCCACTTGCCTTCCGTCTTCCCTTAACACAAATCTAACCCTTAACTTACGAGGTGCGGTCTCTCATACCGCGCGAAAAGGCCAGTTGTGGAGGGATGCTTCTATACCCCCATACCCTCTTTAAAGTGCCAAGCCTACGATGTTTTGTTGCTGGTTGCATTATCGCCTTCTGTGTTTATTGTTGACACGCGGTGTCCTATAGCTCAAAATGTTATTATTGAAACAAGGTGTCCTATAGCTCAAAATGTTATTGTTGACACACGGTGCCCTGTAGCTCAAAATGTGTTCACATGAACGTGTCAGTTTTACTTTTCCCAATTTTGATGAAATTGTTAGTCGGTCTATGGAGGAAGGTGTCAGTGATATGGATGAAGAAATCAATGAAAAAGATGACGATTTTACATTAGCCACTAATCACTATTGTGCTATCGAACAAGAGTATCATTCAGAGGAAGCACTTCAGGCAAGTTGTGATGGGGATCTGTCTGTTTCTTCAATGAAATACTTAAAGTGTCTGTTAAAATTGAATGTGTTCTGAGTGGTGATAAGAAAAATGTAGTTCCCAGCCATGGATGGCAATTCGACAGACTTTCTTTTTGTACCTATCAGGTGGAATTTTTATGCGCCAATTGAAGCCCTGAAATTTAAATTTACTTGGAAATTCATCTGCTGCAGGGATTACATAACATTTCAGACTATAAACTTCAGTACTCTAACACTTCATTTACGTGTACTATTTAAGTGAACTACACAAAATTACGTGCTATTGTGTGACAAACAGTACGATGGTACAGACTTTGATTATTGCAATAAAATAAACTAGGTGCATTTAAACAAAACTTAAATAACTGAAAAAATAAATGTTATATAGCATAAATCAAAAGTTTCATAAGATTTTTGCCTAAATCTCGGTTTAAACATAGGGGCCTAGAGACCCACCTCATGGTATACGTTACAGAAAAGTCACCTCACGAGTTAAGGGTTCAGTAGTGTAATCATTTCCTTTTGTAATAAACTTCAATAATGCGATTTGATTGAATTGTTGTCCAGCGATCCGAGAAAGCAGGTTTCCTAGGCATCCCATTTTTGATGAGTATGCGGCATACAGCAGAAATAAACACAAACACCCTTTCATCTGCAGAAGATTCTGGAAATATTTTTCTAATTTCCTCATTCACAAATCTGGTGATTGTAGAATTGTATATTTTTCCAAGTTCTTTGCAGGCTGCTAAAAAGGAAGAAGAAGGCTCTTCTTTTAAAGTACCAACAATTAAATTTACAATGTAACGGCCACAAGAGTCTGTAGTTTCTTGAACTGAAATCCAAATAATGCTGTCCTTGAGTTCGTTGCGTTTTTCTTCCAGAACATTTACGTAAATTGTCGGTATGCAATTTTTACGCAATGTTGACTCATATGGTATATTTTAATTTAAGCAATATTACTGTTGTCAGAAGGTGTTGTCGTGGTCCTTTCTTCTGCATTCCTGCGGTGTGAAGGCTTGTGTCGTCATGCTGGTCTATTTGAAATTTTTTTTTTCATGAAATGTTTTTCTCGCTAACTCGACAATATAAAACAATTCCTTTAACTGTAAACGTTCCCGGAAGGTCAGCTATCCCCGGAAACGACGTTCCTTTTTTCGGGTGACATGGCCACAACATGTTACACAATACACGTCGTTAACTCGTTCAACGTGTACAAGTTCATAGAAAGCTAAACTGAAACAACGAATGTGTGACTAAAACTTCGCGTAGTTTAATTTAATTGTTGGCGACGCGTACGTGTGACATCGGGGGCAATTAACTGGGGCGCGTGCGCAGAAGCATTGACTCTCTTTGCCTGTTCCTGTTCCACTTCTGTAATGATTTCACTAGGCAGTGGCCTCTCGGTTGGCGATTGTACTCAGTTCTAGATCGCGTTCATTCTGTGAGATATCAAAACTAGATCCAGCTAGAGACCACCCGTCTAAGTTTTTAAAATATTATAAGTATAGAGCGAAAATATGCATTGTCACTAGTTTATAGTTAAAATATGCAATAACTGGTGAAAAGGAGCCAAACATACAAATGCATAGGCAGCATGCAGATTCATATAGTCTGGTTTCTACGGTAATAACTACAAACTTGGATTGTTCAAGATTACTGACTATGCATCGAAAAGCACAGACTGGCACAGCAATCCAATATTAATTGAGCTAATTAATATTGTTCTTCTGGAATGTTTTCAGCAATATTATTAGTGTGCGGATATCAAATTACAGCATGTAATTTTACATTCTCATATTTATATTTATATTATGATATGGTAAAAATAGGAAGTCCCAAAAATGGAATCTGAAAGACATGATGAAGTAGAATCATATGCCAGAGACCACGAATTCGCTGACATCGTTGTTGACAACACAGATTCTTCAAGGCTCGAAATGGAGTCGCATGCTAAGAACAGAGGAGTTAGTCAACCAACTAGGCGATTTCCATTTACCGCATTGTATTATAGTTTGGAAGCGATGATGAGAACAAACTTTGAACGCATATTAATAGAGTTAAATGAAATTTCATGAACTGTCAACTAAGGAAAATGAAATGTTGTCTCAGCAAAATAAATTTTGTTGAAACTGACAAATTTTGCATCTTAGCAGGATGCTTCAACAACTGAAATTAAGGAGTTGAAAACTGCATATCACGGCATTTCGGATGCAGTACGACAATTAATTAATAAGCAAACACAAACAAAAGAATCTGGACGTGAGCAGAATGCAAAAGTAGATAATTTTGGTCGTGAACGAGAAACTAAAGTAAGTGGAGAGTTTAAAGGAAGAAGAGACAGTTTTCAGGAAGATTTTTAACGACTGAATTCAAATAAGGACATACAAATTAATGAGATATTAAATTCGTAACTACTATACTCCGTACAGCAGTCCGTTGCAGAAGTGTTCTCTCATAGAGGCACTTCAGAAAAAAACAGTTAACACAAAATTAAAATAAATTAAAACTGTATCAAGTAAAGATTTATCTGAGTGACGAGATAGTGTCATATCTCAGACAAGTAATGTATAACAGGAATTTTCTGCTATTATACAGATAGTACATAACACCACCCACAGCTACTAAAATAAGTGATGAATGTAATAGTTCTATAACACATGGCGAAATGCGTAGTCATAGAGTAGAACATGCAAGTCTATCACTTATATATACTATGTAGGTGGGGCACAACCCCTCCTTCATTCACTGTTTATTAGATGAAAATTTATTGAAACACAAACAGTTGCAAGTGTCAAGAAAAGTATTCTTCCTG